>NC_134805.1:22328679-22346179 GCF_046742065.1 Oratosquilla oratoria
AGTAGAGGTGGCATGATGCCCTTCTTACTTCGGAAGCCACGAGGTTCTCTCGAAGTAGAGGTGGCGTGATGCCCTTCTTACTTCGGAAGCCACGAGGTTCTCTCGAAGTAGAGATGGCGTGATGTCCTTCTTTCTTCGGTAGCCACGAGGCTCTCCTGAGGCGAGAGAGAGCATCGGCACTGTCATCAAAGAATGCCAGGTCTCCTTCAGTGCCACTGAGCTGCCAAGAACCAACTGCTGGCCTTTCAGATGCACGTTTTCGAAGGTTGTCGGTACATCTGATCAGCTTTCGCATGTTCTAGAAGTGAGCTTTCCTTTCATTATATATGTTAAAAAAAATTCTGTACTTTTTTATTGTTATATTACCATATCATTTGAACCACTTTGAAATTTTCTAATAGGCATGACTACATCACTTTCTCTTAAGAATTTTGATATTGATACAACTAGAAGTGACAGTTTTTTCGCTTTTTTTTTTTTAGAAATGCTTTTTCATTTTTCGTACGGTTTCACGTTTCTGTTCAGCTGCTTTTTTATTCTCAATTGATTATTATTATTATTATTGCAGTTGTTGTCATTTCCATATTTCAGAGCTCTCATCAAAAAGGCAAGTAGATACCAAACTTCAGTAGAGTTTTTCTTGATATGTATATACATACATACATATATGCTGTACACACACACACACACACACACACACACACACACACACACACACACACACACACACACACACACACACACACACACACACACACGCAAACACACACTCACATTCATACACACACACACATTCACACACACACACACACACACACATTCACACACACACACACACATTCACACACACACACATTACATATACATACATAAAAATATGCGCATGTATGTGTTGTGAGGAAGTGGGATATGTGCGTGTGTATGTGCGTGTTTATGCAAAGACCTACCAAATAAGGGCAGGTTAGGTCATGAGGTGACCCAGGAGGGATGGATGGAGGCCTGCGGATGCAGAAGTCCACTTGGTGGAGGAGATGGATGAGGAGATGGAGGAAGAGATGGATGAGGAGGTGTATGTATGTATATGTACGTACATATGCACTGTAGATTCATGGGTGTTTATATACACACATGTTTGGTTTAACGTCAATTCGTGCAAGGATTTCGAGACCGGATAGCGTTGGAGAGTATTTCCCAAGGGAGAATAACATTGGGAGGAGGTTAAATAGGTGGACCAAGGCAAGATCACGAGGGTGAACACTTGGAAGGAAGAGGAGGAGGAGGAGGAGGAGAAGGGAAATAAGGAAAGGAGGAGGAGGAGGAAGAGAAAGAGAAGGGAAAGGTGGAGAGGAGGAGGGAAAGGGAAAGAAGGAAAGAAGGAGGAGGAAGTGGAAGGAGGAGGAGGAAGAGGAGGAAAAGGGAAAGGAGGAGGAAGAGGAGGAGATTAACAAAGAAGGTAAATTTGTGGGTCTCGAAGAAAAACGTTTGGAGTCTGTATTTTTTTTTTTTTTTTTTTTTTATTCTTTATCTCGGCCGAAACGTGCAGATTAACAAAGAAGGTAAATTATGGTAGAAGGGAGTGGATGGGAGGAGGAGGAGGTGGCGAATCGAATCGCCTCGTCATTCACTTGTCTGGTTCTTCGTGAGACCTTGTGTGTGTGTGTGTGTGTGTGTGTGCGTGTGTGTGTGTGTGTGTGTGTGTGTGTGTGTGTGAGATTCATCATGGTCTTGGATCACGTGTTGGACTCGTGATCGACAGCTATTACCCTACCGGATGAGACCTCAGAGCTCATAATTATATGACCGATCTATGGGTAATGCTGTGACCTTACACGCACACACACGCAACTCCCCGCCCACGAGGGTTGGAGTAACGACTCGCAAGGCAAAGATACTGAAATTATTTCAGCTCTGGGCAGAATTCGAACCTGGACCGCCGTAGTGACAGTCGGGGACTCTACCAACCACGCCACCGAGAGAGAGAGTGTGTGTGTGTGTGTGTGTGTGTGTGTGTGTGTGTGTGTGTGTGTGTGTGTGTTTTATATCATGCACACATGAATGTATACTATATATGTACTATGTATATACATGTTTCAACATGAATGTGCATGTTCTTACATGCACATCAGTACATACTCTACATTAGCTTGGTATAGTAATTTATTTTACTTAACATATTATATCTCAAATGAAATAATGGTACTGCATACAAAAATATAAATATATGATTATATTTTGATATTGTACTGCAAGCGTAGTTTATGAAGATGCAATTCTGTGCGCAGTCATCATCTGGCCTAATTTAATTTGCCTTTCCAAACCATAGATTGGACGGTGCTACCTAAAACCAGCCCATACCCGGCCAAAACCCGTCCCAAACCCGGCCCAGACCCGGCCAAAACCCGTCCCAAACCCGGCCCAGACCCGGCCCAAACCCGGGCCCAAACCCGGGCCCAAACCCGGCCCAAACCCGGGCCCAAACCCGCCCCAAACCCGGCCAAAACCCGGCCTAAACCCAGCCTAAACCCGGCCAAAACCCGCCCCAAACCCGGCCAAAACCCGGCCCAAACCCAGCCCAAACCCGCCCTAAACCAGGCCCAAATCCGGCCCAAACCCGCCCCAAACCCGGCCCAAGCCCAGCCCAAACCCAGTTCAAACCCAGCCCAAACCTGGCCCAAAACCCACCTTAAACCCCGCCCAAACCCACCCCAAGACCCAGCACAAACTTGGACCAAAACCCGGACCAAACCTAGCCTTCTCCCCTCCCCTCCCCTCCCCTCTCCCCTCCTCCCTCTCCCCCCCTCCCCTCCCCTCCCCTCCCCTCCTCCCCTCCCCTCCCCTCCCCTCCTCCCCTCCCCTCCCCTCCCCTCCTCCCCTCCCCTCCCTTCTCCCCTCCACTTTCTGCCTTCCCTCTGCCTTCTATTCTTTGCTCCTCCTCTTTCCTCTAGTTCTTCTTTCCTTTCTCTCTTATCCTCGCTTCTCCTATCCTTATCCTTTTCCTCCTTGTATCCCTCGTTCCTCATCTCCTCACCTCCTCCTCCTCCTCCTCCTCCTCCTCCTCCTCCTCCTCCTCCTGCATCTCCTCTTCCTCCTCATCCTCATCCTCCTGGATCCTCCTTGTATCCCTCGTTCCTCATCTCCTCACCTCCTCCTCCTCCTCCTCCTCCTCCTCCTCCTCCTCCTCCTCCTCCTCCTCCTCCTGCATCTCCTCTTCCTCCTTTTCCTCCTCTTCAGTGTTCACCGTAGTATAGAATAACATTGCCAGGTCTAAAGTTGCTGTCCGTTTTGTTAGCTTTGTTACTTTATTGCTTTATAGTTTAACAAACATTTCTTGATTATAACCTACAACCCTTACAACCCCTTTAATCTTTCCCTCGATCTGGACAATGTTTTTTTTTCTACAACGGTAATTGGTAACGCTATTGCAATCGTTGCAAATAAAAAAAATTGTTGCAAGGAAAACGCTTAAACGTAATCTCGATTTGTTGAATATTCCACACCAGTGTTTAATGCTTAGGTTAGTTAATTCTCTTTAGAAAACATCTTTTACCCTCTCCCCTTACCCTCCCAGTGTTCACTGCAATTGCACTTTATTACAGAACCACTGAAACTTGAAAATAATTTGTTTTTGCAACCATCAGTGCAACCAGGCTGAGGAAATATTTACTTGCTATAAAAGAAACCCTATAGTAGTGTAATAGTTGATAGTACTTTTTAACACCACGGAAGATCATCATCGTATAGTTACTTCTGATACTGTTACTGTCCTATAACTGGTACTGTTACTATTACTATGACAACCAATACTCTTATTATTGCTGTTACTGCTTCTTATGGCTATCTTCTCTGCCACTAACGCACTACTACTACTACTACTACTACTACTACTACTACTACTACTACTACTACTACTACTACTACTACTACTACTATTATACTATTATTATTATTTTTTTTTACTATTATTTTACTATTGTTATTATTTTATTATTATTTATTATTATTTATTTTATTATTACTTTATTATTATTATTATCATTATTATTATTATTATTATTTCATTATTATTATTTTATTATTATTATTATTTTGTTATTATTCTATTATTATTATTATTATTATTATTATTATTATTATTATTTCATCAATCATATATATTTTATTTATTATTATTGTTATTATTATCATTATTATTATTATTTTCATTATTTTATTATATTTATTTATTATCATTGTTATTATTATCATCATTATTATTATTATTATTATTATTATTATTATTATTATTATCATTATTATTATTATTATTATTATTATTATTATTATTATTTTATTATTATTATTATTATTATTATTATTATCATTACTACTACTACTACTACTACTACTACTACTACTGCTACTACTACTACTACTACTACTACCACCACTACTACTATTACTACTACTACTACCACTACTACCGGTATAACTAGTTCTATTACAGCCGTTTCTACTGCTGCTACTACTATTGCTACTATTACTACTACTACTACTATTACTACTACTACTACTACTACTACTACTACTACTACTACTTCTGTTACTATTACTGTGACTACTACCTGAACTATCACTACCGAAACTTGTTTAACCTACTACTGCTACTTCATCTACCGCCACTACTATTACTATTACTATTGCTACTGCTACTAATACTGCTGCTATAAATACTCCTACCACCTTCATTACGGCCCTAGCAACAACAACTGTTGCACCTAAGTATAAAACTACTATCGTTACTACTTTGGCTACCATCAAAAGCAGCCGTTACACCAGTAACGTATTTTTTTTTATATATAAACAACCCCCCCCACCCCCACCCCACCCTCCACCTCCCCCCACCCCTGGTCCCCTGAGGCACAGTTCGAACACTTTATATTTGAAAAATCCCTGAATATTTTCGACCTCTACTACCACCGCCACCAGTGCCAATGTTTTATATACTTCCCCATCCCCTTTTGTGTCCATCTTTGATGTGTTTTGTGTTTTATCCCAACAGACTTCATCTCTCATAAACCAGGGGAAAAGGTTTCATTCAACAGCCAGAGATGTTCCAGTTAACTTCTCATACCACTACCACCACCAACAACAACTACTACTACTACTACTACTACTACTACTGCTACTTATACTACATCATAGCTGTTGTTGTTGTTGTTGTTGTTGTAGTTGTTCTCACTAGTAGTGCGACATTTATTACGTCATAATTACTGTCAATCCCTAGACTTTGAATAAATCATTCTTTGACTGTTATTGTTACTAACTACGCGTAGACGTGTTCTTGCTTTACTGTCTTCTCGTATACTACAGATACCTGACTGTTAACTCGTTCACCTCTAGATCCGATGTCAACTGAATACTTCTACAATCACCAGAATAAAATTTGTGAGGTACACCGCCGACCTGGATTGGAGAGGGAATTTATGCCTCGTCACTCAGAGAAACTTTGGATTTGTTTTTTTTTTTGGTGTCTGGAGCGAAAATTAAATGGAATGAAATTGATCATGTACGGCATCTGTGTTGGACGAGTCGATAGCCCGCTTTGTAGGCCCATTTCTCTTCTATGTCTATTTTCTCTCACCTTTTTCCCCTCTCTCGTCCTCTCCTTCCTCTTCATTTTATTTATATATATATTTTTTTTTTCCATCGTCCGTTAGATGCGATTGTTCAATAAAGAAACCCCAAGATTTGTCTTTGGGAGAAGACGACGAGGAAGAAGATGGCGCACCAGGAAGAATTTCTATTGCTCTTATTATCTTTTTATGTTTTTTTTTTCTTAAAGTGCAGTTTCAGAGGAAGATGTATTAACTGTACACGCCGTCTGTCTTTTTAAAACTTTTTCAGCGCCAAATTTTATTTAATTTTCAAGATCAATCTAGCCTTTCAAATTTAGTCCGAATGCTCCTAAATTTTCAAGATCAATCTAGCCTTTCTCTCAAATTTAGTCCGAATGCTCCTTACGTGCCTTTATTTTGAGAACCATACATATATATATATATAAATATATATAAACATATAAATATAAATATATATACATCGAATCACAATCTGTGCAAAAAACACTTACATCTTGTGCCGTTGATCAACGTTTTGCATTTATAATTGTATTCCCCCCGACTCAACATAAGCAAAGGTCCTGTTATATCTTGGCTTGGACTGTTATTTGTAAAATCTTCAGTTGTGCCTTCCTTTATGTCACTCCTCAGTGAGGTGTCCCCTTTGCACTCAGAAGGGAAGTCGCCTTGCTTTCCGGCTAACGCAATTGCTAAACAGGCATAGTGCTTCGAAGAACGGACGTGTGCTGGTAGAACCTTTCAGAGTAAAAAAAAAAGATAAGTAACTGAACAAGTAAATAAACGAATGTACTCGGTGAAAAAACAGAACACCTCTGTGACGTCATAGTGTTGTTGTTGCCACGAGGAACCGAGGCGAGGTCGTGCATTTAAGAAAGAAAAAATGTTCTGGCGAAGAGGAGGTCGAAGACATCTTTGTTCTTGACTTTGTCTTGCTCCTTGAGAAGTGCCCAGGACTGCGCATTAACTGCAGATCTCCACTGCTCCTGCCTACTAGGTCTTGTCCACCTTGAAGTTGATCTTCAAGGACCGATGTGTAAGGTTCGCTTGTATTTGTAAAACAATGTACAGTTGCCAGTTCTTAGACCGCACACACACACACACACACACACACATATTTAGAAAGAACAAGTACCGTGGGTACAGAAAGACAGAGGACAAGAAAGTAGAGGGATCAGGTGTTCGACAAACGCGAGTGTGTTGAAACCACACCATTTAGCACCAGAGACAGGTGCTCCGTCGTGGCCTCTCCCTCCTCGCCGGAAGTCATCGGGAAGGTCTGGAACTCGACCACAAGCGAGAGAAAAAGAGAGAGGGAAAGAGAGTGAGAGAGAGAGAGAGAGAGAGAGAAACACCACGCCAGATGTGGACAGCGTTTCACAAGCCCCAGTCTTGTATTCTCCTGCTTTGCTAATTAAACAAAGACACTTAGGGTGGAATAGTAACGCAGTTCATATTCAACTCCAGCTTAGACCAGAAGTGCTTCAAGTTGATACTACCTGTACGTGATATCGCAGCCTAAAGAAATGTTTTGTTTTCTTGTGAAGCATTTGGTATATAAAAAAACGACTAGATCTGCAAACTACATTGAGGCTTGTACCAATACTAACACGCCTAGAAGCGACACTATAGTAGGTGAACCTGATTTTTTCCATCAGGTTCGAAAGCGATTTCAATATTTTTTCTACCGCAATAATAATTATTAGGGAGTAGCAAGTATCTTAAGCCAAAGGAAGATCACAACAGCAGCTGGGAGCAGTGCGTCTTGGAGTGGGGTAGAAAAAAAAAAGCTGAAGATGTTGTCGAGGTCTTCGTATCCTCATCTGACCTACGGGGAAAAAATGGCTGAAGAACACACCGTGATGTATTGAAAAAGGAAGAAGAGTTCTTAAAAACTAGGTGTGGAAAGTATAATATAGAAAACTGTGTTGTATGTGAGTCTTCAAGCCACTGTTGGTTGGTACCATGTGAACCTCTCGCAGCGTCCACCAGCCGCCCCCCCCCCCGGTGCACCAACCCGCCGGGGACGCATTGCCGCGAATTCCAAAAAAAAAAAAAGAAGAAGAAGCATTGTGAAAGAAGTCGGAAGAGATACCAACAAAAACCAGTGATAATTATGATAAGATAGTGAACAATGACAGTGATATCCGATGATAATGATGAGAATAGTGTGCCGTGGCCCGGTGGGTTTATTACTGTGATCATGAAAAATCTTTGACCAGATCCCTCCCCATATGCTTTGGTAGCCAGGTCAGGCCAATCGAGCCGGGCTGGAATGTATTGTGGAACGTTCAATATTTTCTTATTCAATGCGTGTGTATGTACATGTTGATCGCTTGTATTTTGTTTTTGGTTGAAACCAGCAGGAAGTACCGGCTGCAGATTCTCGCCCGTCCAGCGCACGTCTTCGGAAACCACCCGTAACTAGTAGGGGGCAGAGGTAAAAGAATAACTGTAACGTAAAAAATACATTGTTGGCATTTGCAAGGCGGGGAATTTAATGGATCTTTTTTTAATACACGGAAGTTGGAGGTACAATTTAAAACCGTAAAATCAAAATCGTCGATATGGTCGAACGCCACCCAACTTTTTTTTTTTTTTTTTTTTTTTTTCTCCTCCAATTCAACGAAGCGGCGTGAAGTAGGCGTTGGTGGAGCTCCTCAGTGTCTCCTCGGCGGGCGAGAATCGGCACCCGTACTATCATATTCCCCCTGCAGGTTTCCGTTGTATTGCTCGCTGAGTTGAACTAGCGGGCTTCGGAGCTACCGGTATGGTTGTACATAAAAAAGAGAAAAAAAAAATAGCCCACCCAACCTCCATATGCTTTCCGGGGGAGGGTGGGTGGTAGGGGGGGGAAGGGGAGGGGGAGGGAAAAGGGGGGGGGAACATCACTTTTAATAGCGACCTCCACCTCGATCCCAGCGCTCCGGATAAACTATATATATATTTGTACATACATACATACATGCATGCATGCATGTATACACATATATGTACATGTGTGTGTATATGCATATGTAGATATATATGTATGCAATATATATATATATATATATATATATATATATATATATATATATGTATATACACACGAGAACGTATACATTTGTATACATATATGTATAATCACATACAGTATATGTACATATATATATACTCAGAACATGCCACAGTTGTTACCCCAAACACGTCTGGAAACGTTTGCAGTCTTTATTCCCTCAGACTTTCTTTCAGATGAAGCCTCCCTCACATCATCACTGAACTAGCCTTAACATTTGTCACAACCATTTCCTCAGTTTTCGAAAGTGAAAACGTTTCGTGATTTGCTTCAACGTTCGCATCATCTGGTCTGTGACGACAAACTCGTTTCCCATCCGCAACCCCCAGCGGCACCTTTCGATTTTTTTTTTTTTTTTTTTTTTTTTTTTTTTGTCATAGGACTGCATTTTCATCACTCATATTTCCATTCTCTTTCTCTCTCTCGCTCTTTCTCTCTCTCTCTCTCTCTCTCTCTCTCTCTCTCTCTCTCTCTCTCTCTTTCCCTACTTATCATCTATCCATTTATATCTTTATCTATATATCTCTGAGACACACATATACACATAATTTACGGGCATGTGTCGACGGCGATTTTTTTTTTTTTTTTTTCATCCGCATGACTTGTAGTAGGATACGTTTAAGATATTAGAAAAAAAAAAGTTAAAAAAAAACAAATGAGTCCATTCCACCTATCTGATTCCAGCCAATGGTTCCCTCTTCTTCTTCTTCTTCTTCTTCTTCCTCTTCTTCTTCTTCTTCTTCTTCTTCTTCTTCTTCTTCTTCTTCTTCTTCTTCTTCTTCTTCTTCTTCATTTTCTTCTTCTTCTTCTTCTTCTTCTTCTTCTTCTTCTTCTCCTACTTCTTCTTCTTCTTCTTCTTCTTCTCCTTCTACTTCTTCTTCTTCTTCTTCTTCTTCTTCTCCTTCTACTTCTTCTTCTTCTTCTTCTTCTTCGTCTTCTTCTTCCTCATCTTCTTCTTCTTCTTCTCCTCCTTCTTCTTCTTCTTCTTCTCCTTCTCCTTCTACTTCTTCTTCTTCTTCTTCTTCTTCTCCTTCTCCTACTTCTTCTTCTTCTTCTTCTTCTTCTTCCTCATCTTCTTCTTCCCCATTTTCTTCTTCCTCATCTTCTTCTTCCTCATCTTCTTCTTCCCCTAATTCCCTTCCCGTGAGTTAGCTAGACTCGCTCCCCTTCAAAGTTGTTAGATAACTGACTAACAAGCCTTGTTAGATAACTAACTAACGAGCCTCTTACATTCCCACCAAACGGTATTTTACCCGTTGTTCTCTTATTCCGTCCTAACCCGATTATCTCTCCCCGCTATCTCCCTCCCCACAATCTCTCTCTCCCCACTCTCTCCCTACTATCTCTCCCCCCACTATCTCTCTCCCCACTATCTCTCTCCACTATCTCTCCCCCTACTATCTCTCTCCCCACTATCTCTCTCCACTATCTCTCCCCACTCTCTCCCTACTATCTCTCCCCCTACTATCTCTCTCCCTACTATCTCTCTCCACTATCTCTCCCAATTTCCCTACTATCTCTCCCCCTACTATCTCTCTCCCCACTATCTCTCCACTATCTCTCCCTACTATCTCTTTCCCCACTATCTCCACTATCTCTCCCTACTCTCTCCCTACTATCTCTCCCCCAACTATCTATCTCCCTACTATCCCTTTCCCCACTATCTCTCCCTACTATCTCTCTCCCTACTATCTCCCTGTTATCTCTCTCCACTATCTCTCCCCACTATCTCGTTCCCCACAATCTCTCTTTCCCCACTCTCTCTCAACTATCTCTCTCCCTACTATCGCTCTCTCCCCACTATCTCCACAATCTCTCCTTCTCCACTATCACACTATCACTATCTCCCTTCCTTTTTATTACTATTTCCCCCTCTTTTTCCCATTATCCCTTCTCTCATTACTATTAATCTCATCTCTTTTTCTTCTCCCCATCCCCTATCTCTCCTTCTTAACTGTCTCTCACTCTCACTATCTCTCTCCCACTGTATCTCTCTCCCTTCCAATATCTCTGTCTATCCCAGTATCTCTGTCCCCCACTATCTTCCTCCCCCTCTTTCACCTTGTTTTTTTCCTCCTATCTCTCACTCTCTCCCCTATCTCTCACTTTTCCCCTATCTCTCACTCTCCCCTCTACCTATCATTTCCTCCCCTATCTCTCATTTCCCCCCTTATGTCTCGTCTCTCACTCTCCCCTCTACCTCTCATCTCTTCCCCTATCTCTCATTTCCCCCCCCCCCCTTGTCTCTCACTCTCTGTTCTTCTCGACCTTAAACCGACAAGGGGAGAAGGACATAAGCCCCGCGGAGAGACTCTCTTTGCCCTTCCTGAGTCCTGAGCAAAAGAGTCTGCTACGTCCAGACACCGAAACAGACATCAGCTAACAACGTCACTCCTCCTCACCACCCGGGAACCCGATAAATAGGAACGACATTACGAACTGGAACCAAGTTACCAGAAGGTTAACTCGCGTTCAGTAACGCTTAGGGGTGCGGGTGGCTGCCGTCTGGGGACTTTAGTCGTTTAAGTGATGGACCCACGGACGTCTCGGACCGAGGCTTCCGACCTCGGAAGCAAAGGAACGTGTCTGCTGGCGCCGCGATAGAGAAGTTTTACTCAGGAGCCCGATGGAGCCGAGGAGGTGATTCGTTGACCTCAGCATCTCACCCTATCTAGGTGTCTGCTATCATCTCCTCTACACACACACACACACACACACACACACACTCAGACACACACACACACACACACACACACACACACACACACACACACACACACACACTGACACATACACACACACACGCACACACCACCCCATCCCGTAAGATACAGCTAGGTAAAAACACACGCGCATATACACACACACACACACACACATACATACATACATACATACATACATTGTGTGTGTGTATGTGTGTGTGTGTGTGCGTGTGTGAGTGTGTGTGCGTGTGTTTGTGAGTGTGTGTGTGTGTGTGTGTGTGTGTGTGTGTGTGTGTGTGTGTGTGTGTGTGTGTGTGTGTGTGTGTGTGTGTGTGTGTGTGTGTGTGTGTGTGTGTGTGTGTGTGTGTGTGTAACTGACGGTTTTGTCCACAGAAAAAAACTCTATTAGTTTAACCCCTCAACGACAAACACACACAAACGTGGAATGTCGGACGACTCCCCGCGTCCCCAGCTGGCGGCTTCGACCGCAGGCGAGCCGTGGCAAGAAGGGAAAGATTCGAACATCCCACAAAGCGACATGAGTAGAAAACGAGTGTGTAGAGGGAATGATACCTTACCTAGTATGTAATTATTATATTAAAGAAAGGCTTTTTAAACATTTTTATCATTAGGTTTAGCGAGATGATATGCATTGATATGCACACTATTTATGGTAATAATGATAATAATAATAATACTCATGATAAAGACATTAATAATAAGGACGATTACGGTGGTGAATGATAACTGTTGTCATCATTATTGATATTGATGTGATTGTTACTATAGCCAAGATAATAACGATGATAGTGATAAGGATATTGATAATGATGATAATGCATATGGTAATGATTCGTTTGTGCAAAAACGCCTGAACCTTGGTATGGTTTCTCTAGCCTTCTTTTGCCACGAACGCAACGTGTATCGCTAATACCAACTGCGGGTCATTGCATGTACATATACCCTGACGTTAACTTGTACTCGTTAATCAACATTGATATTATTATTGTTATCATTATTGTATGTATTGCCTCCGATTTTTCCGTTATATCATATTTTGATACACTAAAAGTTCCACTGGTTTTATTATCGAAGTTACGAATTTTTCTCTCTATCACTGACACCACTCTCCTCACCGCATAACAGTTTCACTTAGGATTTCCATTAAGAACCATACTGACATGTGAGACGACCAGAAACAGAAGGGCACCCCAACCAAAGTATAGTTTTTTGAGAAAAACACTCAATTTTTTTTACTCGAAACCCTTATAAATGGTACGGATGCCCCTCTGTTTCTGAAGGCCTCATATGCTCTCTCACTCCATTCACCATATTGACATGCCATTCATCACTTTTAAGGGGTGGAAAGGGTAATCTTTTTAGCCTTGTTTAATTCACTGACTTCCAGTATTTTTAATTACTTTTATGTCGTTTCATTGTCACTGTTGCTTTGGCTCTCCTTTTTTGTTTATGTCGACCGGACGTCATTCCTTCGTTGTTGTTGTTGTTGTCTACCTGATTTTTTCTTCCTTTACCGTGATTTTTATGTTCTGCGTCGTTGTGAGATGAACAAGCACCTGAAGGTGAACAGAGGAGAGAAGGAATAGGGACGAGGGAAGGTAAACAACGAGACGAGAAGATGAAAAAAGATAATGTGATGTAATAATTAAGACAATGGAGATGTGTCTCACGAAGAGGGAACAGAAAACGGATGGAGGGAGAATGAGATAAGGAGTAAAATGGAGACAAACAGAAGAAAAAATATATTTTGGGGGGATTTGTTAAAACATGTTCATGAGAGTTGCTCATGAAAAAGAGCCGAGTTTTTTTTTTTTTTTTTTTTTTGCTCACTCTATTATGCTCAAGTTGTCACTAAATGATCAAGTGGTTCAACTTTTTCACATATGGAAACTAGGTTATGCATAAGTATGCACGCACGCGCGCACGCACGGACACACACACACACACACACACACACACACACACACACACACACACACACACACACAGGGATGTACGAACACGCATGTACATAGCCAAGGAAAAGTACAATGTAGATTTTTTTTTATCTGTCACCAGTACTGGTAAAACCGTGTTATATACTTATATCAGTGAAACAAAGAGTCAACATTTTCAAAATTTGGGTTAAAATTAATATGGCGACCATCATCTATAAAAAGAAAATGAGAGAATATCAAGAGAAAATCAAGTACGATCTCGTTCTTCTTATGAGAACAGTGACAGCCACTGAATATCATCTTTCAGCACATGAGTATGAAATTCTGAAACAATTAAAGAGAAACGAAAGGGATAACCTCTCTCTTTCTCCCTTTCTCTCTCTCTATCTTTCTCTCTCCCTTTCTCTTTCCCTTTCTCACTTTTCTCTCTCTCCTTTATCCCTTTTTCCCTCCTGTTCTCCCTTTCTCCCTGTATCTCCCTCTTTCTCTCTCCCTTTCTCTCTCCCTCTTTCTCTCTCCCTTTCTCTCTCCCTCTTTCTCTCTCCCTTTCTCTCTCTGCCTCTCTATCTCTATCTCTGTCTCTATATTTATATTTATATTCTCTCTCTCTCTCTCTCTCTCTCTCTCTCTCTCTCTCTCTCTCTGTCTCTCTCTCTCTCCCTCCCTCCCTCCCTCTCTCTTCCTGTCTTAACCACTCGATTTAGTCTTCATCCTCGTGCTCTCTTTCTCTCTTCCTCTCTCCCTCTGTCTCACTCTTTCGCTCTCTTTCTCAATCTCCCTCTCGTCTCTCTCTCACGCTACAAGACCTGGACATGCACCACTCTTTCTTCTGAAGTCTTATATTCAGCATGATTGAGCTTCTCTCTCCCTCTCTCTCTCCCGCTCTCTTTCGTCATCAAGCCTCTCTTCCTTTCACTCACATACTCACTTATTCACTTCCATGTGTGATTTCTATTTTTACAGCCTATTCAAGGTTATATATATATATGTGTATATATATATATATATATATATATATATATATATATATATATATATATATATATATAAGTATACTAAAAAAAGGGAATTTCTTACTCTTGTCTTAGAACCACTTTTCTTCTCACTCGCTCATTCACTCACTCTCAATCGTTATTTCTCTCCTTTTTATAGCTTATTCATGGATATGTATTATATAATATACGATGTTGAGATTCAATAGCCCATGAGTTCTGTCTGGGCTCAGAGGATGAACTTTTACACTTTCTTATACTACTATGCACTTAAGATACACCAACACAATATAAATATATATATATACACATATGCATATTCATAAGTTTACATATATGAAAGTAGCTCATGGCTAGCATTATGTACTCGTCTGTTTTCGGAAGAAGAAGAGTACAAGGAGAATGATTTACAAAAACTGACGATGGTGAAGATGATGATGATGATGATGATGATGATGATGGTGATTATGATGATGATGATGATGATGGTGATTATGATGATGATGATGGTGATTATGATGATGATGATAGTGATGATGATGATGATGATGATGATGATGATGATGATGTGTTGCTTTTGGTTCGTGCTCGTGTTGATATCAAAATATTAAAAAACACTTGTGAAGATCCTTATGTGTTTCCCTAATCCATTCATTGCTTGTTAAAGTATGTATCATATGATGATTTCCTATTCTTTATGTATATATCAGATGTAAATAATTTTGCATTAAATGCCCTACTCTACATCTCCGAGTTTTATTTACGTCAACTTTAGATTAAGATGACTGTGAGAAGGATAAGTACAAAACTTGCTTACTCCCATTCTCTCTCTCTCTCTCTCTCTCTCTCTCTCTCTCTCTCTCTCTCTCTCTCTCTCTCTCTCTCTCTCTCTCTCTCTCTCTCTCTCTCTCTCTCTCTCTCTCTCTCTCTCTCTCTCTCTCTCTCTCTCTCTCTCTCTCTCAGGATTGCTGAGGATGTCAATAGGAGGTAGGTGTGAAGTTTATATAGATAACTAGTAATTTATTTGTTCATTTGCTTAGTTGTTTTATTGTTTTTTCTTTTCTTTTTAGTTATATGAAAGATCAGATGAACCTGATGCAAAACCAGATTATGTCGAGTTAACCAAGTTAAAAACAAAACTGACCCTCTAATGTTCTGAGAATTTCAATGATCTCGATTAAGTCTTAGTTATTCCGATTTGATCAACTCCTTGCGAGGGTAGGTTTACTTACTTGGTTTGCTTGGAGAAGTCCCGAGGTCTATCCTCACAGCCGTAGTGATCTACCGCTGCTGCCAGTCCTGTTGTCCCTCCTCATAAGGGCCAGTTGGTCTGTTATTGTGCTGGAAGACAACCTACTGATGGCGGTGTAGCCTGGCACTAGGGGCTCGTGTGGCACCTTCCATAGAAATCTGTCCAGTATATGCTTGAAGCTGTCCACCGGACAGTTGGTCCTCTCTCTCTCTCTCTTCTTTTGGAAGAGCGTTGAAAATTTTTGGACCCTCGTGACCTAGGCTGGATGCCAGTAAGGTCTTAAACCTCTCTGGGGCTTTTGGTGGGAGCGTTTGTCTCTCACACTTGCGTCCGTGCCTTACACTGTGATATGGCTTGATTGTTGAGGACGTGGGGTCAAGGACAAGGTCCTCCAGGATTTTCCATGTATAGATGACCCTATACCTTTCTCTCCTCCTTTGTTGGGAGTAGAGTCCCAGTGCTTCCAAGCGATCCCAATAATTGAGATCCCTCATCCCTCTAATATGCCTGGTGTAATTCCTTTGGACAGCCTCAAACCTCTGGACGTCTCCTTGTTTATGTGGTGATCAGAGTTGGCTACAGTAGTCCAGGATAGGTTGAATTAGCGCCTTCCAAAGGGTAAGCATTACTTTACCTCTCTTGAGGAGAAAGTCCTTAGTACCCAGCTGGCCATCCCCCGTGCTCTTTTCACGGTCTGGGTGGTGTGGTGCTGGAAAGTGGCGTCGTCACCTAGATGTATACCCTCACATCTTACATGGGCTTTGGGTGTAATTTTCATTCCTCTTTCTGGGTGCAGTTCGGTGTTAGCTTTGATATCTTAGTTGGTGCCATACCTCATGACCTTAAACTTCTCTTCATTGAACTGCATATTGCAATCGTTAGCCCAAGCATAGACCATATCGAGGTCGTCTTGTAGATGGCATACGTCTTCACTTTTCAGCACTGCACGACTGATGTGGGTATCATCGGCAAAAGACAGGAGGGTTGAGTCCACTCTCCTATTTATGTCATTCATATGAATTAACAATAGGAGGGAGCCAAGGACAGAGCCTTGTGGTACTCCGCTTATTACTTTGGTTTCGCTGGACTTTAGACCATCAACTGCGACTGTTTGGATACGGTCTGTCAGGAAGCTGTGAAGCCATATTCCTAGCTTCCCTGAGATTCCTAGGTCCCTTACTTTGTGGAGTAGGACTCCGTGATCTACCTTGTCGAAGGCTTTGGCAAAGTCTAGAAATACTACATCAACATTCTTCCCCTCTGACAGGTTCCTTAGCAGCCAGTCGTAGTGTGTCAGTAGGTTTGAGAGGCAGGACCGACCTTTTCTAAAACCGTGCTGGTTCTCTTTTATAAGGTTATTCCTTTTCGAGGTATGCAAACAGTTTGTCCCTTGCGCATTTCTCGATTACTTTGATGATGTGCGACGTGAGGGCAACTGGTCGATAATTCTTTGGCAAAGTCCTGTCACCTCCTTTATATATTGGGCTTATTATGGCTTGCTTCAGTATTGCTGGGATCTCGCCTTTGTCCAGGGAAGATTGCCACAACATATGGATTGGGACTGCTAAGATCTTGCTGCATTTTAGTAGAAGGATCGCCGGAATGCCGTCTGGTCCAGCGGCCGAAATTATCCTTAGCTCCTTTATCGCCTTTGTGGTGTTCTCTTCTGTGACTTGAAGGTCGCTGAGTTGGTTTTGATTGGTTGTCTCTTTATTGAAAAATGTTACGGGGTCGTGGATTTCTGCTTGCTGTTGTACTGGTGTGCCAGCATCTGGCAGGTTTCTTGTGGGTCGTCTGTTGTGGTTCCTTGGTCGGTTACAAGGGGTCCAATCTGCAATTTAGTCTTCAAGAATTTTTTGCAGTAACTGTAGAAGAATTTGGGATTGTGCTTTATATTTTCTATGGCTTGGTTCTCCTCAGTTC
>NC_134805.1:22351179-22358679 GCF_046742065.1 Oratosquilla oratoria
TATATATATATATATATATGGGTATACTAAGAGCTATTTCTCCCTTATGATAGAGGTAGCCAAGTCAGAGGCATGTACCTACTCCCAACCGCCCCACTCCCCACCCCCCCCCAAGCTCGTCATAGATGACGGGTCATCCCTGTATCCTGCCCACTGCCCTAAGTTAGAAGCAATGAAGTAAGACACAGTGCATCCACAGCAAGGCCGCTTCACTTAATCAACGATGCACCCATTCCACTCCGTACCCTCACGCAGAAAAAGAGAAGACGGGGAGAAATCCCTTCTTGCTGCGTGAAAATATCATCCCTATCTCCTGTGTTCTCCCTCTCTTGCTCAACAGACATTGCTCTCATCTTCGGTCGTCCCCTCAAGGTCACGCCCTCCACTTTTGCCTTCCATACCTCTTTTACTAATCTTTCATTACTCATTCTCTCCATGTGTTCAAACCATCTCAATAATTTTTCATCAGCCCTATCTGCCATCTTCTTTTCCACCCCCGCTCTCCTCTTCACCTCGTTCCTCACTCTATCCAACCTAGTAACACCTACCCTACTTCTCAGACATTTCATCTCAAACACACTTAAACTTTTCCCCTGTGCCTCTCTTAAATTCTAAGTCTCTGCCCATTACAATGCCGTCGGTACATTTACCCTTTCATACAATCTCCTCTTTGCATCCATTTCCAGTTGCCTAATTCTACACTTTTTAATCCCCCAAGGCATTTACTTGCTTCTGTCAATCTACAATTTACCTCCACCTCCACTCCTCCCTTTCCTGCCACATGCGAACCCAAATACCTAAAGCTAACCACTTCCTCCAGCCTCCACCTAGTCAACTATACTTAAGGACTGCGCAGACCTTCCATAACATGATGGAGGACTTTCCTGAATTGTGGACAAGTTTCCGAGATTCGCAAGCAAGTGCTTTTCAAACGTGTGATTGTGTGTGTGTGTGTGGGGGGGTTGCATGTGTGTTTGTGCCTATGTGTGTTTGTGCATGTTTGTATATGCTTGTGAATGATTGTGCATACCTCTGTTTGTGTGTGTTTGTTAGTGTGCATATCCATGTGTCCAAGTGTGCATGTTAAGCTGGCATGAACTATTTTCGAAACATTCTTTACTAAGTCATAACTGAGATTAAGATTCCATCTACATTACCAAAAGCTACGAAAACCACACCAGGAAGAGACCTCAGTCATCACCTGTGCCCCATGTACTAGGGAAGAAAACTCAACAGTCTTTTGAGTTGAAGTAAACAAATGCACAGGAACCCTTCACATCTGAGACCGAAGCTCAAGACGTCTGCCTTGAGGGCCGTCGAAGAAAGAAGCTACGCCTCGTCTTCCTCCAGTCAGCTGAAGATGAGGAGGAACCCACGCCATGAGGCCGAAGCAGCCACCTTTGCCCTAGGCACTGACACTGTCGGGACGAGCCACTGCGAATCGGAGAGAGAGGCTGGGACTCGAATCCGTGGCAAAGCGAATGCGAGTCCACCACGAGAAAACGCGTTTGCTGTTGCGTCTCAAGCCCGACTACCCTCCACTTCCTCTCCTCCTCCTCCTCCTCCCTCCACCACCACCACCACCACTTATAGTTAGGGTGTCAAGGAAGACGTGCGCACAGGTAGGGATTACCCGAAGGTAAAGTCCAAGCAGAACGATCACAGGTTTGCACACACGCATATATATATATATATATATATATATATATATATATATATATATATATATATATATATATGTATATATATATATATATCTATATATGTATATATATATATGTATATACTATATAATATTAATGTATATTTTTCCTTCAATATTTCTGTTTTCGCTACACATAGGCTCAGGGTAAGCCAATATGTGTCTTCTTCTTCTTCTTTTTACATTCTTGCTCCCCAGGTTAAGTAACTTTCATTTTTGACCAGACGCAAGGTAGACCTGCTATTGTTCGACCTTTACGAATCTTGTTTCGCAAGTCCTCATCTCTTATTATTGCTTGCCATTTTCTTCCTCATTGATCAACAGGTCTTTCCACTCCCTGTGTCCATCGTGTGTGTGTATATATATATATATATATATATATATATATATATATATATATATATATATATATGTATATATATATGTATATATACATATATATATATATCTATATACATATATCTATATACATTATATATATACATATATATATATATGTATATATATATGCATATGTATAATATATGTATATATATGTATGTATATATATTTATATATACAATATATATATATATATATATACATATGTATATATATACATATGTATATATGTATACATATGTATATATATACATATATATATATATATATATATATATATATATGTATATATATATACATATATTATATACATATATTTATATATATGTATACATATGTATACATATATATACATGTATATATATTTATATATATATATTTATATACATATACATATATATACACATAATATATATATATATATATATATATATATATATATATATATCTTTTTTCAACCACAAATCACTTTTAATTCCATGCCATCGCAGTCGAGACTGAGAATCGCTCAATGGAGGCATCCGTTGGAAATTGAAACGTGGACGAGCCGAGGATTCGAACCCAGCTAACCCGTAACAAAGTTACAGTGACTTAAACCAATACGCTATCAAGATATTGGTTTAAGTCACTGTAACTTTGTTACGGGTTAGCTGGGTTCGAATCCTCGCCTCGTCCACGTTTCAATTTCCAACGTATGCCTCCATTGAGCGATTCTCAGTCTCGACTGCGATGGCATGGAATTAAAAGTGATTTGTGGTAGAAAACAGATATTAATTTATCACTGGGAACCATTCAGTGTATATGTATGTATATATATGTATATATATATATATATATATATATGTATATATGTATATATATATATATATTTATATATATATACATACATATATATATACATATATATATATATATATATATATATATATGTATGTATATGTATATGTATATATATACATATATATACATATGTATATATATATATGTATGTATATATATATATATATATATATATATATATATATATATGCACACACATACATAAAGGATTACAAAGACGGAGCATGCCGACAGGAGACCTTTTGGTCCATATCTAGGTCGGATGCGAAAAAAAATCATAATGATAATAAAATGATAAATAAAAACTATAATAATATAAATAACAAATAAGATACATAAATAAATGCATAGGTATAGTTAAATAATAAACAAACAGGTAAATAGTAAATAATAACAAATTGACATACTCGTATAACTAATAATGAATGAAAATCAGACAGACAAATGATAACAAAACAAAAACAAATAATATGAAATAAATTATAATCATTACAGCATATATATATACATACACACACATACATACATACATATATATATATATATATATATATATATATATATACTGTATATACATACGCACACAATCACACATACACACGTACACACACGCGCGCATCGCGCGAGAGCGCGCACACAGACACACACATACTGTACATACACGCGCGTACACCTACACACACACACACACACACACATCTACACACACACACACACACACACACACACACACACACACATTCTCATACATAAACACACACATAGACACACACACAAACAAACACCAATATTCTGTTTCTGTGTGGTTTGCAAACCTGCGAGCTTACGCCAACCCCGGGTCAAAGACATCGTGTTCTGCTGGACCTTGCCTTCGGGTAATCCCCACCTGTGCGCACGTCTTCCTTGACACCCTAACTATAAGTGGTGGTGGTGGTGGAGGGAGGAGGAGGAGGAGGAGAGAAAGTGGAGGGTAGTCGGGCTCGAGACGCAACAACAAACGCGTTTTCCCGTGGTGAACTCGCATTCGCTTTGCCACGGATTCGAGTCCCAGCCTCTCTCTCTGATTCGCAGTGGCTCGTCCCGACAGTGCCAGTGCCTAGGGCAAAGGTGGCTGCTTCGGCTTCATGGACTGGGTTCCTCCTCATCTTCAGCTGACTGGAGGAAGACGAGGCGTAGCTTCTTTCTTCGACGGCCCTCAAGGCAGACGTCTTGAGCTTCGGTCTCAGATGTGAAGGGTTCCTGTGCATTTGTTTACTTCAACTCAAAAGACTGTTGAGGTTTCTTCCCTAGTACATGAGGCACAGGTGATGACTGAGGTCTCTTCCTGGTGTGGTTTTCGTAGCTTTTGGTAATGTAGATGGAATCTTAATCTCAGTTATGACTTAGTAAAGAATGTTTCGAAAATGCAGTTCATGCCAGTTTAACATGCACACTTGAACACATGGATATGCACACTAACAAACACACACAAACAGAGATATGCACAAACACGCATAAACACGCACAAACACACATGCACACACGCGCACACACCCACACACACAAACGCACACACACATACGCGCGCACACACACACACACACACACACACACACACACACACACACACACACACACACACACACACACACACACACACACATACACACACACACACACACGCACACACACATATATATATACACACACAAACGCACACACGCATATATACACACACATGCACGCACACACATACACACACACTCACACACACAAACACACGTTTGAAAAGCACTTGTATGCGAATCTTGGAAAATTGCCCATAATCCAGGAAAGTCTTCCATTATGTTACACAAGGTGTGCACACTCCAATATAGTCGACTAGGTGGAGGCTGGAAGAAGTATGTATATACATACATATATATATATTTATATATATATATATATTCATATATATATATATATATATATATATATATATATATATATATATATATACAGTAATTCACAAGGCACACGTGAAAATAATATGCATAAAAAAACACTGGGAAATAAGACCCTAAGTCCGAACGTTTTCGTCTATTTAAGACATAATCAAGGAATACACTGTATTCCTTGATAACGTCTTAAATAGACGAAAACGTTCGGAATAAGGTTCTTATTCACCAATGGCTTTTTCTGCATATATATATATATATATATATATATATATATATATATATACGTATATATGTGTTATTATATATATAATATATGTATATACATATATATATATACGTATATATGTGTTATATGTATATATATATATATATAGATATATATATATATGTATACATATATATATTTCATATATACATATTTTTGCATATATATACATATATATATATATATATATACATGTATGTATGTATGCATGTACATATATATATATATATATACATATATATATAAGTATATATTATATATATATATTTCTTTTTTGCATATATACATATATATATATATGTATATATATAGTATATATATATATATATATATATATATATATATATATATATATATATATATATATATATATATATATATATACTGTACATGTATATGTGTATGTATATATATATAATTATATATATACAGTATATATACATATATATATATATATATATTTATATATATATATACATATATATGCGCATATATATATATACATATATATATATACGTATATATGTATATATATATATATATATACATATATATGTATACATATATATATATATATATATAAGTATATATTATATATATATTTCTTTTTTGCATATATACATATATATATATGTGTATGTATACATATATATATATTTCATATATACATATTTTTGCATATATATACATATATATATATATATACATGTATGTATGTATGCATGTACATATATATATATATATACATATATATATAAGTATATATTATATATATATTTCTTTTTTGCATATATACATATATATATATATGTATATATATATAAGTATATATATATATATATATATATATACTGTACATGTATATGTGTATGTATATATATGTATATATATAATTATATATATATACATATATATGCGCATATATATATATACATACATACATATGTATGTATGTATGTATGTATGTATGTATGTATGTATGTATGTATGTATGTATGTATGTAAACCAGGTAAATAAGTTAATAATTGAACATATAAATCAACAAATAAGTAAATGAATAAAACAAAAGTAGACCAATCAATAAAGTAATATTAAATAAGTAAATAAACAAATGAAAACAATATATAGAAAAATAGAAAATAAAAACAAGCGAGTGGTTGCTACTACATCAAGGGGAGTTAAACTTTCACCCGTTCACCTCTGCACGAGCAAGTAAGAGCCTAGACACAGGAAACCCTAACATGACTTGTAAGCAACTCACTCAAGGCTTGAGAACCTTATATCTACAAAAGGATAAGAATTATAAAGTAAGGAGGGAAAAAGATGAGGGGCCTACGACAGGAGGCGCTGAGTAGCTGCGGCCGAAGCCATCACTTTTCCCCCCTATGCAATTTAAGGACTGCTGGAAATCGGAGTGGAGCGCGGGATTCGAACCCACAACAAGCGCTCCATAAAGTAAGACACTACTTATAATCTCATTCGTCAAACTCCCCTTAAATTATGTTTAATCCTGGTATTATGTCTTCGTTCATATATCTTTTATTTTCATTCTTGTATTTTTGTTGACATAATTTTCAATGTCTTTTTTATTTTTTCAATGTCTTCATTATTATTTTTTTCTGTTGTCTTCTATGTTTCATGTCTTCTTCGTTTCCATTGCCTTCTTGGTGTTCCTTTTCAAAGTACCTTCCAAAAGATATTCACGTTCCTCATGATGGTAACGATTAATGTAATGCACAAGTAAACCATTTATATTGTTTATCATTTATTCTCATTATATTTCATTTGTTTGTTTATTTTGAATCCTCGTAAAACTAGCTTTGTGGACCCCATGGTCGCCTCCTTCGCAACTTTCGTCACTTTCTCCACTGCTTCCTTCCCACTGTCAGTCCTGTTGACTCTTGTCGTCCTTGTGGTTCTCGCTTATGGATATGTCAATCCTCTTCCTCTTAGTTATAATCTTATGTCCAGGAGAATTAAAGTTCTATTTTCTTATTATGTATATTTCTTCAGTTAATTCTTATACAGCGTGCTCCAAATGAATTACCCGAGAGTACGTAAGATCCTACGTGAGCTTTGCAGTGACGTAGTGATTTCTTAAGTCCAAAGATATCTAACTTTATATTTAAGATCCTCCCCGAAACGTGTGATCTTACAATCATGAACCAATTGAATTTTCTCCTCTTCCTCCCTTTTACCAATCACATTCGTTGTTACAAGTCTATATGGCAATAATGTTTATTGAAATAATCTCGAGTCTCTGCATATCTCATTTAGGTTACAAGAAATGCCATGTCAGCAATTCACTCGAGCCTCCGGACATTGTTTATTAACAAGGCGGAAAGCAGACTTAAGCAACCCACTCGCTTGTTATATTGTTTTTTACACATGT
>NC_134805.1:22363679-22366179 GCF_046742065.1 Oratosquilla oratoria
GAGTATTTCTGTACCCTTAATGATTCTGTAGATGGTCAGTAGGTCACCTCTCTCTCTCTTCTTTGCTCCAGAGTCGGTAAC
This sequence comes from Oratosquilla oratoria, assembly GCF_046742065.1. Classification (NCBI taxonomy): domain Eukaryota; kingdom Metazoa; phylum Arthropoda; class Malacostraca; order Stomatopoda; family Squillidae; genus Oratosquilla; species Oratosquilla oratoria. The sequence goes on from NC_134805.1 coordinate 22,363,761, forward strand.
TCCAGTTTAGCCAATCTCTCCTCATATGACAAGTTTGCAAGTGCAGGTGCCATTTTTGTGGCTGCTCTCTGGATTCTTTCTATTTTCTTTATATTCTTTTTGGTATTGGGTGACCACAATGTCGCCGCATATTATAGTCTAGGCCTTATCAGTGTGACTAGTACTTTTTTAATCATTTCTTCGTCCAAATATGTAAATGCCACTTTTATTGATCTTAGCAAGTTGTAGGATTCTCCGACAATTTTGTTTATCTGTTTATCATAGGACAAGTCGTTTGAGATAATTACACCCAAATCTTTTTTCAGATATCTCCTTCTTTACCTCCTTGGTTCCAATTTTATATTGTCCTGATATTCTATTATTGTCTTTTTCCAAACTTCATTATGCTACACTTGTTAATATTGAAGTCCACTTCCCATTTCTGACTCCAGTTCCATACCTTATTCAGGTCTTCCTGCAGTGATTCGCAATCCTTATCAGTTTTTACTTTCCTTAACAGTTTGGCGTCGTCTGCAAAGAAACTCATGTAACATTTCACATCATCATCCATGTCATTCACATAAATAGCAAACATTATTGGGGCCAATACAGATCCTTGCGGTACTCCACTGATCACCTCTTTCCAACCTGAATATTTTTCTCTGAGCACTACTTTCATCTTTCTACCAATCAGGAAGTTCTCCATCCATTTTAGTAGGTTCCCTTGTATCCCTCCTGTATGTTCCAGTTTCTTTAATAATTTTTTGTGTGGTACTTTGTCAAAAACTTTTTGTAAGTCCAGGAAGGCACAATCAGCCCATCCATTCCTTTCTTGCACTATGTCTATTAATCTTGAGTAGAAACAAATTAAGGTTGTGGTACATGATCTTCCTTGTCTGAACCCAAATTGTCTTGGGTTTGTTATATTATTATCTTCCAGGTGTTTTACCCATCTATTCTTGATGATTTTCTCACAGATTTTGGCTACGGCGCTTGTTAGTGAGACTGGCCTGTAGTTAGTTGGTTCTTCCTTGTTTCCTCCTTTATATATTGGTACAATGTTAGCCTTTTTCTAGTCTTTTGGTATTTTTCCTTCTTTAAGTGAGCAACTTATTATGTTATGTATTTTGTCCGTTAGTTCTTTCTTGCATTCTTTTAGAATCCAATTTGCAATTCCATCCGGGTCATGTGATTTCCTGACGTCAAGGTTTGATAGATGTTCCATTATTTCTTTTTGTGTTATTATTATCTTGCTCATGGGGGGAGATCGCCTTTCATTTCCTTCGTCCCAATGTTGTGCTTCCTCTCTAGTGAAAACAGATTTGAAGTGATTACTCATGACTTCGGCTATTTCTAATTCTTCTTTGTATTCTATATTCTCTTGGCGTGGTTTCACCATTTCCTGTTTGTTTTTAAGTTTACCATTCACGTATCGATAGAATAGCTTGGGTTGCTCTTTGCATTTATCTATAATATCCTTTTCATGGTTCCTTTTTTCCTCTCTTCTCACTTTAACATACTCATTTCTATAGTTTATATATACTTACCATTTTCCAGGTTTTTTATCTTTTCTCCATCTTTTCCAAGCTCTGTCCCTTCTATCTTTTGCCTCACTGCATCTTTTGTTGAACCAGCATTTAATGTACACTCTCTCTAGCTTCTGTCTTGGTACGTGCTTATTCACCCCTTCATTGTAATTATCCATCAATATATCCCTTTTCTCTTCCACTTTTGTCTCTTCCATGTAAAAAATTTTCCCAGTTTGCATTCTGGAAGAATTTCTTTAGTTTTACAAAGTCCGTTTTGTTGTACATCAATCTTCCTTTCCTATGTTTTTCATTTCTCTCTATGTACATTTCTTCCTTTAGTTTAGTCTCGATGAGTATATGGTCACTCTTTCCAATTGGTGTCTTGTATTGGATTATATCCACAATTTCAGGTTCTGTTGTAAATATCAAATCCAGTTTCGACGGCTCCTCATTATTTCTGTATCTGGTGCTTTTACTGACCCACTGAGTTGTATATTTCGTCCATGGTCATCTCCAGTAGTACATTACTCCACAAGTCTTCTCCTCCTCTCACTGTCATGTTCTCCCAACAAATTTCTTTGCAATTGAAGTGTGTGTGTGTGTGTGTGTGTGTGTGTGTGTGTGTGTGTGTGTGTGTGTGTGTGTGTGTGTGTGTGTGTGTGTGTGTGTGTGTGTGTGTGTGTGTATGTATATGTATGCGTGTGTATGTGTGTGTGATTATGTGTGTGTGCATGTGTGCGTGTGTGAATGCGATGATTTTTTTTTTTTTTTTTTTTTTTTTTTTTATAAACATGTTTAGGTATAAGTGCAAAGCCATTTGACACCACGCGATAGGGTGTTGCCTCTTGCACCAGAGGGTCGACCCGAACACCAAGGTGCGCGATCAAGGTTGTTTATGAAATCTTTCCGTG
>NC_134805.1:22368679-22371179 GCF_046742065.1 Oratosquilla oratoria
ACAGTGCAAGCGAAGAAACACGATCTACATTTGTGGCAGAAGTAGAGGAAAGATGGTGATACTTTCTTAAGAATTACTCTAAAGCCTACAACATATTACTCGTGTCTACTTCATTTGATATCTACTTGATTATCAGGTAGTTAGTGTCATGGTATGGCAACACTGGAACCTTGTAAGTACTCGAACTTCCGGATCCAGTCCGGTCCAAGGCCAGAACGTCTTGATTAAGTAAGGCATAGTAAAGTCTTTATTCTGGCTAATATCAGACGATTCTATTCAGATAAGAGGAACTGTTGTACAGGGAAAGGCCCAAATGTATATGTATAGAGGTGTACTTAAAATAATTTGTTCTGGCTAAATAATTTTACTTAGTTCAAAGGGGGAGAGGGAAAGGTGTGCCTAAAGTTCACAAGGTACGATTTCCTCGGTGTAATTATCACTCAACGATGATCGTTCACGGCTCAACGATGATCGTTCACGGCTCAACGATGATTGTCAAACGTTTGTCTGGAGCATTTTTTCTTTGTTTTTGAGTGACGGGACGGTTTTGCTTCGAGCTGCAAAGTACGAGGCTGATTATTTTAACCGAACTTACAACCAACGCGTTTACCTTGTAACGATGCTAATCTGAGATGATAAAGGTTTTGGTGAGTGAACTGGATTCTGGATTCTGGATTCCAAGGAAAGACCACCTCGCTTGCGCGGGATCGGGTTTTGTGGGAGGGGAAGAATGTCTGTAGGAAAATGAAAAGATAGTAGTGTATAAAAGAGGGCTATTGCCACCGGGCGAATTGCGAGCGATTAGGGGCTTATTTGTTGTCGTGGCTTAGGAGAACTGGGCTAGGAGCTTGGACGGCGGCGTCAATGCCGGGAGGAAAAGCAGATTATATCACCAACGAAAGTTTGGAAAATGGTAGGAGACGTAGTAGGAGAGAAAGGGGGAAAAACGGAAAAATCTTTAGTGGGAGGTAAACTGAAAAGAGAAGATGTAGTATAAGAGAAAGTGAGAAAGGAAACGAATTTTAGTCGAAGGAAAAGGAAGTGTATATGTTTGTGCGTGGGATGCGGCTATGTTCGTGAGAGGTGTGTGTGTGTAATTTACGGTTAGTGAGTAGATTTCACTTCCCGCGTGTAGAGGGCGTTCCTGATTGGCCCCAGGTAAGGCATGAGAATTCCTGTTTTACCCCAGGTTGGGTTTGAGTAGCCTGTCAGTTAATGGGCTATATGCGATAATATTATTATTATCATTATCATTATTATTACCATTACTATTATTATTATTACATTATTGCGGCTATCACCAGTCAAGCTGGTGAAGGGGTGTATTACTTGTAGGTACGGTTATACACGTCTTATCGTGTACACCGCACGTGGGACGGGCGCAGCTGACAGATAGTCTGTACGGTGTGGTCTAGGTGTAATATGTTGTATCAGATGTTTGTGTTTGGCGTGCAGTTTTTCTAGGTGTCTTGAGTGAAGTTTGTGTTTGTGTTGGTTGAGTGGACGGATGTTGGAAATTTGGTGTAGAGACTCAGTGGTTCTGAAGTCGCTCCATCGCGAGCCCGTGATGAACTGGACAGCGGCATTCTGAACCTTCTGATGCTCGTAGTTATTAGTGGCACATGTCAGCTGGCTTAGTCCCGGGGACTGGCACAGAATCGGTCTGACGAGGGCTAGGTACAATCGACGTTTGGTTCTCAGTGTTGCAGTTTTGAAGCGTCTGAGCTTACCCAGCACAGCCCTAGCCTTCGCTCCCTGCTCGGAAGTGTGGGGTCCAGGTAAGGCCACTATCAAGTGTGCTACCCAGCACACGGGTATGGTCCTTCGCTGGGATGTTTATGTTGTTTATTTTAAGAGGAGTGTTTGTGATTGTTCTGTTGGTTCGTTTGCAGCAGAAGTATACAGCATTGCATTTCGACGCGTTGGTCTTAATGCGCCACTGTTGCTCCCACACGTGTGCCCCGTCTAGGATGTTTTGCATTACGTGTAACGCTCCCTGCAGCGTTTTGTGTCTGCTTATGTGGTTAGTGTCGTCCGCATACGAAAGAGTTAGAGCCTGGTTGCGAGGATAAGCTGGCTCTGGCAGGTCATTCGTATATAGATTGTACAGAGTGGGGGCAAGGACTGACCCTTGCGGTACTCCAGCCTTCGGCACAAAAGGTTGGGACAGACAGCCCCGCCACTTTATTCTTATTGACCTGTCGTCCAGGTAGTTGCAGAGCAACCTTGTGAACGGCAGGGCAAAGTCGAAGTTGTGGTACAATTTGTACTTAAGGCCTTCATGCCAGACAGTATCGAATGCCTTCTCCACATCCTTACAAACCAAAATGGCCTTACCAGGGCGACCGTCTGGCGGTCTTTGAACCCATTGAGTGATCATGGATATTACGTCGTCTGCACCGCGCCCCGGCCGAAAACCAAACTGGCAGTCCCTCAGCACATTCTCCGTCTCTAGGTACATGGTCAGGCGGCGGCATAAGACGTGCTCAAACACCTTTCC
>NC_134805.1:22376179-22378679 GCF_046742065.1 Oratosquilla oratoria
TACTACTACTTCTACTTTATCTATTTTTTATACGACCTCCATCCTCGTGGAACTGTGTGGTGGAAGCAGCAGGATCTGTCGCCCACAGACACAGTTCATTGGCCCCTCGCCCGCCAATGACTGTGGTCGACGACCCTTTTATTTATCTATTTATTTTTTAATGATGCCTAATACAAAAGTTCATTTATCCTACTGTCAACCACCGTCTGCTCAAAATCTAGGTTTTGTATATGTGCCGATTTGGGCATAGGAGGGCTGATCTTAGGAGTGAGAATGAGTCTACACCTCATCCATGAAACAATGCTGCTTTTTTGGTTGTTTCTTTTCAGTCATCACCTCTGCCAGCCGAGCATAGAATGCCTTTGCTCTAGGATCCATCCCACCTGAAGTCGTAAAGGTTATAGGAGTGAATAAGCCCTGGTCTACATTCTGTATACGCTCATCGTACATCCTGATCGTCTCATACTCGTTCCGGGAGTGGGATGCCTCAATAGTTAGGATGTTGTAGCAGGGGGCCATCGGATCAAATATTCGCATGTCAAAGAAAGTCAATTGTCCCCGTGTCCAGAAACCTCTTGCGCTGACATCCACTCTTGCTTCATTTGATGTGTTGGACGTGCGGTATCTGAAGTTCTCCCCTCCTAGTGGAAGTAATGTTGGTTCGATAGTCACATCCTTGCACACCTCCTGAAGCATTTGGGCAGTGAGATCTCTTACCTCATCATATCGCATACAAATGAATCCACCCTGCCTACATTTTTTTCCATAAATAACCACTGTTACTAGGCAAAACTTTTCCCGGTGAATCATTTTCAACAGGCCTTTTTTTTATTCTAAGCATAAACAGGTTTATGAAGGACAGCCAAGATTCAAGACATTTTAGGTTCACTGAGCGCGTAGCAGGCGTCCAGTCGTGCATACGAAAACGACCACACCACGCATTTACACTACCCTCCTGAATATAAAAACCCTTATGTAGGAAGCAACAAGCCCCCATACCCTCCGTACCTAGTGGTCCTTATACTTATCTTTTATCTGTCGCCAGGCGATTTAATTCCCTCGTGTGTCACCTCTATGGTTAATTCGTTATCTAGTTTTATCTATTTCTATCTATTTTATTTCTTTATTCATTTGTTTGTTTATCTTTTATTTGTTCATTTACTTTTCTTTCTTTATCTGTACTACTTTTTTCGATAGCCAATCACAAACGAGCTATTTATCATTATTAAGCCAATTATGACGTCATGAGTGAAAGTGCTTTGTTCTGAAATTAATCATACCGGTTGCACACGGGCGCTAAGCAACGGGATGGAAGAAGTGTTACCCGATTGTTTCATTCAGGAGAAAAAAAGGACCCCAGGACGCCCTCAAAAGCTTTTGGTCCGAATTGAGACAGGAGATTCAATTCAGATGAGACAAAAGACCCTCAGTTGTGTTTTTCTTTTTTAACTAGCAAGTTGTGAAGAAGTTGCATGCTAGTGTGCTACCACATCACAGGAGGGCAGCAGATGATCCAGAGTCTGTAGCAAGCCGAGAACAATTACTTTTTTCTTTCTTTGGGAGGAGGGAGATGAGGAGTTACATGGAATTACATGGAGGACAAACGATCAATAGACCTGTTGGTCCTTACACGGCTGTTTCGGTACTTAATCTATTATCAGTGTTATCATCACTACTACCATTATTACTAGTATTATCATTATTTCTTAATTTTTTCTTCTACTTAATAAATCTAGAAGTAACTCTAATCGGGCATTTGTAGCTAAGTAAATGTCGAGACGTTTTTTTGAATACCTCTACAGTAGAGCAATCAGTGACGTTGAATGGTAGACCATTCCATATATTAACAACGCAATTGAAGAAGGAGGTTTTCGCCTCGTCTGTTTGATATCGTTTTCCTACAATCCTGCATCCATTACTCCCAGTTGTGTTGGTGTCAATTTTAAAATGTTTCTCCACATCCATGTTTTCAACTCCTTTGACAGTTTTGAAGATCTCAATTAGATCTCATCTCATTCTCCGTTTCGAGAGACTAAACAAATTTAGTTCTCTTAAACGCTCTTCGTATGGCTTGTTCCGCAACATAGGAATGAGCTTCGTTACTCTAAGCTGTACCCTTTCTAACTTTTGCATATCCTTCTTGTAATATGGAGACCAGCACTGTACACAGTATTCTAGGATGGATCGGACTAGGGCATTATAAAGATTAAGAATAACTTCTTCAGTTCTAAATTCAAAACCTCTAATTAATCTATTTGCAGTTCTAATGACCTCCGAGAACTGTTTGCTTGCTTTGACACCATTTGAGATCACAACACCAAGGTCTTATTCTTGTTCTACACTTGCCAATTGTACACCATTCATCGTGTAGTTGGCCTGGACATAACATTTACCAATATAAAATACTTCACATTCATCTACATTGAAAAACATTTGGAAAATTTCCGCCCATATTCTCATAAAGTGTTCAAATCACTTTCGAGGAGTGGGAGGGGAGGGG
>NC_134805.1:22383679-22393679 GCF_046742065.1 Oratosquilla oratoria
GCAAAACCCCTGTTAAGTTCTCTGAGAAGAAACGTTCGACTGTCTGCGTGGGATCTTGTTCTACGTCGTGGTCTTATAGTATTGAAGAAAAGGGACCAATCAGTGTTTTTCTCGTGTAAGAAAGGTGAAGTAAAATCAGTCAAAATTTATTATTAGGTTTATATTGGGATCAGTCCGGGGACCGAGTGCCAGCCCCTCGGGGCTGTACCTTCAGATGGAGAAGATGATTTTTGAAGACGGACGGTACCATAAATGTGAACAATTTGATAAATGGGCAAAACTAAGTAATTCAATAGATAGATAAATCACCAAATGAATAGATTAATTGAACAATATATAGGCAAATAGCTACGTGAGACTGTAGATGATTGATGAACAACTAATTAGGTAGATTTTAGAGAAGTCAAAAGAAGATGAAAGAGCATGTAGATAGATAGATAGATGTTATCTTTGTGGTTTGCTTAGGAGAATCCACGAAATGTGTTACAAAAACTGTCTTTGCAGGAAGTGCGTTATCCTATTTAACTAGACGATTAGCAAGGTTCGTTTTACCTTCCTGTTCCACAAAAAATATTTTGAATTTAAGATAGCTCAAAATGAATATGGTAGTTACCGATTTCCCGGAAATCGCGGGTCTTCTGCAACAGGTTGATGGATTGATTGAGGCTACACTTGACCAATTTATTCTGGCTAACGCCAAAGGAATTTCTCCAGTTTGGGATAAATCGCCTCAGGGCTTTAAGACTTTAAGACTTGTTCATCATCAATGATGACGCTCTTTATTTCTATTATAGTAATCACCAACCGAACTTCTTAACAGAAATGAAGCAAAAAACTAAATGAATATATGAATGATTAACGATGATGGTTATGTTAATTATAACAGACAAATAGATCAAACTGACACTTATTCAAGAAAACCAAACTAGAAACTGGTTTAGATTATATTATCAGGCGCGTTTAACCACCATTTCATCTAAAAACTTTTCACGATAATGTCAACCATAACAACAACTTGCCATAAACGCTGCCAGATGTGCGATGTACTGGTCGTGTTCATGAAATTCCCACGGACAAGTTATTGCCTTGAGAAAAAAATTACACAACACTCACATTAATCAGTGTTAATCTCTTCCAGTGATAAAAGAAGAATAAGAAGAAATAGAAGAAAATCGTACCACACACGATGGAAAACGACAAAGAAAAGATGTCCAAGCCTTGGAAGTCGAGAGAGAGCGAGATCGAAGAACTGGAAGACTTCGACGACACGGGAACCCGTTGTGGGTTCGGGAGCTTCAAACCGGATTGGCTCCAAGTAAGTTCTTCGAGTCTTCCTTCCCCAAATCTGTTCAACCGCATCATTCACGGGAACTTCGAAAATCAGAAATGACTGCCATTTATTTTGTTTATTTGTTTGTTATTATGTCTCTTTATTACTATTTGTTTGGTTTTCATTTATTATTAGTTATCCGTCAATTTATTATTATTCACTATTTACCTGTTTATTATCTAACTATACCTATGCATTTATTTATTTTATCCATCATTATTTATATTATTATAATCTTTACTTATGTTTTTATTTATCATTATTATATTATTTCCGCATCCGACCTAGTTATGGACCAAAAGGTCTCCTTGTCGGCATGCTCCACCTTTGTAATCCTTTGTCTCTCTCGGGGGACCGCCATGGCTCAGTGGTAGCGCGCGCGTCTGGTAACCGCGTGGGGATTTCGGGGATGTGCTCCAATCCTGGACACGGAGCAGAGGTTAGGAAGACCATCTATTCTTCGTCCTTCTTGCTTCTCCTCTTTCTCTCATTTTCTTTGCCCTCCTCTTCCTTTTTCTCCTACTCTTCCTCCTCTTTCTCTTCCTCCTTATCTCCCTGTGGACGGGCACTCGATCCCCGGACTGGGTTTGGTACCCACCCGGAACTCAACCTTGCAGGTGGTCAAGAACTGTTCATACATGAACGCAGGAGACGGTGTCCACGCTTATGCCACATCAGTGACGATACCCGGAGGAGGCTGAGATGACCTCAGGTACGAGACGGGCATCGTTTCAGGGCCATTACTCAGAGAAGGAGGAAGAGAGAGAAAAGGGAGGGAAGGAGGAGGAGGAGGAAGAAGAGGAGAGGAATAGGAGGAAGAGGAGGAAGAGGAGGAGGAGGAAGTGGAGGAGGAGGAAGTGGAGGAGTAGGAAGTGATGGAGGAGGAGGAGGAGAAGCAGGAGGAGGAGGAGGAGGAGGAGGAGAAGAGGCAGGAGGAGGACGAGGAGGAGGAAGAGGAGGAGGAGAAGAGGCAGGAGGAGGACGAGGAGGAGGAAGAGGAGAGCAGCTGCTGGTTGTCAGGTCTTACATAAAAAGCTGGATGAGAGATCGAGTTGATAATGAGATTATTTGGCTTAGTCCGGAGATCAAGTGTCGGCCCCTCGGTCCTGCACATCCAGATAAAAGCGAGGGTGATGGGATTCGAAGATGAGCTGAAGGGAGCTTATCCTTCCCGACGTCCGTCTCGTAGGACCACCACAACCAGAAATCCTTGGCCCATTTTAGACCTTTTACATCCTTAAACGGAGGATTTGCGCCTCTGGACACTTGATTCTGGCTAACGCCTAAAGGTTTTGGTCATCCTAGAAGAACCTCTTGGAAGTACTGGGTGTCTTTCCATCTCCGAAGTCGTGGGTTCTTCCCGAAGTGGGTGTTCTTCACTTTTATCAGACTTCTTCGGAGACGCTGTTCTGTGGGTATCTTTTCTCCGCTGCTTGTGGCCTCTTGGGGGTCTCCTGTCTTAAGCTTCTTCCTAGGTGCTTCCACGTTTCTTCTTCGTTATCTTTGATGATTTTAATGTGTTTTATTTTTACGTTTCATGTTATTTTCATGTTTCTTTGTACTAATTTTTTGCCTAGTTTTGATGTTGGTTTTGTGCTACATTCATTTTTTTTTTTTTTTATACACCTTTGTTTTAATTTTTTTCTTTATTCTTTTGTGATTTTTTTTTGGACAGTGCCTTGCCCGAAAGGAGATGTACATCCTTATATATTGCATCAACGGTCTTACCATTGGAATGTTCTTCACATACACAGTATCAGTCCTCTCCACGATAGAAAAAAGATTCAAATTCTCCAGCAAGATAACAGGTAATTCCGATGAAATCTTTATTTCATAATATTTATATTTTTTGTCGTACCGGCCGAGCACTCCCTAAGATGAGACACCATTTGAACCACAGATTTGATTTTTGGTTTCTGGTAATACTTTTCCACTGGTGGAAGCAAAGCGTCAGTTTCTGGTTGAACGCTTACGAAGGGTGTGTTTAAAGGGTCGGAAACTGATCCTGCCCTCTTCAACCTCCCTTTATTTGGTTCTATGTAGAGAAAAGAGCTTATGGATCAAGTTGGTGTCCTGTGATGTTATCGCCATGACAGCGTAGCGAGTCGGCTAACGGTAAGGTATTGAAAGCAACGGTTGGACCCACAATACTTTACTGACATCACACACTCCTCATACAAATCTCCCGGCTCAAGTTGTGCTTGACTGAACCAATCACGTGCGAGGCGTGAGCCAATCAGGAGCGGCGTAGGAGGACAAGTCGACACGCTTCCTGACTTGACATCCTGTTGTTACTACCATGTTCGTGTTACTCTTCACCACAACTAAATTACCTTAACCTCATATAGGAATTGGCGGTTCGAATCCTGCCACCGGTGAAGTTGAACCAAGGGCATGGTTCATTAAATTCCACGCTACAAAGTACTCTGTGAGGGGCACAGTCCTAGCCTTCCGATAGGGGGGAGTTTGTGACGTTAAATCATATCATCACCATCATGTAGACACCAGGACCCTCACAACGGTGAAAATCACACTCCCTCCCCCCAAGCCGCGATGTCCTTGGTTTCATTACTCTACTTGTACATGCCTCCCGGCTGTCGCCAAGCGATTTTATTCACCCCAGATGCCGTCAATTCACCAGTTTCTTCGTCTCTCCTCCTCAGGAGTAATCCTGGCCGGGAACGACATCTCCCAGGTGTTGCTATGCATCCTCATCTCCTACTTCGGGAACTACGGCCATCGGCCTCGATGGGTGGCCATCGGTGCCATCAGCGGGGCCATCAGTAGCCTCCTAGCCGGCGCCCCCCACATCCTCTACGGCCCGGGCGAGGAGGCGGAGAGGTACAGCAACCTCGCCCTCCAAGGAAGTGCTAACATTTCGAGTGCCGTCGACTCCAAAGGTATTGATACGTCAAGGGTGACCTAATGGGGTGGGTGGGTGGGTAGGGGGGGATTCCTGTTGTGTTTTTAATTTGGTCCCTGTTTTAACCCATAACTCCTTTTTCCAAAGTATCCTTCTGTTTCCTTTCTTCTACCTCTCTCCTTAATTCCCCCTTTCTCTCACACCCTTAGTAGCTAGATTGATAGATAGATAGATAGATAGATAGGTAGACAGATAGATAGATAGATAATCCGCTGTACGCGTCCCTTCATCGATGGATGACATTTTTCTTTCAGACGACACCTCGGACGGCCTGTGTTATCTGCCCTTCGAGCAGACATGCGACGCCGACGCTCAGGGCCTCGACTCGGAGGCCGAGTTGGGGGCGGTCGTCCTCCTCTTCATCTCGCACTTCTTCGTGGGCATCACCATCAGCATCTTCTACTCCATCGGCTTCACGTACCTCGACGACAACATCGACAAGAAGGAGATGCCTTTCTATTACGGTACAGCTCTTGGGTAAAGTTCCTGTAGGGAGTGGAAAACGTTGATATGGCGTACGTATATGGATTGAATGAACGAGGGAAGATTATCGAGAAGAATGTGAAGCGAAGAAGTGGATGGGTTGAAATTGAGAAGACCAGGAATGAGGTAGAGGGACGGGATGAAGTGGGCGTTGAATGCAAGGAGTGAAAAATATTATATAGTAGCAATTGGCAAATTTTTGTAAATGGATGTTTTTGTCTGCTCCGTGACATTTTCGAGAGAATTGGAGGGTGGGGTGGGGGCTCAAGGTTTCTGGCCCTGCTGTAGAAATGCTGCGTCCTGCTGCATTGGTTCTAACCCAAGCGGTGTGGCGGGGTCAGGGATGACCCCTCAACCCCGCTTTGCTAAGATGAGAGGGACATCAAATGGGTTTCTGGATGGATGTGGGACGAATGTTTTGAATCTGCCATCCCTCCTTTTACAGGGGGAAAGGTCTTTGGGCATATTTTGTAATACATTTTTATTTATTTTATTTTTCAGCTTTGTCTTTGATTCTTCGCACTGTTGGGCCAGTCCTCGGGTACTTCATGGGAAGCCGCTGCCTCAAGCTCTGGATCACACCAAGCATTGAGCCGAACTTGACGATCAAAGACCCTCGATGGGTTGGAGCTTGGTGGCTTGGTAAGTAAAAAAAAAATATATATATATATATATATATATATATATATATATATACACACAAACAAATTATCAAATAATAGTGACAACCTATGTCACATCACTCCAAACTTTGATCTGGTTTCTTGTCTTCCATTTGGTCCTCCTCTTCCACGCTTCCTGTTTTGTGTTGTCCAATCTGCACCACATTTCTTCCATCTGTCATTTTATTTTCTATTTACTTGTCCTTCCCAGTTCCATTTCCATCCCTCTACCGCCTCGACAGAACATTTTACTCCTCTTTGCTCTCTTACCCATGTTTCCATTTCAATTTTTTCGGCGCTATTCCAAGCATTGACCTTTTCAGTCTTCTCTTTGCACTCCTGAATTCAGTTTGCAAGTTCCAAGTTGCACATCCACAAGTCAATAGTGGAAATATACAGTGTATATTTCCACTATTGATTTGTGGATGTGCAACTTGGAACTTGCAAACTTTGTGCTTCAAATACACTGGTACGGAATCTCGTGATGTTTCTACCTAAATGAATAAACCTTTCCCCCATTTCACTATTTATACACGATTTACATCAGTCATGACTGTCGCCAGGCAATTTTATTCAACAAAGCGAGGCGTCTGCAGTGAAACGCTTAAGAAACATGAATCTCACACTATTAAAACACACAAGTTTTTGAATCTCAATGCTGTTAAGAGAGAAAAGGGGACCATTGACGGATGCCTGCTAGCGGTGGTTCTGAAAGATGGACGCCAGTGACTTGGACACCAATGACTTTCCTCTCCCTGAAGAACATCTTCAGAACCCGTCAACACCTCCATACAGGGGTGACAATCTGTCTCCAGACCAGGCACAAAATCTTTATAAATTTAAAACTGCATTTCCTTCAGCTTTTCACATAAAGAAAACTGCTTTCTTCCTCCAAGTACAAGACGGTGACAATCTATCCTCCACTGATGAAACAAGGACAGCAGTCTAATGTTTCATTCCAGAGAGAGTTGAGGGCTTTCCAGACCCTACAAACCCGCGGGTTTCCAGTCTGTGAATCTCGAAGGGACAATTGCTTCCTTAAGTCATTCCTCATCCAGTATATCACAGACTACTGATATATTGCTTACCAATTACAACTAATGATTAATTATTTTTGTTATTACCATTATTGTTAGTTATCTTTTATTAATTTCTTATGTACGTCACCCATGCAGGCTACGTCGCCCTCGGCTTCCTCACACTTCTCTTCAGTCTTCCCTTCTTCTTCTTCCCCCGGAAGCTTCCGGAGGCCGCCAAGCGCGAAGCATTGAAGGCCAAGAAGGAGTCTGAGAAGTCGAAGCTGGCGAACTCCGTCGAAAAGACCAAGGATACCTCGAAGTCGGAAAAAGAGGTCCAAGGGACGAAAGTGGAGGCGAAGAAGATGGAACTGGAAGTCGCTCACAAGAAGAGAGACTCCAACTCCAAGGAGGCGGAGAGCCGGGGCAAGGAGGGCAAGGCTAAGGAGACCAAAGTCTCTAAATTTGTCACGTCTCTCATGGGTTCGCCCTCTTCGAAAACTGGCAACGATCACCAGAAACCTTCTTTGAAAAGTAAGTTCTTTTGATGCCACTTTAGCAATAACGCTCGTTCTGAAATTGGCTTCTTTCTGAAACATTTCGTTCATGAATTTTGGCTTTTACTATTGTTGAGCAAGCTCATTTGAAACTATGGACATTTGATAGAAGACGGCGTGTGTGTGTGTGTGTGTGTGTGTGTGTGTGTGTGTGTGTGTGTGTGTGTGTGTGTGTGTGTGTGTGTGTGTGTGCGTGTGTGTGTGCGTGTATGCAAGAGTACACACGCGAATGTGTATTACTTTAATAGTGAAATTGGTACGAATATTGATACTTATAAGATTTCTAATATTAAATGTACACAACTAATCATACGATTTCCTACTGAACTTAAACTTATATATATATACGTATATAAATATATATGTATACATATATACAATGCACAGATCTCCCGAAGGCCTTGCTTAGGCTCTTCACCAACAAACTGTGGATGGGGAACATGTGTGGGACTCTGACGTTCGCCTTCGCCTTGGCTGGCTACTGGTACTTCAAACCAAAATATCTGGAGAACCAGTTCAGAAAGAGTGCCAGTGATGCCAACTTCTATACAGGTTCGTCAATACTGATCCTCTCTCTCTCTCTCTCTGTCTCCTTCTCTCTCTCTGTCTCCTTCTCTCTCTCTCCCTCTCTCTCACCATAATAAACCCGGGTCAAGGGCACACAAGGTACTGGCTGCATGAATTTTATGCATTCAATACTCTAAGGCACCCCTACGGATAGGAGCTACTCTTCCTCCTTCCGAGTACCCTCTTCCAATCCCATCTACCTCTACAACTCTATCAGTTCTGCGAGATATTCTCTATAATAATCTATTCTATTACGTATTTCCCGTGATTAATTCGTTCACCCTATTATCTACTGACCTTATTCATTTGTCTATTCATTTATTTATCAATTCATCTACTTATCTTATCTATCTGTTCATTTACAGGTGTTGCTAGTTTAGTGGCGTCTGTCATCGGTCTTGCTTTGAGCGGCGCCATCTTACGGTGGGTCCGCCCCCGGGCCCGCGTGGTGGCCGGCTACGGCATCTTCCTGACCCTTTTCTCGGCAGCCTCCATGTTCACCCTCATGTTCATCGGCTGCCCCAAGCTGGACATCAAGGGCCCGATCCCCGGGTGAGTCCTTCAGACTTCTTTCCCACGAAGAAACCAAATAACTATAGGCCTATAAGTTTGACTTCAATCGTAGGAAAAATAATGGAAACTATCATCAGAGATGCTATCGAACATCATTTAGAAAGTAATCGTTTGATAAATGATAGCCAGCATGGTTTCAGACGGAAACGTTCTTGCGTGACTAACTTACTCGAATTCTACAACACAGTTATCTCGAATTATGACAAAAGAAACAATATAGATTTAATATATCTAGACTTTGCAAAAGCTTTTGATACCGTCCCACACGAAAGACTACTTACTAAACTAGCTTTGCATGGAATAAGTGGTAGCCTATTAGGTTGGACTAATAATTGGTTGAATGGTCGAAAACAGAGAGTTGTTTTAAATGGAAAAACTTCTGGATGGAAAAGTGTTGCAAGTGGAGTTCCTCAGGGTTCCGTTCTTGGGCCACTTCTATTCATAGTATATATAAATGATATAGACCATGGACTAAAATCTACTGTTTCCAAATTTGCTGATGATACAAAACTGTGCGGAGTGGCAAATGATCACTCAAACCAATTAGATATTCAAGAAGATTTAGATCAATTACAGCAATGGTCTGAAAAGTGGCTAATGAAATATAACACAAGTAAATGCAAGGTAATGTACATAGGTAAAAATAACAGTAAGTACGATTACAAGTTATTTGGAAATTCGTTAACAAAAGTGGATAGTGAAAAAGATCTCGGCGTAATTATCAGTAACGACCTCAAATCATCCAAGCAATGCATTTCAGCCTCTGAGAAAGCAAATAAGATTCTGGGACTGATTGCGCGATCTTTTGATTTCAAAAGTCCATCACTCATTAACAAGCTATATAAATCGTTAGTTCGTCCACATTTGGAATATGCTGTTTCCGTATGGTCACCGAATCTCATTAAAGACATTGACAGACTGGAAAAAGTACAACGGCGAGCCACAAAACTGATTCCAAATATCAAAAATAAATCATACGAAAATCGACTAAAGCACATGAATCTGTTTTCCCTAAAAAAGCGTAGACTCAGAGGTGACTTGATACAGGTCTTTAAGATTTTAAAGGGAATTGACAACATCAAAAGTGACAAAATTTTCACATTGAATGAGAATCAGACAAGAAACAATGGTCTCAAACTGTCCGGAAATAGATTCAATTTGGAAGTAGGTAGAAACAACTTTGCCAACCGTGTAGTTAATGAATGGAATAAACTTCCTGCACAGGTAGTGCAATGTAGTTCAGTTCAAAGCTTTAAGAATCATTTAGATAAATACTTAAGTAAGATGCTGTAATGATTATAATTTATCTTATATTATTTGTTTTTGTTTTGTTATCATTTGTCTGTCTGATTTTAATTTATTAATAGTTATATGTTAATTTATTATTTACTATTTACCTGTTTGTTTATCATTTTAACTATACCTATGCATTTATTTATGTATTTTATTTGTTATTTACATTATTATAGTTTTTATTTATTATTGTATTACTAATATGATATATTTTTTTGGCATCCGACCTAGATATGGATCAAAAGGTCTCCTGTCGGCATGCTCCGCCTTTGTAATCCTTGTAATCCTTTGTAAGTCGAAGACCTCTGGGTTCCTCCAGCAGGTTGGAGACCTCTAGGGTGCTTCTCGAAGTTGAAGACTCTCAGGGTTCTCCTTGATGTTGAAGGCCTCTAGACTCTCCCACGAAGTCGAGGACCTCTGGGTTCCTCGAGGAGGTTGGAGACCTCTAGAATCCTTCTCGAAGTTGAAGACTTTCAGGGTTCTCCTTGATGTTGAAGACCTCTAGACTCTTCCACGAAGTCGAGGACCTCTGGGTTCTTCAAGGAGGTTGAAGACCTCTAGAATCCTTCTCGAAGTTGAAGACTTTTAGGGTTCTC
>NC_134805.1:22398679-22447285 GCF_046742065.1 Oratosquilla oratoria
CTTATAAACTGTGTGATTTCCCCAATGTAACCTTCAGCATGACTGCCTTGAATGACACAGTGGGTGACTTAATCTCCCATAAGAATATCTATCCTAGATGTATGCAACTATTTGCTTGCTGATGACCATTTGGATATAATTCTAATCCACTCGTAATTTGGTCCCTTGGCTCTTTGAGGTTGATCTGTCCGGCTGAGTATTAGATAGAGTAAGGTTCTTCTTCGTTACAGACTCTGCCTGTCTTATATGGGAGGACAGATGCGGACATCAGGGCAACTGTTGGTTATACGATTCGGACAAGTTCCGAGTCATCATCCACGCAGTTCCAGCGGGTAAGGGACCATCATTTCTTCAGCTGAACAATCCAACCATATTCTCTGTGACTTCTCCACTTCAACTATTTCATACTGCAATTTTTTTCACATAAATAATTAAACCATAGCTTAAATATCCTACTGTTCTGAAGCATATCTAACGTAATTAATTATATTGTTTTTGGACATACTCTCGAAGTGGGCAGTACCTCACAAGAATATTTCCAAAATGCTCAGTAGAACACACAAGGCACCTGGGCACAACTCATTCTTCCTACCCACAGGGGTCAGCCATTTAATACTCTCTTCGCATTTTTATATTTTCTATGGCTGTCGCCAGGTGATTCTATTCATCCCTGTAGCTACCCTCACCATACCAACCCCTTACGTACCAGCTGGCCTTTTTTTTTGTAATTTTTCTTTTGGCCAGGCTGTTTCAATCAGTCCCGCGGCACCTCACAGCCACTCAAGGCAGATTATGATCTAACTTGAGCCTTTTTTCCTGTGTCGGGTGTCACATTTTCTATACTTTTTCCACCTTGGGTCAGGCCCGCTTCTCTTTGTGAATCAGTGGTTCTTAACCCATTCAACTCCGATGACAAGATGTCTTGTCATTTGGTAAAATAAAACAAAAAATCATAAAACACCAAAATGTTTGATCAAACACCAGAAAAATATGACGTCAATCCTCGCTTCGCTCGCAGCGAAGTGAGGACTGACGTCATATTTTTCTGGTGTTTGATCAAACATTTTGGTGTTTTATGATTTTTTGTTTTATTTTACCAAATGACAAGACATCTTGTCATCGGAGTTTAATGGGTTAACCCGGGGTATGTACCTTGACCCTGGGGGTACGAGACATGATAGCCAGTGCAATGGCACTGTATATTTACAATGAGAAAGCAAAGCAAGGTTTGTATCACTAATCCTTTTCATATGTTTGCACTGCATTTATATTGGATGGGGGCATGAGAAAATGTTTTCTGAGATATCAAGGGGTACTAAGGTTACGGTTAAGAACCACTGGTCTGCCTCTGCTACAGAAACTTACGATGTGAGCCTACACGTGGTAGGCCAGAGAGTAGGACGTCGGAGTGAATCGTTCCCCCCCTTTTGTTCGTTCTTCAAATCCCATCAACATCCTCAACTTTATTTGGAGTCGATAGATTTCTGGAGAAGCCTAAGATCGCGAGGATCGTTGCCGAATGCTACGGGGCTGCGGGTTATCAAGGAGATTGGGACTGTTACCTGCCACTTTCCATCCAAGCAGATTTTTTTTTTTTTTTTTTATGTTTTCATGCCAGTAGATCTGCTCTTTTATATATTTGTTCATCTATTTATATATTTATTTAGTTATTGTTTGCTCACACATACTACCTCATCCCCCATCCCCCCGCCCATTCCACCTCATGCATCACATCATCATCCATATACAACCATTCTCCATTCACCCCTGTCTTCTGTCCTCTCCCGACCTTCCTCAACAGACATTCCCCTCTTCCCCAAAGCCCCCTTCACCCCATCCATCCACCTCATCCTAGAACGTCCCCTCATGTTCACTCCCTCCACATCTGCCTTCCATACCTCTTTTACTAGTCTTTCTTCACTCATTCTTTCCATGTGTCCAAACCATCCTAATACTCTTTCATCAACCCTATCTCCCAACTCCCTTTCCATCCCCGTTCTTCTCCTCACCTCCTCATTTCTCACTCTATCTAGCCTAGTAACCCCCATCATACCTCTCAGTCACCTCATCTCAAACACATTCAAACTCCTTCTCTCTTCCTCTCTTATGTTCCATGTTTCTGCCCCATACAGTGCTGTTGGCACAATCACTCCTTCATACAGTCTCCTCTTAGCATCCATTCCCAAATGTCTATTCCTCATTACACTCTTCAATCCACCAAGGCATTTACTCGCTTCTCTCAATCTACATTCTACCTCCTTCACTCCACCTTTTTCTGCCACATTTGCACCCAAGTATCTAAAACTATCCACTTCCTCCAGTCGCTCTCCCTTAATGCTCACTTCCAGTCTACTGCCACTTTCACCCCTTGTACATCTTATCACCTTACTTTTACCCACATTTATCTTTAGCTTTCTTCTATCACATACTCTCCCAAACTCTGTCACCAACTTCCTCAGTCCCTCCTCCGATCCTGCCACAAGCGCAGTGCCGTCAGCAAACAACAGCTGGCTCACCTTCCACTTTTCTCCATTTTCTTTAACCATCTCCAATCCCTGACCCACTACCCTTGCATTTACCTCTCGCACTACCTCATCCATGTATAAGTTGAACAGCCAGGGCGACATAACGCATCCTTGACGAAGTCCCACCTTTACCTCGAACCACACTCTCTCCATTTCTAATCCTGACACAAGCTCTACTACTCTCATGAAAATGAAGTCCGAAGGGATTTCTCCCCGTCTTCTCCTTTTATGCATGGGGGGACGGAGAGGGGGGGGGCGCCGATTTAATGAAGCGGCCTTGCTGTGGATGTGCTGTGTCTGGCGACACTGCTTCTGACCCAGGGTGCAGGGATGACCCGTCATCCAGGAGCTGCTAAGATAAGAGGGAGGGTGGAGCGGTGTGGAGTGTATTCAGGGATGGAATGGGTGGGAATGATTTCATACCTTTTCCTTTTTGGCTACCTCCCTTGTAAGGGGGGAAAAAGCCTTGGTATATGTATGTATGTAGTTATTGTTTAATTGACTTGTTTCTTAATGCATTTATTTACCCATTAATTTATTTATTTGTTATTTACTTGTTTTTGCATCTCCTTCCATTCTTTCCAGCACTCATCCTGATCTCAGTGCTAGGGGACATCGTCATCTTTCGATATAGCGACACCCTCAAGCTTTACGGCGAGGAGGACGACGACGAAGAAGAAGAAAAGGAGAAAGAAAACGGCGACAAGACGAAGGCGACGTTGGAGATCGAAGCTTCGATCTCGCAAGTCTGAAACGCCTTCGAGGGAGAAACTCCCGAAGACAATCACACAGACACACCCAATACCTTGGGATTTAGATTAATTTTTATATTGTGTTGTTCTAATCGTCTTTATTTCTGTTCTGTTTTTAGCTTTATATTTTTTTGTCTGTATCTATTTATTCATTTTATTGTTTTTTTTTTATTTTGTCTTTTTTATTTCGTTTATATATTTTTTCATATTGGCGAATCCGGTTTTTATTTCGACTTTATTTATATTCTGTTTTCATTTTTATCACTATTTTTATTTCTGTTTGTCTATTCACTTTATTACTCTATTTTATATATATATATATATATTTTTTTTTTCTCTCTTTATTTTCATTTCTTTCTTTTTTTTTGGGTGGGAAAGATATACATTTCATCGACTGATCTTTCCTGTACAGATGATCAGCTCCAGATCACTGCATATCATACTTCATTATCTTCGTTTGATGTTTGACCAATCCATTTACTGATCCCTGTACAAATGATTAGTTACTGATCGCATCTTGTCGGATGATCTACCCTCAACAGCTGATCAGTCGCTGATCAAAGCATTACGTCACACAGTTCATCTTCTGTTAGGATCATCATTTGCCCATGATCACAAATATATATTATATTATATATATACATATATATATATATAAATATATATATATATATATATATAATATATATATATATATATATACAGTATATATATATGTTTGAAAGACAATCATTATATGTGTGATACCAGTCGTAAGTGCTCTTCTTTATACTTTGGCGTATATGTGTATATACCTATATATAAACACCTGTTGAATGACATGTGAAATAATATTTTTGTACATATATTTGTATGTGTAAATAAATACACAGCTTTATATTATATACATAACATATCATACTTATACTATACATCCATACACATTGAGGAGGGAGGAAAGGAGGGAAGGATGAAAGGAATATGGGAGAATGGGATATATATATATATATATATACACATATATATATATATATATATATATATAATATATATACATATATATATACATATATATACATATACATATATATATATGTAAATATATATATATATATATATATTGATAATGACCCACTTTCGGAGAATAAGCGAAAGTAAAAAGATCCATATTTTCGATCACTAACTGTGGTCCTCTTCTGCTGAAGAGGATCACAGTTAGTGACCGAAATATACGGATCTTATTACTTTCGCTTATTCTTCTCCGAAAGTGGGTCATTAGTATAATTTTACCAATGTGCTACGACATTACTTTGTTGTGATATATATATACACACACACACAGAAAGATGAAAATAGAGAACAAGAGAGAGATTGGAAGATAGAGAGGAGTGGAAGGAAAAGAGTGGAAGCGGAAAAAAGAGGAAGAGTGAGGAAGAGAGGAAGAGGAAAGAGGAACAGTAAGAGAGAAATAAAAAACATTTCATTTATTCAGACTTTAGTTTACATTGAAATCACAATATTTAACTTATATTCTCCATACATTTATAAGCATAAGATGTATTTTGAAACAAATAAATTTGTTACGAATCACGTCATTCTTTGTATTTGCCATTGTATAAAATTTATTTTCTTGAATTATCAACTTCCTGGGACCAACAACGGGTACTTGTAAGAAGGACGTCATATAGAATCATCTCCCTGTCTTCTAAACCTGTTAACAACTTCAACTCAATTCGGTGGTGCGACCCCTAGGGGATGGCATTTGGTTCCCGGGCCGGGACAAAGATTCTTGTCAATTCCATCTACATTTCCTCCATCTTCATTTAAAAGGAGAGATGACAGCCGATGACTGTTCCCCTCCCCACTTACGCCGGAGACAGTCCCATACAACAGAATAGTCCAATGTCTTTTATCGGAGTGGTTCATGCAAAGGACCGTTGGCAAATACTGTGGGGTCGTGGGTTTCCAATTACTGGTACGCAATGCAACATTGTTATTGATTTCCTGTGTCGAACTCATGAGCAGGTGGTCGCGAGTTCGATTCCTGGGACACTATGCAGGTTTCCTGTGTAGGTTCCAAATACTTCTAGCCAGGCATAGAGGTGACCCTAACATCATTTATAAAAAAAAAAAAAAAAAAAAAAAAAAAAAAAAAAAAATCACTTCGTGTGATTTATTTGTTATCATTGTTATTTTTTTTTCTAAGGCCGGGTTATCATATTTCATATGTTGCTATTGTATTTCCTTCAAATAAGATCGACGAAAGACAATATATTTTGACGCATAAATGCCATACATACATATACCAAAGGCTTTTTCCCCCTTACAAGGGAGGTAGCCAAAAAACAAAGGCATAAAAACCATTCCCACCCATTCCATCCCCAATACGCTCCTCCCTCTCTTATAAATGCCAAAAATCAAAATGAATTGCAAGAAATATTAAATATGGCAACATTTATTCCTCTCGTACCTTATTAACCTACTGTGTAAAAAGTAATATATTTTACCTACTGCAGCTGAGAACTGAAATTGACAGGATTGTATGGTTGCTTCAGTATATGGAAAAAACAAAGTATAATTCATTATTTACTCTTATATGCCTATCATATTTCGGATCAACTGTAGAATTATATCCCATATTTCAAAATAAAAACTACAATTACAATGCAAAAGTTACACTGCAAAATCAATGAAAAACACATCTGATGTAGAAGTTTAGACTTTTTTGCTGGATTTACGATTGAATTATGAAACAAAACTACCCAGGAAAAAATAGTCAGGGCTAAATATATTGTAGAGAATAGTAAATATAGTAACAGAAAATAGAAAATGTGTTATGGGGCCAATGACTAAAGAAATTTTTCTTGGAAAAAGTACATCTATTTTATCAAATAATGTCGTGGAAAATGACATGAATTACTTGATTCCCATGATTCGGTTTGATGGTGTTTATCATTACACCATGCCAACGCGTAGTGTCTCCCTTCACGTTTCCTCAGCCTTCAATATGGTGTTTAGATGGATAGACTTTATTTGGCAAAGAATCAATATACATGAAGTGCAGATAATGACAAGAACACATAGTTCGAAATAATAATTGCAAATTGCCGAGGATACCACAAAAAAAAAAAAACATGTACGCGTATTTCCATTGTGGTCCTCAGATTACCATTGCATTGTGGTCCTAGTCGTCTAGGGATGTCTCCAGTTTGGCTACGAACTTATCCACCAGGTGTTTGAAAGAGTCCACTAAGCAACCCTTTTTATCTCGGGCCACTTTTGGGGGTGCAGTTGAAAAGTCTGGCAGCTCTATATCTGAAGATATTATACTGTAGTGATCCAGTTCTGCCACGCTAAACAGTGTTGACAGTCACAGTGCAACTTCTGCCTCTGCATCTGCGTTCAGACACATGACATTTATAATTATGGGGTTTGTCAGATTTGGCACTTTTTCCTCCATTATTTTCCATAGATATGTCATGCTGTACCTATCCCGTCTTCTCTCCAAAGAGTAGAGATTCAGTTACTTTAGCCTTTCTGAGTAACTGTGATCTAATTAAGTGCTCTATGTTTTTAGTGAATTGTCTGGATTTTCTCTAACAGATTTCGTTTGCACTGGTTGGACTCCATAGATGGGCACAGTAGTCTAGCCTTGGCAGTACAAGTTGGGCCACGTATTACTGTAGGATGGTATAGGAGGTGTGTCTTCAATTTCTTGTAGGAAGACATCCAGCCGTCTTTTGAATAATTCCACTGTGCAGAAGGTGTCTTCAGATGATTGGGGGAACTACTGAAGAGCTTGGGGACCACTCTGGTGAAGGAGTTTGCTCACAGAGATATGGTGCTCCTTGTGCTGCTGGCCATTCCTTCAACATAGCAAGATCTCCCTCTCGTAAAACAGAAAAGTGTTACAAAAAGATCAAAATGTGCTGTAGGTAGGGATCATAGAATAGTAAATTCTATTCTAAATTTAACTGCAGAGCTGAAAGAAATAAAACAGTGAGAAGAAAAATAATCATAAATGGGAAGCTTAGTAAACTAGTTAAAGAAACCTCTAGTATCTAGCTAGGAAATTCAGTCGAACATTGTAAAAATCAGCAACTCCAGAGTACCTGAGGTTTGTTTATTTTACGAGCTTATGTTTGGGAAGGCTCATCTAAACCAGCTCATTCTAAGAATGGCCAACCTTTACAAGCTTGTCTAAAAACCTAATCTAACCAAGTCTAGCCTAACCTGACCTAACCCAACCCAACCCAACCAAGCCTAGCCTATCCAAACCTAACCCAACCCAATCCCACCATAACCTAAACAACCGTCACCAACCCAACCTAACCCAGCCCAGCATAACCGTACCTAACCTAACTAAACCCAACCCAAAATAAACAAATCTAACCTCAACCACCACAAAACAAAATGCACCAGTATTCTTACAAATGTTGTCCCCCCTTTCCTTCATTATTCCATTAGTAAAGACACAAAAAAAAATTAATTTGATGAAGCATCAGCTCTATCAGTCAGCAAGTAACTCTGTGTGAGGTATTTTAAAGAAGACATTTCATCACTCATAACAAACTTCCTGACACTATTACCAGTTGCTTCATTTATGACATTCTCAGACATCAAATCTTATTTTTATGAAAATAGTATTCTGATTTGCAATATTATGGGGCCAGGTAATGATGGTGCATCTGATATATGTGATATCAATAACTGTGTATACAGAGATAAAAGAATATTCTCCTCACTGTTTTTGTGAAATGTACATGCCAGTCTAAAACTGTGGGGAAAAAGCATATTCACTTCCTTCAAATCTCTCATTTTTCCTCTGCGAATTTGCAAAGTGGTTTAAACTTAATTCCGATTGAAGGAATGACTGACAAATTGTTTAATATAATGAATGCTAGTATTCCTGAAGGACACCTTACTAAATTTCTTAGTTCTTCAGAGACTTAGTGGCTGGTGATTGAGAAAGTTATTTACTCAGTTATAACTCCTTGGTAAGAACTTATTTCAGGTCTAATAGGAAAAAAAAAATACAGCTGTAAAACCTCACTTGAAATGCTGAATGACAAGTCAAATTATCTATATTTGTTGTTTAATTCTCCACTGATAAATAAATCTGAACAAGAGAATGATTCATTTTAGCATATAAATACCTATCAGTGCCAATTGCTGAAATTCTTAAATTATTTTTACATTTCACTAAGGAGTAGAATATGCAAATATGAATTCTTAAGAATGTGAAAAGGTTGAAGATACAAGTATGCACATAAAACTTATGACTGAATCATGTTTGGGAGTAAAATTTTTACAAAGAATTGTTACAAACAAAATTTTCAAGTGAACTGGTGCTCAACATAAAATAAAGGTGCCTGATTTTTTTTTTTTAATAGCGGTAAATGAAGTGATTAAGAGGTTGCCAGAGATATTCAAATTTCATGATATATTGTAGTCCTTTCACCCAGATATTCTTCTCTCCCAGAGAAGTGTTAAATTTCAGGAATTGAACCTAAAAGACTTTGTCATTACAAACACAGATCTAGATCAGTTAGAAAAAGAAGACATTAATATTAGGCTACACAGATGTAGATCAGTTAGAAAAAGAAGACATAAATATTAGGCTTTGCGATATTTTTGAAAAACATGAAAGTATGTGTGCCCCCGAGTTATTAGTCTAGGAGAGGAACATTTTATAATGTGATCCAACAGCTGGTTGGATCAAAGGCTAGCTAGGTGAAACCTTTTTCAAAAGGATTACTACTGATGTACCCTGGTGACAAATAAAATTTCTTGATCTCCTAAATATTAACTGTGTCAATGGACGATGAGATCTTTTCATAAGTTTCTGAATCGACTGAAAATGAAGGCGGTGGTACCCAAGGGTTTGCACGTGGTAACATCTCTCAAGAGACAGTACACATGGTTCTCGGAGTTAGACAGGA
Source organism: Oratosquilla oratoria (assembly GCF_046742065.1). Classification (NCBI taxonomy): domain Eukaryota; kingdom Metazoa; phylum Arthropoda; class Malacostraca; order Stomatopoda; family Squillidae; genus Oratosquilla; species Oratosquilla oratoria. Next base: position 22,407,878 of record NC_134805.1, read on the forward strand.
CCTCCGTGACACCCCTGGCCATTCAAGCACGTGGCATGGGCTTGATCAAGAGCATTTTGATCAAGTGATCCCAGACAACTTGTATCTGTTATTTTGTTTGATCTTTGGAGGTATGGAGAAACTCTATGATGAGACTGATGAAGAACAAAACAGCATCAAATAGACTTTGTGTAGTTTTGCCCAGGATATTGTGTATGGAATGTAACAGAAGGGAGCTGACACCAAATCATATCACTCTTCATCAGGCTGCATACTCTAAAGCTCTTTTTGACCTGTTCCATGCAGCCAATCATACCATAGGTATTGACCGTGTCCGTAGATTTGACACAAGCATAGCTGATGATATTGTGGACAGGTTTTCCAAGAATGGCTATGTTTATGTTCCAGACATCATTAAGAAAGATTGATCTACTGTTCATGTGACAACATAAATGTACTTCAAGCAACTCCTGATGACAAAAATACATTCCACTGCATGCATATGATGTAACACAAACTCTGCTTTCAGTTGCCATGGGCAATTTTCCATAGTCAGCTACTGGTTAATGGAATTTACCATGATGGAGAGCTTGCACTAATTGAGCAGTTTGTGTGCCTTCTCTGTGGTTCCGCTACATTACCATATGTTAACCAATATTTGATAATGTAGTAGAACCATACAGAAGGTACACAAATTGCTTAATTGGTGCAAGATGGCCAAGGACTTTTAGATGTTGTCTCCAACTAGGGGTGCACTGAAACTGCACATTTTATGTGCCAACTACCAGGCAAAGATTTGGTTCCAAACAGATCAGGAACACATCCAGAGGTCTCCACTGGATAATCAGCTTGGATAAAAGAAAAAAAAAGTTTCCTGGTTCCTGTTTGGACAACACTGCCTCCTATCCCAGATGTTGTCTTCAGCTTGTGACCTATGCATGCAAATCCAAATAGGCAACTCAATGCTGTCATACCTGTGGCTATGACATATTCATAGTAGGGTGTTGCAACCCAGCAGCCCCAGATGCAAATGGTTCATCTGAACTTTATAATTTATTCAGCCCATAAAGTCATAATATATTTGTATTAACTGAAATTACTGAAAAGAAAAGAGTGCCACATTTGTGACTAATGCATTTTTATATGTACATATTTCAGTAAAAGGGGCATTGGAAAAGAGGGGAATGTCTGTTAAGGAAGGACAGGAGATAGGAGTAAATGGAGAATGGTTGTGTATGGATGACGCTGTGATGCATGAGGGGGAGTGGGTGGGGGGTGAGGGAATACGTGTGAGAAATAAATTGATGCAGCCTGAAGGGATTTCTCCCCATCTCCTTTTCTGCATGAGGGGACGGAGAGGTGCGGTCGCTGATTTAATGAAGCAGCCTTGCTGTGGATGTGCTGTGTCTGACCCAAAGCAATGGACAGGATGCAGGGATGACCCGTCATCCAGGAGGTGCCAAGATAAGAGGGAGGGGAGAGGAGTATGAAGGGGATGGAATGGGTGGGAGTGGTTTCTATGCCTTTGTTTTCTGGCTACCTCCCTTGTAAGGGGGAAAAAGCCTTTGGTATATGTATGTATGTGTGTATTGCACTTCAAACAACACATGACTCTAAAGCCCAGAGTTACCAAGCATGATTTGATCTTCTGAATAGATAACTACCTGATTTTGCTGTTTGACCTTGTAACTATGTTTAAGGTTGCATCTACCTATAGTAGCCTACACCTTTTTCTTAACTCAGTAACTGATTGATCTGGCATGGATGCCTGGTATTAACAAGGAATGCCCTCAAAAGTAAAAGAAAAATATGTATCAACTTTAGCCGACCCGCTACTTTAAATATTAACCGAAGGTTTTCGAAAATAGGAATATGACCGCTGTATTTTACATGTTGCAATGAAACCTTTAAGTTAAAATTATTCAGTTTTATCTCAATTTTCATTTACAATTTTTTTCCAATAAGTCATGTCAAATGAATTTAACTTTCTGTTCTGTGTAAAGTTGGCAGTTGCCTTTTTTCCAAATTTATTTCGGAAATAAGACTAGAGCTGCAATGAAATATTAGAATTGTGAAGTGAACGTTAGCTTTCGATTAAGTTATTGTAAACAAAACGTTTTATTGAATACTGTGGTAAAATAGTTGTTTTATTTTCTGTTTTCAATGTCAGCCTGCTAGTTGCCAGAAAATGACGTAATTCTGACTCATATATGCCATATAGGTTGGGGAACATCGGACAGCCTTGAGCTCAAGGTGAGCATTGTATCTAGTCACTAATAAATTCACGTAAATATATTTGTGTTTCCCTACCCATTTAAAACAAATACCTATGGTTAGAAAACAGTCCAGTTACCATCTAAATAGCCAGTCAGCGCGTGCCTTGCACCCTTCCCACCTCTCACTCACGTGAGATTTGTATCACGTGGATATAGAACAACTGATCCTGGGTTTTATATGTCTCTTCGTGAAGTTTAGTAAGTGTTACGTTTCGTGGAACAAGGGATATTTAATTTATTCCAACAATGCAATCGTACTTTCTAAATTGATATATTGTTCTGGTAAAACGGAAGGCTAGGGTATTTAGCTTCTGAGGGGCTACAGCAGAAATGAATATAATATCCTGGTCTTAAATATTAATTAAATATAAGGAAAAAATCCAAGAGTTAATGGAGATGCCCAATTCCCAATACCCTTTTCAATATCAAAAGAATGTCATGAGGATAATTTAATATCGAGTTGGTAGCCAGAATGACATAAACATCGCCAATATTAGGGAGATGACGATATAATACATTACCTGGATTTGATGCTGTGAAGCCTTAGTACTTTCAACTTTGCGATAACTGACAAGAAATTGAGAAAAAATATGCATATACTTTTTCAAACTGGATATTTATTTCCATTTGTAAGATACTATGAAAATATATTCATATTACTAATAAATTAATTATTTTGAATTAAGTAGCTATATGTCCTTCACAAAGACCAACTGCTATAACCAGAAATTTAAGTGAGTCATAATGCATCACAGTCGAACACATACCCCACCCACTCACCGTCATCCTGTGGGTTTATCCGCCACAAACACAAACATGGCGTTCAGCTTTGCAGCATTTTCATATATTATCGCATTGATAATTGACGCATTTCTTATTTTCTTTGCTATATTTCACGTAAGTATAATAACTTGAAGTGTTTCGTGACAATTAAGTTTCTGTACAATGTATCTATATATAATTTTGGAAGTGTGTTCGATGATCTTCTTTATCAGACTAGATGTGCCTTGCTCTGCTTGAGACAAACTGAAGGTTGGGACATGTTGCTTAGCTACTACGAAATGACACTGATGCTTGATCACTGCATAACTAAAGAATTACGAATGTGCAATTGGTAAAGAATTGTAGGAATGCACAACGTCACCTACCTCGACTGAGAAGGTGAACTTTAGATATTTCATAACAACCTGTGATCGCCAAGGAAACAAGATTCAGAAATAACACGCAAGGTGTTGTTGTGCAGACGAAGCACTTGGTATAATAAACAAGATTTTCCCATTGTATTCAGTAGTAAAATTACATGAACCATTTTGACAGGCAGAAATTACTGTAAATATAGAACTATAGGATTGATTAGAATTAGAAAATTAGAACAAGAATGTGTTATAGGTATGGATTTTATAAAGTATAGTTTAAGTATCCTATAAATAATAAAAGTAAAATTCCAGAATCACACATGAAATGAATCTTGCATTGTCCAGTAAATCCTAACGTAATCAAAGCTAATGTAATCATTCCATAGAATGAATTGATATCTGAAATGCAAAAAAAAAAAAAAAAAGTAAAAAATGTGTTTGTGGGATACTGGAATAGAACCCCCAAAATTAAAACCCACACAGAAAAACTAATTAAAAAACCTGAATTGATGAAATGCAAATGAAAATTGTCAAAACTTGTGGATATATATATATTCAATTTGTTTATTGTGTATGCTTGGAAGGTAATCAGTTTCATATCTCTGTAAGGGATTATATTTTCTAAGGTTAATCTTTTATATGAAAAAATAAGAAGCATAAGAATATTATGGAAAAATCAGCAGCTTCAGTGTGGTTGGCAACAAACCCAGTCCCCCCCCCCCATCTGTCTTTGTTAGGGTTAAAGATGATAATTACATAACCTAACTGGACCTAGGATGTATAGTATCGTATTTTAGAGAAGGTTCAGTGACAGGTATTTTTTCAAAAGTACACACCTATACGATAGAGCATTAGAAAATTAAATATTAATTTTGTAAATGATGATACATATTCTCCCATGAGGGATGACAAAATTGGCACTTGTGACATATCAGTTTTATTTATTTGAAAATGTTGTGTTGAACAAATTTTCATTTACCGAATATAAATTCATAAGATTAGGTAGATGGAAAAAAAGTAAAACGGATTTCCATCTGAAAGAAGTGAGTTAATCTGTTTTATTAATGTAGAAATTTTGTAATGCTGTTATTAATTTTTGCTAGTTTGTAATTGAAAATATTTTCACTAGGGGGAAAAATACATCTCTTGAAAGGAAATACTATTAATACTGAAGGGTAAGGAAATACAAAAGCAATAGATATCTTGTGCCTAGTCTGGAGTCCCAAGTGTCAGGCTCCTTAAGGGGATTATTACAGAGCTATTTTTCCCCAAACCTCCAATTAATTGACTGTATTGCCCACCTCCAGAATAATTTCTGCTTACAATCACTATGGCAAACTGTTATTTTTATCAACAAAAATACATTTAATGTTATTTGATATGCTTGAGGAATTTTTTTTTTTTTTTTTCTCCAGCATGTCAGATTCCTTCCCAAAAGTTGTGGGCTTCAAATGTGCTCCAACATTTGTAGGAAATATACTCAAGTGTGATAACACCTTTAGAGTTGCACTTCCAGGTGGAGATGAGAGTGTATATTTATGTATTTATTTATTTTATTTATTTTTTATTCTAATTGTTTTTATTATGATTTATTTTATTTTATTTTATTTATTTATTTATTTTTTATTATTTTTTTTTTTTTTCATCATTTAGAAATAGCAATGATCCAGTGTAGCCAAATCCAGCCTATGGCATATTTTATTTTTCACTTTCCTTGTTTTCACAAGAGATTGGAGCATTCAAGTGGAGATCTCACAGCCTTTAGTTTCCAATTAATTTTTAATGTAAATATTCTTAGGGAAGAAAAAAGATCACCCAAGAAAAGAAAAAAGAAGTAAAAATAACATTTAAGAAAAGATAGATACCAAATTCCCCCTTTTTTTTTTTTTTTTTTTTTTTTTTTTTTCTCTCTCTCTCTCTCTCTGGTGGATGAATATTTTTAATCTTGTTAATTAGTGGTTACCATGGAGATGAATAAAGTAACATGGCAAGAGCCAAAATATAAAAAAAATAAAAATAAAATTCTATTGAGTACAAGAGCAGTTGATTGAGATAGGCTGTACAATAAATACATATAACCTCTGTATCAGTGTGTTTGTGCCATAAAGATAAGATAATGTTGGTTGACTGATTAAAGGAAAACTTTCAACTGGCTTTAGTGAGCTTTCCCTGGAAGAGTTTAACACCTAGAGCAGGGGTTCTTAGCCTTATTCCTGTTATGTACCCCCATTAACCTGACACAGGATATAGAATGGTTATGTATTATGACTAAACATACAATGGCATCGCAATGGATATCAAATGGTTCAAACTGTAATGACTTTATTCATCAGTTAGGTACATACATATACCAAGGCTTTTACCCCCTTATAAGGGAGGTAGCCAAAAAGGAAAAGGCATAAAATCATTCCCACCCATTCCATCCCTGAATACACTGCACACCCCTCCACCCTCCCTCTTATCTTAGCACCTCCTGGTATTAACATAAAAAACAATGTTCTCGATCTGCATATATGAATGTTAAATTAATCTTTTGCTATTCACGTAAACCATCCTGAGAACCCCTAACCTAGAGGTTAATATATTTTTGTTACATTGGTCAGTAACCATAGAACTCAATTTGGGGAATTTGGACTGTAACTAGTGATTGGGGTAAAACCAGCTCTTGTTGTCAGGCCCTTCTTTGGGAGAACATACATGAATTACCAGTATTGTTGCCCATGTGCAATAGGGCCATTAGTAAGAAAGATAGAGTTACATGAACTCAAGCACTGTTATACCACAGTATTCAGATAATAGACATGATTACTTAATGAACCATCATCAAGGTTATGTTGTTGCCATACTCCTTTAATGTGAATGTGGGTAGGGTGATGAGGTGAATACAAGTTCTAGGCATGGGGTTGGAGTTGGTGAGTGAGAGTGAAGGGAAGTGAAATGTGAGCCTAAGGTTCTTTGTAGATGACGCTATTCTTGTGGGTGATTAGGAAATACCGAAGCAGCTAGGGATCTTGGAAAGAAAAAAAAAAAAAAAATGCCCACCTCTAATCAACATGAATTCAAAGAGAGTCACTCCACCAGCATAGTACTCACAAACGTAACTTAAAAAGTATCAGAGGGATTTAACAGAAAGAATAATAAGGGTGGCAATTGATATGAACAAGGTATTTGACTTGGTTCCAATACACATTCTCTCAATAATGGGAAGAAACGATTAACAAATTTCTTGGCTGGAAAAGAATGCAGAGTACACCAGAACAACCAGTGCTCATTACAGCAACTACAAAAGAACATCCAAACATAACTTAGAAAAATTAAACAGGTTGGAATGGTGCAAGATTTCATCACACTACTGAGAATAGTGTGCAGTTTGTCTTATGGATTATAATTATCAATTTTTTTAGTTTTCCGTTTGGTGTTTTTTGGAATATGGGCAACTGAAGCCACAGAAATGGGAGAATTACTGTAGTAATGAATAAAAAATTGAGGTGGGGAAGACTGACCACTCCAAATGAGCTACTAATATTAGAGCAAAGTAATAAATATATTTTCTATCTAAATATAATTTTTCTTTCTTTCTTTCTTTCTTTCTTTTTCTCTTTCTTCCTTCCTTCCCCACAAGGGAGATAGTCAAGTAAAAAGGCATATCTCCTCTCCCATCTACCTTTTTTCTTCCATCTCATCTTAGTCCCGTATGGATGACAAGTCATCCACTACCCTGGGTCAGAAGTCATGCAGCAAGACAGCACATCCAGAGCAAGGCCACATCACTTAACTGGTGACGCACACACACACACCCTTTCTCCATCCCCTCATGCAGAAAAAGAGAAGACTGGGAGAAATCTATTTTCATCTCACGAAATCTATCATAAGACATTATAGGAGTGATTGCAAAGTTGGAGGTTACTGTACAGAGTATATAGGGGCATTTACTAGGAAGCTCACCCTAAGTAAGGAGAATTTAGTTATTTGTACAATATGTAGAGATGCTGAGTTTGAAAAGGGCTAGTTGATGTTATTTTATCTTATTCTGTTTTATTTTATTATATACATGTTTATTTTTTCCAGATAATTGCCTTTGATGAGCTGAAAACAGATTACAAAAATCCTATTGACCAATGCAACAGCTTAAATCCGGTAAGTAATCATGAAGTTTAGTTTTTATTTGCTGTTAGCAGCATCTTTGAATAATGTTTAGAAAGGATAGTAGTGGAACCATTGATAGATGTATAATTATTTAGTCAGAGCAGTTAATCAATCCATCGCTCCAAGTCTCTCTTGCAAGAGACCTATTGCTCCTATGTAGGAACTAAGTGTTAAAGAGGTAGCAGAGTATTGAGTAGATAGATTTGGGTTGTCAAGTGTAAAGGCTTAGTATGCAGAAGTAGCTTTTCCATGCATTCCCAAGAAAAGAAGCCTTCTGTTGTCACTTCAAGAAATAAACAATGGGTGCGCATATTAACTAATTATATATTCTCTTTGGGGTGCTTACTGGCCAAGCAGCTAAGAGTATCACCACTTGGGATGAGAGGTCAGGTGCGGAGATGATTCAAGGCTGCCTGGCAGCAAGCAGTTATAGTACAGGCATCCTGAATCAGATTCCTTGCTTCAGAAACTCCTTCATAAGGAGACACTCTCCTGCCCTTACCTGTAAGGGGAGTTTGTGACATTAAACTGAAGCAGAATTATATTTTAGATGTAGATTTACTTACTGCTGGGACCTGGGCCCTTGTAAATGATGGTCCTGCAAAATGGACATGAGAGAGACTTATCTTTCTATAGCATGTCTTCAAAGCCCATCAACACCCTCACCTCTGTCTGAAGGTGCAGCCATAAGGGGTCCAGTCTCGCTCAACTTGAGCAGTGTTTCCTCCACCGTTTCACATAAATGGAGTTGACAATTAGCAACTCTCCTTGTACTACTCAGGAGTACCTATCAATTACAACTATCTATTTTCAATATAGTTCTATCCCATTAGTTATGTATCACGTATGTTCCATGTCTCTATATACCAAGGGCTTTTTCCCCTCTTACAAGGAAAGTAGCAAAGTCAAAAGGCATATACCTCCTCCCACCCATTCCACTCCCCTCCACCACCCTTTCTTCCCTCTCATCTTAGCTCCTCATGGATGACAAGTCATCCCTGTATCCCACTCACCGCTCTGGGTCAAAAGCAATGTAGCAAGACAGTACATCCACAGCAAGGCTGCTTTACATAATTGGTGACACCCCCTCCCCTCTTTGTCCATTTATGCAGAAAAAGAGGAGATGGGGAGAAATCCCTTTGGGCTGTGTCAAAATATAATTCACATGTAAACACTCCCTACACACACACACACACACACCCCATCCCCTCCCTTCCTTGCATTACATTATCATCCATTCACAGCCATTCTCCACCACCCCTATCTCATGCCTTCATCCTTGCTCAACAGACCCTCTTGCTCAATGCCCCATTGACCCCATCTATCCATCTCATCCTCGGTCATCCCCTCAAGTTCACTCCATCCACCTCTGCCTTCCACACCTCATTCACAAATCTTTCTTCACTCATGCCTTCCATTTGTCTAAACCATCCCAATACTCTTTCATCAGCACTATCTACCATCTTATCCACCCTTCCTCTCCTCCTCACCTTCTCATTTTTCACTCTATCCAACCTTGTAACCATACCATCCTTCTCAAACATTTCATCACAAACACATTTAACCATTTCCTCTCTGCCTCTCTTAAATTCCATGTCTCTGCCCCATACAGTACTGTCAGCACAATCACCCCTTCATATAATCTCCTCTTTGCATCCATTCCCAGGTGTCCATTTCTCATGACACTTTTTAATCCTCGGCATTTACTTGCTTCTTTCGATATACATTTTACCTCCACCTCCACTCCTCCCTTTCCTACCACATGCAATCCCAAATACCTAAAACTATCCACATCCTCCAGCCTCTCTTTTAAGATTTACTTCCAACATTCTGCCATCCTATCCCCTTGTACATCTCATCACCATACTTTTACCTACATTTACCTTCAAATTTCGTCTATCACATACCTTCCCAAACTCCATCATTAACTCCCTTAATCCCCTCTCTGAGCCTACCATAAGCGCAGTGTTGTGAGCAAACAACAACTGGCTTATATCCCAATTTGCTCCATATTCTTTAACCATCTCCACTCCCTTGCCCAATACCCTCACATTTACCTCCCATACCACCCCATCCATGTACAGTACACCCTGAACAGCCATGGTGTCATGACACATCCCCAATGCAGCCCCACCTTTACATCAAACCACTCTCTCTCCATTTCCAGTTCTAACACAGGCACTCTTAATAAAAACTCTTGACTGCCTTTAACCTCTTCAATACGAGTCAAATTCTAGTGAACAGCATCAGCTGTCTGATGTATGATGATTAGTTGATACACCACAGTACTCTCGATATAAAATATAAAGTTACAGCTGTATTACTAGTTCTCTTTCACTCTGAACGTTAACAACCACAGAAAATATGATCAAGCCAGTTCACAGAATATGGGGGGCACTCAGCTACAACTACAAAATACATATAATTAAGACGCCAAGCTGGATGATCCATCATCCAGGAGGTGCCAAGATAAGAGGGTGGAGGGGAGTGGAGTATGTAGGGGATGGAATGGGTGGGAGTGGTTTCTATGCCTTTTTCTTTTGGCTACCTCCCGTGTAAGGGGAAAAAAGCCCTTAGTATATGTATGTAAGACACCAACACCAGCATCCTCACATAGTTACTTATGCCTCATGACACTTACATAGGCATCATCCCATGAAAGGAGTTAACAGCTTTCCCCCAACCCCATATATCTGCAAAACCTCCCACAGTGCGTTCCTGTCTACCCTGTTAAAAGCCTTTTTCTAAATCTATGAAGACCCAGAAAGCATCCTTACCTTTTCCTAAAGCTGTCTCATATACCTGCTTTACCACAAAAATCTGAATCATGCAACCTACCTTTCCAAAACCCACTGTTCCACACCAATTAGTATGTTCCATGTACAGTATGTAATTTCTTGTAGATTTATGAAGTGATTCTTCTTCCAGCTGGTTCTACCGGAGTATGCACTGCATTTGCTCTTCAATATCTTGTTCTTGATAGCAGGGGAATGGTTTTCACTGGCTGTAAATATACCCCTCATCGCCTATCACATCAACAGGTAAAGTTGGTCTCCATGTTATCAGGATTTTGGATTTTAAGACGTTATTTTGAGATTTTTGTGTTGTCAGATTCTCAGTAGGGCTAACCTCCTCCATTACAAGTCAGATATTCATGTGCACATTAGGTTGTCTGATGTATGACGATGCATATACGCACATTACAAAATATAAAGTTACAGCTACTATACTCATTCTCTTTCCCCCAGAATATTTATAACCACAGAAAAGTTGATCAAGCCCATTCACAAAATACACAGGTCACTCAGCTACAACTACAAAATAAATATAATCAAGACTCCAAAGCCAGCATCCTCATGTATCCACTTGTGCTTCATGACGTCTATGTAGGCGTCATCATATTCTAGAAGTTAAGTCTTGACTCTTTCCTGACTTTCAGATATCGCAACCGGCCAGTTATGTCGGGTCCAGGCCTCTATGATCCAACCAGTATTATGAACCATGATGTTCTTAACCAGTGCCAGCGAGAGGGATGGATTAAATTGGCATTTTATCTACTCGCATTTTTCTATTACCTCTATGGGTAAGTTCACTTCTTTGTTGTTCTTGAATAGGTTTATAAATGGAGTAAAAGAGGCAATCCTTACATTGAGCTGGCAACAGTCAGGAGTCCAGATTATCAGGCACTGTAGAAGACAGTTGTGTTAGTGCTCATGCTATATACTGAGAAATCTTGCTTTAGTTGTATTTGGAGATTGGCTTAGAGAAACTACCAAAAGTCAAAAGCCATATCCAGCCATTCCAGATGTTTACTTGTAGTTGCACATATAGCCTATAAAGCACATGTGAATACCTTTAGATGAAAAGATTGAGAGTACCATTCTGTATATGAATATAGGCAGGACTTGATTATTGTGACACTTGATATGTAAGGTGTTATCTTAGAGCATAATATCTTACATTTCACCTTTTCATATGAGGCTATGAGAAAGTGCATTTAAGTAGATAGTTTTATTCAGAAGTGTAGGATTAAGGATTTTTAGTTAAATCAAGTGAAACAGGTAAATTGCGAAGCCCCAACTTTTTGAGAAACGCCTAATTGGTACCAGGAAATGGGAGCAAGAATCAGATAGCCAAGACTTCTTTCTTGCATTTGTTCTTCTGTCGTCCATGCAAGGGAAGTGTTTGATTATCGGATTGAAGGGAGTTTGAGAATGGATGTAAGGAGGAAAAGTGGTGCCGAAAGCAAGGGGAGTGAGAATGGGCAAAGGCCGACTAATAGATGAAATTGAGAGCGAAAGGAAGGGTGTTATGAAAACAATTCACTCTGCTGGTGGAGTAATGATGGGAGCTTATATATGGTTCTCCTGCAAGGTGAGATAGCATGGAGAAGCAAGTTCTCCAATATGTGCTCATCTTTAGATCCCATCTGGAGGCAGAGCTCTATGGGGCAATCACTTGATCTCCAGGCCAACCCTGAGATCTCTCAGTTTTGACCTCAATACAAGTCAGATTCTCATGTGCAGCATCAGGTGCCTAATGTACGATGTATCACACTATTTGCGTTATGAAATATAAAGTCACTGCTGTATTACTTGTGCTCTTTCACTCTGAGTAATAATAAGCACAAAATGTGATCAAACCAGTTCAAAATTCGGGGGTCACTCAGCTACAACTACAGAATAAGTACAGTGAGTCCTCGTTATACGGTACATGTGCGTTCCTGAAAACCTTACCACAAATTTAGATTACCGTATACCGAACCCAAGTTTCGACTTATGGCAGATGTACCTTCTCCCTGCTCTTTCCTCTTCAAAATATCTAATTTTACATCCAAAACACGAGTGGATACAGTATCTGTGAATTTTTCGTACCGTAAATAGAATCGAGGGTAATAATTACCAAATACCGTAACTGTGAATTTACCGGATAAAGAATTACTGTATATGGAGGACTCACTGTATAATAAAGATGCCAACACTGCCATTCGCGTATACCCACTCGCGGTTTGTGGCGCCCATGTAGGTGTCATTGTATTGAAGAGGTTAACTATCTTTCCTAAAGGAGAGATAACAAATGGGACAGCTCCCCTCCCCTTCCTCCCGCCAGCCAGTGATGTAGTGACATTTCCACACTTATTGAACACAGACAACAGTCCACCATTTCTTCCAATTTGGGAAACTTCATGCAACAGTTATTTTTCAGCCTATAGAACTAAGAGTTTTTATGAGAGTAGTAGAGCTTGTGTCAGGATTAGAAATGGAGAGAGTGAGTGGTTCAAGGTAAAGGTGGGACTTCGTCAAGGATGCGTTATGTCACCCTGGCTGTTCAACTTATACATGGATGGGGTAGTGAGAGAGGTAAATGCAAGGGTAGTGGGCAAGGGATTGGAGATGGTTAAAGAAAATGGAGAAAAGTGGGAGGTGAGCCAGCTGTTTGCTGACGACACTGCGCTTGTGGCAGGATCGGAGGAGGGATTGAGGAAGTTGGTGACAGAGTTTGGGAGAGTATGTAATAGAAGAAAGCTAAAGATAAATGTGGGTAAAAGTAAGGTGATGAGATGTACAAGGGGTGAAAGTGGTAGTAGACTGGAAGTGAGCATTAAGGGAGAGCGACTGGAGGAAGTGGATAGTTTTAGATACTTGGGTGCAAATGTGGCAGGAAAAGGTGGAGTGAAGGTGGAGGTAGAATCTAGATTGAGAGAAGCGAGTAAATGCCTTGGTGGATTGAAGAGTGTAATGAGGAATAGACATTTGGGAATGGATGCTAAGAGGAGACTGTATGAAGGAGTGATTGTGCCAACAGCACTGTATGGGGCAGAAACAAGGAACATAAGAGAGGAAGAGAGAAGGAGTTTGAATGTGTTTGAGATGAGGTGTCTGAGAAATATGATGGGGGTTACTAGGCTAGATAGAGTGAGAAATGAGGTGTGGAGAAGAACGGGGGTGGAAAGGGAGTTGGGAGATAGGGTTGATGAAAGAGTATTAGGATGGTTTGGACACATGGAAAGAATGAGTGAAGAAAGACTAGTAAAAGAGGTATGGAAGGCAGATGTGGAGGGAGTGAACATGAGGGAACGTCCTAGGATGAGGTGGATGGATGGGGTGAAGGGGGCTTTGGGGAAGAAGGGAATGTCTGTTGAGGAAGGACGGGAGAGGACAGAAGACAGGGGTGAATGGAGAATGGTTGTATATGGATGATGTTGTGATGCATGAGGTGGAATGGGTGGGGGGATGGGGGGTGAGGTAGTATATGTGAGCAAAATTTGACGCAGCTTGAAGGGCTTTCTCCCCGTCTTCTCCTTTTATGCATGGGGGGACGGAGAGGGGGGGTCGCCGATTTAATGAAGCGTCCTTGCTGTGGATGTGCTGTGTCTTGCGACACTGCTTCTGACCCAGGGCAGTGGACAAGGTGCAGGGATGACCCATCATCCAGGAGGTGCTAAGATAAGAGGGAGGGTGGAGGGGTGTGGAGTGTATTCAGGGATGGAATGGGTGGGAATGATTTTATGCCTTTTCCTTTTTGGCTACCTCCCTTGTAAGGGGGAAAAAGCCTTGGTATATGTATGTATGTAGAACTAAGCTGAAGTGGATTGAGTTTAGAAAAGGTTTAACCTTTTAGTAAAGTTTGAAGGGTTTGGGGGAGATGTTTTGAATAATTTGTGAAATAAAAGCACAACCATATTTATTTTTTAAACTATTTTTATAGTTTTTTTACCCACATACCTTACTTTTGCTCAGTCTGTGTATTTTCATATTCTAAGTTAAGTAATTTGGTAAATTTAGAAGTTTGGCTTAATGCATTTTGGTTTTAGTTTTAGAAGTTTAGGAGAGTGGGGATGGAAAAGGATATGGGTGATAGGGTTGATGAAAGAGTATAAGGGATGGTTTGGACACATGGAAAGAATGAATTAAGAAATATTAGTGAAAGAAGTGTGGAAGGCAGAGGTGGTTGGAGTGAACATGAGGGGACAACTGAGGATGAGATAGATGGATTGGGTAAAAGAGGCATTGAACAAGAGAGGGATGACTGTTGAGGAAGGAAGAGAGAAGGCAGAAGATAGGGGTGAGTGGAGAATGGCTGTGTATGGATGATACTGTGATGCTTGGAAGGGAGTGATGGGAGGGGTAAGGAGTGGTTGTGTGTGAGTGATATTTTGATGCAGCCCAAAGGAATTTCTCCACTTCTTCAATGATACTGTATGAGTGGATGGAGGGGGGGGGGATGTCGCTGATTAAATGAACCGGCCTTGCTGTGGATGTGCTGTATCTTGCTGCATTGCTTTTGACCCAGGACAATGGGCAAGATGCAGGGATGACCCATCATCCAGGAAGAGCCAAGATGAGAGGGAGGGAGGGGTGGTGAATGGGGATAAAATGGATGGGAGTGGACTTCCTTATGACTTTGTCTACCACCCTTGTAAGGGGGGGAAAAGCCCATGGTACGAGTATATGTATGTATGAATGGTTTAGTGGTTACACCATCATTATTAGATAGATTGATCATAGTAATTCCATTTTAAATAATTCTTCAGCACCTTGTAACATGCACATAGACTTGGTATCAAATTTAAATTTATAGAAAGCACTTGCGGCATTGGACTATTGGATTTACGAAGTTTCTCGTAATAAAACATAGGGCAGGACAGGCAAGTGAGTTGACATGTTCAAGTTACGTTTTTTCTTTTCTTTTTTTTTTCCTATCTTTTCAAAGTTTACTGAAACCACTTTTCTTTCATTGTTTATCTGAATAGTCTGGCTGATGGAGGTATGTTGCAAAATTAACAGCTACCTAAGGAAGCTCATTGTTATGCTGCAGAATGTCACTGTCAACATTCTGTTGACTGTTCACCCTCCATGGCAGGCATGCTTCTCATTTTAACTCCATCCATCGATAGAGCGCTGCATGATTTGTTATACATGATTGTGGGTATTCAGAAAATCTTGTGATTCATATGTTAATATAGATGAAAGCATAGGCTTCATTTGCTAGATATATTATGGCTCCCTCTTCCCTTATTGCACTTTACTTTATATGTGTATTTTATTTATCTATTATTTTTTTTTTTTTTATCTATTATTTTTATTTTATTTATCTATTATTTTTTATTTATTTATTTATTTTTTATTTTTTATTTTTCTCTCTTTTTTATTTTTCTTTTTCTTTCAAAAGTTGATGTGTGATGGTTGGGGGTGAGATGGGTAGCAGTGGGTATATGCCTTGGCTGGGTGGCTATCTATATACCAATGATTTCTTCCATAAAAGTGAGATAATCAAGTCAAAGTCATCTGCTCACTCCCATCCCTCACCCATACCTGACCACCCCCACCTCATCTTAGCCAATTGGCTGGCTGCCTCCCTTCTAAGGGAGATGAAGCTTATTAATATACGGAGAGATAGATATAAATGTGGTTAGGAAAAGAGGAGAATGTTGAGAGAGAAGACAGAAGATAGGGGTGAGTGGAGAATGGTTGTATATGGACGATGCTGTGATGCATGGAAAGGAGTGGGTGGGGGATAGGGTTTTGAGGGAGTAAGTATGAATGATATTTTGATGCAGGCCGGAGGGATTTCTCCCCGTCCTCTCTTTTTGTTATGAGGGGACGGAGAGCGGGAAAAAGAGAAGGGGAGATCCCTTCAGGCTGCATCAAAATATTCACATATACTCCCTCACCCCCACATCATCATCCATACGCAACCATTCTCCACTCACCATTATCATCTGTCTTCTCCCTTCTTCAACAGACATGCCCCTCGTTCCCTTTTCACCCTATCCATCCATCTCATCCATAGTCACCCCCTTATGTTCACTCCCCCACCTCTGCCTTCCACTCCTATTTTACTTATCTTTCTTCATGCATTCTTTCCACGTGTCCAAACCATCCCAATACTCTTTCATCAGCCCTATCTCCCTACTCCCTTTCGACCCCTGATCTCCTCCTCACCTCCTAATTTCTCACTCTATCCAGCCTAGTAACCCCTACCATACCTCTCAGGTATTTCATTTCAAACACATTTAAACTCTTCCTCTCTTATGTTCCATGTTTCTGCCCCATACAGTGCTGTTGGCATAATCATCCCCTTCATACACTCCTCTTAGCATCCATTCCCAAATGTCTATTTCTCATTGCACTTTTTAATCCCCCAAGGCATTTACTCGCTTCTCTCAATCTACACTCTATCTCCACCTCCTCTCCTCCTTTCCTCCTTTCCCCACCACATTCAGCCCCAAGTATCTAAAGCTGTCCACTTCCTCCAGGCTCCCCCAGTACTCGCTTCTAATTTGCTGCCATTCTCTCTCCTTGTACATCTCACTACCTTACTTTTACCCATATTTATCTTCAACTTCCTTCTTTTGCACACCTTCCCAAACTCTGTCACTAACTTCCTTAATCCCTCCTCTGATTCTCCTACAGTATATGTGTGTGTGTGTGTGTTTTACCTATATACCAAGGGCTTTTTTTCCCTTGTTAGGGAGGTAGCCAAGTCAAAGGCATGGACCCACTCCCACCCCATTCCTCTCCTATCTACCCTTGTTTTCCCTCTCATAGTAGCTCCAAATAAATGGAGGGTAATCAATGTCTCCTGCCCACTACCCAGATTAGAAGCAATGCAGCAAGACACAGCACAACCACAGCAAGGCCACTTCACTCATGTAGCAACACCCCCCTCCATCCCATCAAGTGGAAATTAGAGAAGACAAAGAGAAATCCCCTCGGGCTGTGTCAAAATATCATCCACACACAACCACTCCCCCTCCCTTCCATCCCCAGCACTCTCCCTCTTTGGTTTGACAGACATAGGAAAGAGAGAAAATCCTTTTGGGATGTGTCAAATTATCATCCATACACAGCCATTCTCTCTTGTTCTATGGATATTCCTCTCTTGCTCAAAGTCCCTTTCACCCCATCTAGCCATCTCATCCTCAGTCATCCCCTCAAGTTCACTCCATCCACCTCTGCCTTCCACACCTCTTTTGCTGATATTTTCCTCATTCATTTTTCCATATGTCCAAACCATCCCAATAATCTTTTATCAGACCTATCTGCTAGCTCCCTTACCACCCCAACTCTCCTCCTCACCTCCTCATTGCTCACTCTATCCAACCTTGTAAACTCTACCATACTTCTCAAACACTTCATCTCAAGAACATTTAAACTTCTTTATATATATATATATATATATATATATATATATATATATATATATATATATATATATATATCACAACTAACACCACAGTCAGAACAAAGAGCTGAATATGCAATTGTCTATATTTCGACTATTAACTGCAACCCTCTTCAGTAGTACAAAGTGGGAGGAGGATGCTGTCTTTAAATAGCAACCTCTTACAAAAGAAAAGGAACTAGCGTGGGAGTAAATACCACTACCTTCCCTAGGTATTCAGTTTTTTCTTTTGTTCCGTCTGTGGTGTTAGTTGTGATTTACAAATGTGTTACAACATTTTTCACCAGCTTTATATATATATATATATATATATATATATATATATATATATATATATATATATATAATATGTGTGTGTGTGTGTATATATATATGTATTATTTATATATATATATATATATATATATATATATATATATATATATATATATATATATATATATATATATATATATGTCTCTGTGTGTCTATGTATTTCTAACCCCTTATAAGGGAGGTAGCCAAGTGCAGGCATACCCATTCCCATGCACCACTCTTGTTTCCCTCTAATCTTAGCTCCTCATGGATGAAGGGTAATGCCTGTCTCCTGCCCATTGCTATATATGTATGTGTATCATTTAGTTTGTCACAATCTTACTCTCTTAGAAAGAGGGCTAGGATGTAGCTTCTTTATGGAGAACTTTGAAAAAGGGGAATTTAATGTAAACCTAGTACTGTCGCTGTAATTATAATTGCTTACTCAAGTTTCACAGATTGGAATCCTGCAGCCCCATAATGGCTAGCAAAGGTCCTCAGGACCTCCCATAGATTTCTCGTGGAAGAAACATTGGACTATGTTGTATTATAAGTGTGGGACTGTTTCTTTGTCACTGGCTTGTAGGAGTAGATGAGTCGTCATTGGTTGTTAACTCTTCATATGTTGAGAAAATGGAGGAAATATGGGCAATGTTATTATACATCTTGGGCCCAGTCCTGAAACCAAGCATCAACCCTTTGGGGCTGCACCTCAGATAGAGGTTAGGATGTTGGTGGGAGATTGTTTTCTCTGATGTCCAACTTTAGGATCACCACTTCTACCTGTTGTTGGTCCTGATGCCTCTCTTTTCCAGTACTATATCAGTCCCCCTACTGTATTCATGACCACCTGCATGGCATACATACATATACCAATGGCTTTTTCCCCCTTACACGGTATAGGGGGAAAATCCACAAACGTATGTCTGCAAGTATGGAAGGAGCTCTGTAGTAGTTTTAGAGGGATTGGTTTCTTGAGTGCTTTTGATAAAGAATAAGGAGAGACTATCAAGGAGAGCATGAATGTAATAAGCTGAAGAGGAACATGGTGAATGGAGTGACGGGTGCTCTGTTGAGTAGGAAAGATCATACAAATTATAAGATTCAGTAAAAGAAGATAGTGAATGGATGACATAGCCCAAAGGTATGTTCTTCTCATCCATTTCGTGATTATATTTTTGAGGGGATGAGGAGGGGTGGGGGGTTCCCTGTGGTGAAGCAGTGGGGATGAACCAGCTGCAGCTGTTAAGCCCTGCTATGAAAGAGCTATGCCTTGCTCCATTGCCTTTGACCAAACCAGATAGGTGGGGTGGAATGAAGTTTATTTATTTGTGTATGTGTGTGACAAGTGTGAGTGTAGTAGTTTCAGAGGGATCAGCTTGTTGAGTGTAGTTGGGAAGGCTTATGGGAGGGTCTTGATTGAGAGGATTAGGAGAGGAACAGAGGGAGTAATTGGTAAGGAACAGTGTGGTTTTAGGACAGGTAGGGGTTGTGTAGATCAGATTTTTGTGGTAAGACAGATATGTGAGAAAGCTATAGGAAAAAGTAAGGATTTTTTGGAGGCTTTTATGGATCTGGAAAAGAGTTACAACAGGGTAGACAGGAAGGCATTGTGGGAGATACTGCAGATATATGGGATAGGAGGAAAGCTGTTAAGAGCAGTCAAGAGTTTTTACGAGAGTAGTAGAACTTGTGTTAGGATTAGAAATGGAGATAGTAAATGGTTTGAGGTAAAGGTGAGCCTTTGTCAGGGATGTGTTATGTCACCCTGGCTGTTCAATCTATACATGGATGGGGTGGGGCGAGAGGTGAATGCAAGGGTAGTGGGTCAGAGGTTGGAGATGGTTAAAGAAAATGGAGAAAAGTGGGAAATAAGCCAGTTGTTGATTGCTGACAACACTGCGTTTGTAGCAGGATCAGAGGAGGGATTGAGGAAGTTAGTGACAGAGTTTGAGAAGGTGTGTAAAAGAAGGAAGCTGAAGATAAATGTGGGCAAAAGTAAGGTGATGAGATGTACAAGGGGAGAGAGTGGCAGCAGGCTGGAAGTGAGCATTAAGGGTGAGAGACTGGAGGAAGTGGATAGTTTTAGATACTTGGGTGCGAATGTGGCAGGAAAGGGAGGAGTGGGGGTGGAGGTAGAATGTAGATTGAGAGAAGCGAGTAAATGCCTTAGATTAAAAAGTGTAATGAGAAATAGACATCTGGGAATGGATGCTAAGAGGAGGTTATATGGAGGAGTGATTGTGCCAACAGCACTGTATGGGGTACAAACATGGAACATAAGAGAGGAAGAGAGAAGGAGTTTGAATGTGTTTGAGATGAAATGTCTAAGAAGTATGATAGGGGTTACTAGGCTAGATAGTGTGGAGGTGAGGAGGAGAACAGGGGTGGAAAGGGAGCTGGGAGATAGGGTTGATGAAAGAGTATTAGGATGATTTGGACACATGGAAAGAATGCATGAAGAAAGATAAGTAAAATAGGTGTGGAAGGAGTCCTAGGATGAGATGGATGGATGGGATGAAAGGGGCATTACAAAAGAGAGGAATGTCTGTTGAGGAAGGACGGGAGAGGACAGAAGATAGGGGTGAATGG
This sequence comes from Oratosquilla oratoria, assembly GCF_046742065.1. Taxonomy (NCBI): domain Eukaryota; kingdom Metazoa; phylum Arthropoda; class Malacostraca; order Stomatopoda; family Squillidae; genus Oratosquilla; species Oratosquilla oratoria. The sequence goes on from NC_134805.1 coordinate 22,428,489, forward strand.
AGAAGGGTTGTGTATGGATGATGCTGTGATGCACAAGGGGGAGTGGGTGAGGGATGGCAGGTGAGGAAGTATGTATGAAAAAAAAATTGATGCAGCCTGAAGGGATTTCTCCCCGCTTCCTCCTTTTCTGCATGAGGGGACAGAGAGGGGGGGTCGCCGAATTTATGAAGCGGCCTTGCTGTGGATGTGCTGTGTCTTGCGACACTGCTTCTGACCCAGGGCAGTGGACAGGATGCAGGGATGACCCATCATCCAGGAGGTGCCAAGATAAGAAGGAGGGTGGAGGGGAGTGGAATATGTAGGGAATGGAATGGGTGGGAGTGGTTTCTATGCCCGTGTAATGGGGAAAAGCTTTTGGTGTATATATGTATGTATGTGTATGTGTGTGTGTGAGAGCATTATGGTCAAGCATCTGGAAGCTAGAAGGCAGATGGGTGTTCAGATCCTACAAGTCATTACCCCATTGCAGAGTGGGTGATGGCTGAAAGGCTGAAATTATGTACATTATATTGTTTTCATTTTTATTTTATTTTATTTATCATTGTGTTCTAGTTTATTTTCAAATGTAAATATATTCATGTGTATAATAAAAGGTCTGCCTATGTATAGATAAGAGGTATTGTTGTGGACTGAACCTGACCCATCTTATACCTGAACTCTACAAATATATTTTGTTAAGTATTTAATGTATATGGTAGTTCTCTTTCATTTTGTTTTCTCTCTCTTGCTCCCTCTTTGTGCAAAAAGAAGTACATAAGGACAATAGCAATTAAAAATACATTTGCATAGTTCTCAAGTATCATGGATCAGATTCAGTTATTAGCAACAATGCATCAACAAGAGCTACTCATCTAGCAAAGCTTTCTTTTAAAGAAAGTTTTATGACCATAGTTGTAGCATCTTAATTACTTTTCTCTCTCCCTTTAGCACTTCACTTACCCAATATAAAAATATTCATATTTATTTTATAATTTACAAGTGCATGTTGTCATGTAAAACCACTTCCATCTGAGGAGGAAGAGATAGATTAGAAATGATCATGGGGTTAAAGGGCATGGATGTATTTCGAAGACAGCTTCTGGTTTGCAGATTTCCGAAAAGTTGAATGGTGTGGATGTTCCATTTGTAATAGAAATACAAAATTGTATGCAATCGGCAGTTGCAGACAAGTCTGTCAAAAGAAATACCATGTGAAGAAGGAGCTTTTATCATGACATTTGGCTTTTTAGAGCTTTATCTATGTACTTTATAAAGCTCTAGTAAGTAAAATATCAATAAAGGCTCCATCCTCGCTTGATGTTTCTTTTAATGAATACAATGTTGTTGGGGCTATCCTATTATCTTAAGCTCATTTATATTGTGTGAAGTGTCAAAGGTGCATGGTAGACTTCTCTAGTGGATTCTGTTCAAAATGCTCATTTACCATTTGATAGTGTTATTGATGAAGGGACATTTTATTTAACAGCTATAAATAACCCAAATGGAAGTTTTGTTCATTTTTGTTTTTTATATTAATTTTAGGCAGTTTTAATTTCAGTCAAAAATAAATTCCAAAGTGGTGACATGCAAACAAAAATTTAAATATTTTCCCCAGTACAAGTGTTAATGTTACCCACCCTACTGACAGATAGCATAACTTCAGTATAACTGCAACTTCACCCCACATGCTGCCAGTCAAGTGTTGCTGCCATCCCTCATAACTTGAATTATTACTGCTCCAAATTTGTTATGTTGTTTATCAATTAAAAATCAAATGACATCTATCTTTGACAGTACGTCTTTGGCTGTGTAACATTTCTGAATAGGAAATGGGCTAAATTATGTATTTTATGTTAGTACAGGTGTAATTGTAAATAGATGCATACACATGCATAGATGGATATAATTGGTTATGGGTAATTAACAAGTTGTGTTTTCTTTTACAGAATGATAGTGTCCTTGATCTCCTCGTAAAAAGATCGTCTAGTCTCATGAGAACTGCAAATATTTTGTTGTAAAAAAGATCATTTGGTCCCAGTTTTACCTCGGGAGTTTTCATGACTAACTGGATAGATTCAAGTGAAGAACAATTTATTTAGTAAAGAACAATGTATTTCTTAATGCATTAGGGGCTGTTATTTAGAGTAAATGATTGTAATTAATAGAGAACGTTTGGTGTAAATCCATGCTGTAATTTTTTTTTTTTTTTTTTTTTTTTTTTTCTTTTCTTTTCTTTCGTTTTTTTTTTCTTTTACATAGTGGACAATTTCGTCATTGCCACATACTGATGCTACTGTGGTAAGACATCTCTGCATATTGCAGCTTATTTTTTATGAAGTGTGTGAAAAGATTTTTAGCACTACATCTTGTTCATATTGTAATTCTTGGTTGATTTTCGGCTGTTTGTCCTCTGTTGATCTAATGTTTGAATTTCTGTAATCATAACCAGGGTCATGTAGATATGTTTAATTTATACAGTCTTTCAAGGAGAGCATTACATTTAATTGTATATGTTTTTCTTTTTTTCCTTTCTTTCTTTTTCTTCTCTATTCTTCTGTCTCTCCTACTCCTAGCTAGATGCTTGAGGTTCAATATGCCTGTTGTACAAGATTTTCTTACCACACATACTCCTGCAATTCTCACTTTATACTTGGATAGGGAAATGTAGATTTGGAGAAGTTTTGAGCACATCAAGATAAAGTAAGATAAGATTTTTTCTGTACGCTTTGTTGTCCAGGTTTTGGCCTGCGAGTTCTTTTTTGTTGCTCAAATTAACTTTGTCATGTATTATGCAGGAAGAATTGAATAGCTGATGTGCTATGTCATGTATTATGCAGGAAGACTTGAATAGCAGATGTGCTAAGCCAAAGATGAAAATTGAACAATTTATTTGATCTGTTTTGTGATATTTGAAGTTGAAGATAGAGGAAACATGCAATTTCATGGCCATTAAGTCACAAAGGTACATTAGCTTAAGTTGATTTATTGATGGATAATTTTGGGATATTTGATCCAGCATGTCAGAACTTTGAAGTTGGTGTTACTGTGAAGTGTGGTTGCTGAATGAAACTGGAAAATGATATGTCAACATAATGGAAAAAGTAGAGGGGAACAGTAATTGGATTTACTGTACATAATAAGTATGCACAATGCTCTCTCCCCCCCCTATTCTCTCTCTTTCTCCCCCTTTCACTCCCTCACTCTCCCTCACACTCCTCTCTCTCTCTCTCTCTTTCACTCTCACTCTCACTCTCACTCTCATTCTTTTATTCTTCCTATTGCTACTTTTGGGATTGTCCCTTCTCCAGTCGCAACCTGCAAGTGGTACATGAGGACGTTGTGTTGGTGGCTGGTCCTCGGAGGCCTTGTTATTGGTGGAAATAAATTAATGAGTTCAAGTAGAGTTGTTTGATTTATGTAGATAAACATATGACTTATGTGAGCACTGATCTTTGTGGGACTCCTGTTATTACTCCTCTCCACATAAGAGTGTTTTCCATCAAATCATAATTATTATCGCCCCACTGTGGTCAGTCATTCAGTCGGTATGTTTTCCCAGGTCTGCTGAAGACCAGGGCTCCCAGGCAGTGGCGGCGCCAAGGGGGGGGGGGTCTTTAGTCCGCCCGCCCCCCAAAAAGTGGCCAGCCCCCCCAACTGAAATGAGCAAATTGAAAATTTAAAACACTCATTGAAATAATTTTATTAAGTGGAATTTGTCAGCCATCAGTGCTAGCCCCATCATCAACCCCCTCCCCTTCTGAAATGAGGATAATATATGTATTATCATATTACTATTAGTCCCCCAAAAAATTTGCTCAGCCCCCCCTTAGCCTCCCCAACTAAAAATTCCTGGCGCCGCCGCTGCTCCCAGGTAATCAACAACAGTTTCAGGATTGTTCCACAAATCGCTTGTGGTAATTGTTGTTACAGGAATTGCATTGTTTACCTTGAGCTACAGCAATTTCCCGAAAGCTTGTTTAATTTCGAATCGGCAACCTTTCCTGTAACTTCGTACCACACTATCATAATTTTAATTAATATATTAAACTCCCCTCCCTCTTTATTATTTATTAAGCCTATGTATTAATTTTGATTAACAAATCGGGAACTTTAAGAACTTACTTAATTAAAGTATTAGTTGTCCCATGGCTTCGAAGTCGTTTCACAAGCTCGTAAAGTATTAGTTGTCCCATGGCTTCGAAGTCGTTTTACAAGCTCATAAGAATTTCAGCCGAACGAGACTACGTTTAGTTAACTGAACGTCAGACAAGTTTCTCTGGTACCAGAAGGACAAATAAACCTCGGCAAGGGAATTCTACTGTTAGATCGAAGCCTCAAGAATACACTCAGTTACGACGATTGTTAGAGAACTCAACCAGGTAAGTTCTCTAACGTTCTCAGTTTGAATTCACTTAATTACATCACACTTAAGGAAAAAATATTATGTTGCTTATCGGGATAGGGTGAGATGGGGCAGTATATGTTGAAGGGGTGATCACACTGGGATTCCACAGGCTTCACCAATGCTAACAATCGAGAGTTTGAGTAAAAACTAGTTACAATGTTATATTTTTCAAATCTCCAAATATCAAATTATCTTTGGTAAAATTTTACTTTCGACCTTTGTTTGAATATAGCAATACAAAATTAAATAGTAATTTTGTAAATTTAAATGTATCAACGTAATATGCAATTTTGTGTGCGGAAATGAAAACAAAAATACGTTGCTACAACAGATTTCTTAAGTAACGAAGTCGTGTACGACGAATGGTACGCCATGTTTGTTGTGGTAGATGCCGACGTCGGAGTAATGAAAGGACGATAAATTTGTCGAAAACTAAACTAAACTAACCTAACCTGTGCTTAATAAATAATTACCTGCAAATTAGATATCCTGCTGGTCCTCGTCGTCGTCGTCGTGAGAGACGTTGGCGGGCTTTTCAACCACTCTCTCAGCTTTTGTATGGCTATATTCCTCCAATGGTCGAAAGTAAAATTTTACCGGTTAGGTTAGGTTAGTTTACTTTACTTTACTTTACTTTACTTTAGTTTAGACAAATTTATCGTTCTTTCATTTCTCCGACGTCGGAATCTACCATAACAAACATGGCGTACCATTCGTAGTACACAACTTCGTTACTTAGAAATCTGTTTTAGCAACTTTTTTTATTTTCATTTCCGCACACAAAATTGCATATTACGTTCATACATTTTAATTTACAAAATTACTATTTAATTTTGTATTGCTATATTCCAACAAAGGTCGAAAGTAAAATTTTACCTTATCTTTGTCATATTATAGCAAAGCTGAATGATAGACTAAGAGCCTATAAGAATGTTGGAGATGCTGTTGAAATATTCTTAGAGAAATCTAGAATTCTGTAGGCCAAGTCGTATTTAAATAAAAATAGCTCAGTGTGATAACTTGTTAGGATTCTTTGTTGTCCTTTGTGTGGTTGCTCCATTTCAAGCAATTGAGTCTGACTAGGCCAATTCGGTGAAATAACATGCGCTAGGACCATGAATCCATGACATTTCTGAAAAAATTATATATCCTTTTAGAAACTGCACTCGAAATATTTAAAAGAAATTCATATACCGGTACAAGAAATACACCACGAAGTCAAAGATGTGTAATGTATTTACTGCTGTTTAACGTACTATATTTTAGATTTATACGTTTGCTTTCACCTTGCCTCGTACGCAAGTATTTATGTAGTCGAGCAAGTAATAAGATAACCCCCAACTCTTGTAGGTGCTTTACTATGTAATAGAAAACGTACATGTTACGGAGTCGACAATAGTGTATATACAAGGTTTATGTATTGCTTTGTCGTTTTATGGAATCGCCAAAATTTAAAAAAAAAATCGAAATAATAGCTGAGGTTTGGCATGTTTTGTATTTTTTTTTCACATTAATCCATGCGTAGTGCATTGGAACAAGATAATCAAGATAAAAAGAGAAAAAAATCGGCTGAGGTTTTGTGCTCTAGTGTTTTTTACGTTCAAGATATAAGAATAACATCGAGTAAAACCCAATTTGTGTTATTTTTTCTTTCGTGAAATAATCTAATGTTCTTTGAAGTAGACACGACATTCGAAGACATCAAGAAGGGAAGCGATAGCGGCACTTTTCAGGCTGGCACAAAAGACGACGCGATGGAGATACGAGCCGAAGACTCATTCGACGATAAGGTGGGAGTCAATTCTAATCGGTTGTGGTTTATATCTCACGCACACATACCATTGTTGCTTCGAGTGCTCTCCTGCCTGTTCAATCAAGGAGGTACTTGTGACCAGCCAATGGATTATCCCAAGGCTCTGACACGCAGCTCCATCTTACTATCAACAACTGTTCTTGAAAGTGTGTATATTCACATGACGATGACGAATACCACTTACATGTTGAGAATAACAACACAAAAAATAGGTCATTACGCATTTTTTTCTTCTGTCTGTTTTGCAATGATAGGAAGCAATTAACCAAACATTGAGGCTAGTATATATAGCATAACTAAATATACATATTCACTGAACCACAGGACGTAATTGGTAGGCTTAAGCAGCCCACACGGATCACAATTTTTAAGCTCGTGCGTATACTAGAATATGCTGGTTTCATGTTTAGAATTAAATATTAGTCATTGTAATCGGGTATTACATTGCAAATTTTGTTCTGGCTGGCTTTAGGTGATTCCTTTATGCAGTCGTTTGACCACAGGGGGACAATCTGTAACACGAAATAAATAAATGTATGTTGAAAAATTTACGATTTTTATATTGATGGGATGTGAAGGTAGTTTGATGTTGAATGGAATGTTTATTCACTTGTTCTATTTTGTTTTTTTGTTTTTTATTAGAAATACAACACTTGGACAGCGCGTTCTTGTAAAAGGGTTGTCACACTGGACTATTTTTCCTACAACCTCCATTTGAATAATTAGAAAGTGACATCGCTTTCAGAAATCTAGATTTCTCTAAGAACACTTCATCAATGTATAACATTCGTATAAGTTTACGATATCTTAGTTCAAAATTCAACTTAGTTATGTGACGGGAAGATAATTTGATATTTGGAGTTTTGAAAAATTAGGTATTGCAACTGAAGTCGTTTCTACTGGAACTCTCAACTGTCGGCGCCGTTGAAGATCGTGAGAGACACAAAATGTCAACAATATTCCAGTCAATTTTAAATTCAAACTTTGCAATTCCCAGAGGGAAGTGATTCAAATACAAGATATTTCGCCGTTAATAATTGACCAGCGACTCATTATTGTTATTATTATTATTATCGTTATCATTATTACTATTTATATGGGACAATATTCATTGACAACAATGTATCGAGGGCAATGTTGATCGTGCTAGGTGGAAATCTGGTTCGTTAGAGCGAAGGCAGTTGGCAGTGATTAGATAATGACTGTGGACACTAACAGTGTACTTCTTGTCAATAGATAGTGATTGTGGAGAAAGCCCTTTGCATCTTTGCCCCGATGTAAGGGCGCGCACGCACGCACACTAGCTTGCTGGTGTAATGGTACCGACTTCACCTGCTAACTCAACACTCCTAAGTTCGGTCCTCGAACAAAACTGAAAAGCATCACAGTACTGGAAGTCGGTACCCCAGCCCTGGTAGGCAAGTTGCGTGTAAGGTTCCAGCGTCATATTTAAATTGGGTAATGCTTGAACTCGTAGCTGTCATCCGAAAAGCCATGTTTGTGAAACGCACGCAGATCGGCGTACACGAGTTTTGTGCTCTCATTTGGTAGTAAAATGCCTGTTGATCACGAGCTTAGCACTTGACCCAGAGAGAATAAATCGTGCACATACACTCGAGCGTTTTCGCGTATATATGCAGTGTATTAATACATACACGCGTGCGTGTGTGATTTATGTATGTTTATGTGTGTTTAGCTATAACCCTTTCGCTACATTTTCTTGTTTTATTTGTGCTTATTTATGCGCAGCGATATGATTTTTCGGCATCGTCTTCATATCCATGCGCCCGCAAAACATCGCCCTGTGTGTGCGTTGGCATAATTTATTTTGCCGAGAAGGCCAAGTGCGCGCGTATCGAGTGACGCGGACGCCATCTTCGCATTTCCAACTAGAATACTAAATCATTGGCTCCCGCGGGCAGATGGCCCGCCACTGGGCGCAGTGTCCAAACAAACGGGGTTGTGATAGCGATACCGTACTTGCTCGACCGTGATAGAGAAATTGCTATGAAAAAAGTATAGGAATGACATTCATGAACCCAGCTAACCATTAGCTTATGCACATTGGGATCCTTTTGTTTGGTAGTCCCTCTCGGCTGCATATTTCATTATGATTAAATAAAATTATCATGGTGTATGAACAAAGAAAATGCGTCAAAATATATAAATAAATTCTTAATTGATTTGTGAATTACGTATGCATCATTGTTTTGGGTTGGACTGATATCACATAATGTGTAATTTTTAGGCCTACAGTCAGATCATGAATGGACCGACAGGTACCTACAAATAGCGTTCTACGAGATAGACGTCAAAGGATCAGGTATATAATATATTCCTAAATTAGGATATGTTTGGATTCTCGTTCATTGTAGATTTTGTATCAAATATCGCAAAATATTTATTCAGCTTAACATGATAGGTGTACCTTTTTTGAACGAGGTGTTACTGAACAGGAGAGCCGATCTTCATTATAAATTTGAATTATAACGTCTACATTTGTTGCATAAGAATATATTCAGCGAGTGTTATAATACCGGCCCTTGTCACGATTATTAAATATATCATGAAACAAGTATTCTTGTGATCTGCATGATTGTATAATTCGAATTTTAAGTCTGCATAATGTATCTCTTTAAAATGACTGTATCCTTAACGAGACTAAGAGTAAAATGTAAAGTTGTGTGAACGAATAATTTGCGTACGATATGTATGCAAAAAAAATCGTTTTTCGTCGTCTAGACTTTGTGCTAATATTCTCGCAGGGTAGCAAAAATCTGTATTTTTTTTATTTTCTTGCATTGTTTGGATTTTCATAAATAGATGACGCTGTATTATTTGAAATTTGGATCATTCGAAAAAACAAGTTCGTTTGGGGCATACCGGATCCAAGGTAAAACGAATAATATTAGGTACGTTGAGCACCCCACCCCCTCCGCCCACCTCCACCGTGACGTCATAGGAAATCCAGAGGGGGTAGAGTGAGAGGTGGAAGAAAATGTAAACTTTAAAGAAAACTATGCATGTATGGTAAACTTTAAAATTACACTGATGTTCACATGATACTGAAATTACTTAGTATCACTTCCTTATCCTCAAATTATCAGTATATGAGATATGGCCGCCAGAAAAGTTATAACAATGCTTTCCATGCTTTCACATTAGGTGGATTATATTAATATGACGAGTTATCAGATGGGATGACATGTCAGTTTATATGTTGACCAGGTAGATGAGGAAGAAATCATACTGTTGATACACACCAACTAGCTGAATATAAACCCAGTAGTAATGACACATAAAAGCATCATATGGTTTTTATTATATTGCATTTTGGATTTGCGTGGATTTTGTATGTAGACCTTTATCTCCACCAAGCTCAGTTATGTTTTAACCGTATTCTTTGGTCTGTTTATTTGCAATTGAATGAAAATTTCAGGAAATGTTGCTAATAGTTACTTTCAAAATGACGGCTGCATACATATCCAGATGACCGAGTATTGTGTGTGCCACATAATTCAATCCATTTCTTTCTAAGCTCTTTATCTTTGGGTAGTGAAAAGAAATGTATATCCCTTTAATCAGAAGATGGAGCCTCGCTCCACACACTGGTGTGCGAGTGACTGACAGCTCTCGACCCGCGGAACCCCCCTGGTCTCGATATTTCCGTTGACGTCATCATCTACCTGCGCAGTGGAGATGTTTTCTGGCTCTCCCTCACCCCCCCCCCCGCTAACGTACCTTATAGTATTCGTTTTACCTTGGGTTGAATATTGTACCAGAAATTACGTTCTTGTATCCAATGTTTGTATTACTTCGCAAATGCCTGTACCATTGTTTGGCCTCGCTACTTCTTCACTCTATCACCGTTTTTACATCAGTTTACACAACTTGTATTTTTTAAATTCGTGACCGTTAAATATATTGTAGACTGGCGTATTTTTAGGTTTGTTTTATGTGAGCGTGTTGGAGTAGTCTAAAATATTTGTTGCCTTCTTGTTTGCGTAGCCTACTATCTCTGCCCATGTCTCCCCTGTCTACCGGCTTGTCTGGTCCTCCTGGCTTCTGCTTCATTAGTTCACTGGTCTTGCCCCTCACCCTCTCTCCCCCTGCCAGCCAGCCCACCCGCCACCCCCAACCCCAACCCCCTCCTCCCAGCTCTGCCTACCTTCCCGCCAACACCCTTGCCAACTTACTTACCTATTCGCTATCCTCTCCCTACCAGCCTGTCTCTATACCCGTCACTCCGTGCCATACTGGCAGCCTGGCCAACTCTTGCTTAAAATCCCCCCCCCCCCAACGGAAACAAGATGGACAACTTTTATTGTATTGAAAGGGTGTTTAATCTTTAGTTTAAATTGGGAATAACGTATTTCGGTTTAATGTTCGTCAAACCACAAGCTAGGAACTCAGTCTTCGTAAAAAATTAAAATTTTCGATAGAATAAAATCCTTGGGAATTTATGAAGGACTGATCCAACGTGACTTTGATCCTATGACCGTAATCCCAGCGTTGACTTTTGTCCATAGGTCAACGTAGACTTTGAATTTTTTCATCATGCTCCAGTGTTTGAATTCCACATATGTGTGACCCAACTCGGTATCTATATATTCTAGCGTTTGATTTATATGTACGAGATACTTGACAGTTTGGAAAGAGCTGTTGGATTTTTTTTTTCATCCTGTTCTTTGCATTTTGTATATATGTTGTCATCGTATACTTTGAATTTTATTTCCATTCTGCTTCAGCATTTGAATTTCGTATATTTTTTCCATCCAACACGTTATATTTTGATTGTGGTACGGTAACATGACTTGAGTCTTTGAAATTTGTCTTGTCATCATCTTACTTTTGGTAGTTAAGTTATCCCAGCGTTTGAAAATTTGCCTGTCGGTGGTCAGTGTGAGTGGTATTCATCTATAATAAATTCTCCCTCTTCCTAAATTCTGCATACATATAATAATGCATTTGAAGAATGGAAAAGTTAACTGAACAATTTTTTTTGTTTTTTTCGCAATTAATTTCTATACTTCGGCGAGTTGGGCAGTTGCCCGACGCATACATGTTTACATTTAGCAGCTACGAGAGGACGTAGATAATTTTGTTCAGATTTGGGGAGGAAAGAGCCTAATTCTCGAGTTCTCAACAGACCCTATGGTAAGGCGATATTGTCTGTGTTGATATACTTTTCTTGGTAATAAGAGTAGAGTTTCCACCACATCCTTGCGTGTTTCTGCCTGTTTTGTTTATAACGTCGGGTTTGGGGTGTACTCTGGGCCAAGGCCGTGGTTGGCGCTTGGGCCGATTGTGAAAATAAGATTAGTGAAGAGAAAACAAGACGAATACTCGCAGGCAGTAGGCAAAAAAGAAAAAAAAAGACAGAATATCTATGTTCACGCGAGCAAACAGGATCGACGCAAAGAGATAAATAAAGTGGAATAAAGCCGTTGAGAAAATAAACAATCTTCAGGGGTTGAAAGACAGTTTGCCAAATGCTGCCACATTTGGATGTGGAAAAGACGGACGGGTTGGGTAGATGTCGAGTTTTCATTTTGTTTGTTTAATTGTCTCCTTGTTTCTGTGTGTGTGTGGAACACTCCGTGTTATAAGACCTGTTTATTGGAAAATCATAAGTAATGTAGCTTTTTGTCCAGTAATATGTAGGTAAGAAAATATGCATGCGTGTATAGAAGAGAAAGAAACTAGTACGTAAAGAAAAACACCAAAGAAGTCAAAACTAGATCTATGTTTTGAGAAATCTGACGATGTAGGACTTCCAACACACGAAAAAAGAGAAAATAAAATGGGAAAGAAAATGTTGGAATAAAAACTATTGGCAACTGATTAAGATAAAATTGTCGACTTTGTAAAATGTTGTCATTGTGGGGCGGAAGCTCATTAAGCAGTAGTGTATTGCGATTTTTTTTTTTTTTTTTTTTTAATAATTGTTACAAGTGGAAGAAAGAACATTCTGGAATACCAAATAAACATAATGACGCGCTAGACAATTCCAAGTGTGTGCAAATACTCCAAATGTGTCGGGAAGAGAGGCATCACAAATATCAGTCAAGTTGAAGTGAGGGTAGAGGGCTCAACAGAACAAGTGGAGTTCATATTTCAACTTAATGAATGGCTGAGCGGGCTAGAGCGTCGCTACTTGTGTCGATGATCGAGGTTGAGGGTAGTTCGAACCCTGCCACGGGTGAGTTGGACCAAGGGCATGGTTCGTTAAATTCCACGTTACAAAGGCCTCTGTAAGGGGCACCATCCTAGGCTCCTGATAGTATAGTTAAACCGATTCAGTCAAGTTATTCTTATGTTGTTAATAAACAAGTACATACACACATATACCAAAGGCTTTTTCCTCCTACACGGGGGGTAGCCAAAAAGAAAAAGGCATAGAAACCACTCCCACCCATTTAATTTCCTATATATTCCACTCCCCTCCACCCTCCTCCCTCCCTCTTATCTTGGCACCTCCTGGATGACGGGTCATCCCTGCATCCTGCCCACTGCCCTGGGTCAGAAGCAGTGACGCAAGACCCGGCTCATCCACATCAAGGCCGCTTCATAAACAAGTAATACATGATAAATGGAAAGACATAGCTGGAGGCTAATAAGACGGGAAGTTGAAAGAATTACAAAAATAAAAAGAATGTTGTTCAAGAAACGAGCAATGAAAACGAAAGATGCCAAGTAACGAGATGTGATAACGATCAAAATAGAGAACGCAAATCTCGCATCACAAGAGTCGTTTGAATGGCAAAGACAAATTAGGAAAAACGAGAATGAGGAATGTAAGGCGAGGCAGAAGTAACAGGGCAGGGAAAATAAACGTAGGCCTAAAATCAAAACACGACGCTGTTGCTCCCCACAAAGATGAGTGATGAGATAGTGGGGAGTATCCAAATGAAGAAATATTTAGAGAACTTAATGAAGGGAGATGGATTCAAAGTTGTGAAAAATATCAAGGGTAAAGATAATAGTGAATAGCATTGCGTCATAACCTTCATTCCTTTCATTAGAAAAGCTAAATTTGATACAATCATGAAGATAATCATATGACAGATATTAAGTACCCCTCTGTGTCAAAAAAGACTGGAGCAAGTTTTCTATAAAAATATTGACGTATTTGGGAATTTAAAAAAAATGCATTTATATGATGTGGCGTCACTGTTTTCTTGAGCAATTTCCACCGGAGTTCCCTCTCTTCCTCTTTATTCCTTCCCTACAATCCCTCTTCTTACTCTTCCACTCTCTTCTGTTCCACACAATTCTTTCCCTACGCATTCTCCCGATCGTCTCTTGCACCTGTTCACTTCTTCATTCTCCCACTCCCGACTCGCTCCCACTCCCATCTCACTCCCACTCCCATCTCACTCCCACTCCCATCTCACTCCCACTCCCATCTCACTCCCACTCCCATCTCACTCCCACTCCCATCTCACTCCCATCTCACTCCCACTCCCATCTCACTCCCACTCCCATCTCACTCCCACTCCCATCTCACTCCCACTCCCATCTCTCTCCCACTCCACCTCTCCCACTCACTCCCACCTCACATTCCCACTCCCACCTCACACTCACACTTCACACTCACACTTCACTCCCACTACCACCTCACACTCACTCCCGCCTCGTACTTCCATTCCCACCTCACTCGCACTCCCACCTCACTCCCATCTCACTCCCACTACCAAGTCAATTCCACTCCCGACTCAATCCCACCTCACTCCCACTCCCAACTCACTCCCGCTTCACTCCTACTACCACCTCACTTCCACTCCCACCTTACTCCCACTCATACCTCACTCCCACTCATACCTCACTCCCACTCTCACCTCACTCCCACTCTCACCTCACTCATACTCACACTCCCACCTCACTCACACTCCCACCTCACTCACACTCCCATTTCACACTCCCACCTCACTCCTACTCCCACCTCACTCACACTCCACTCCTACCACCACGTCAATCCCACTCCAGACTCTCTCCCACTACCACCTTACTTCCACTCCCACCTCACTCACACTCCCAACTCACTCCCACTCCCAACTCACTCCCACTCCCACCTCACTCACACTCTCACCTCACTCACACTCCCACCTCACTCACACTCTCACCTCACTCACACTCTCACCTCACTCACACTCTCACCTCATTCCCACCTCACTCCCACCACCACGTCAATTCCACTCCCGACTCCCACTACCACCTCACTCCCACTATCACCTCACCCCCACTACCATTTCACTTCCACCCCACTCCCACCTCACTCCCACTCCCACCTCACTCCCACTCCCACCTCACTCACACTCCCACCTCACTCACACTCTCACCTCACTCACACTCTCACCTCACTCACACTCTCACCTCACTCACACTCTCACCTCATTCCCACCTCACTCCCACCACCACGTCAATTCCACTCCCACTACCACCTCACTCCCACTATCACCTCACCCCCACTACCACTTCACTTCCACCTCACTCTCACTCACACCTCACTCCCACTCCCACCTCACTCCCTCCTTCGTTTTCTCCCTGCATTCTTTCTCTTGTATTCCACTTCTATTCCACTTTCTCCTCCTTATCCACTCCCTTTTCTCCATCTTCCACCCTATTCCACTCCTCTCCCTCTTCCTATTCTACTCTTCCATCTTCCTATTCTACTCCCTTTCTTCCCTCTCTCCTATTCTACCCCTCTTCTTCCTCCCCATTCAAATCCCTTTTGTCTTATTCCTCCCCATTGTTCCCCCACTTCCCCCATTTCCCCCAACTCCTCTCCCTCACCACTCCCCAATGTATTCCTTCCAAACCCCTTTTCCTTTCCCGATCGTTCACCCCCACACATTCTCCCCTACCTTCCCCCTCCTTCCACACCCCCTCTCTCTCCCCACCTTCCCCCTCCCACCACACTCCCCTCCCTCCCCCACCTTCCCACCTCCTTTCCACACCCACCCTCTCTCCCCACCCTTCCCTCCGTCCTTCCCACACCCCATCTGCTCCCCATACTCTCCCCACCTTTCCTCCCCCTCCTTCCACACCCCCTCTCGTCCCTCACCTTGCCCCCCTCGCCCACCACACTCCCCTCCCTCTCCCCACACCTCTCCCTCACCTCTCCCCACCTTTCCCCCTCCCACCACACTCACTCATTCCCCTCCCTCTCCCCCATCTTTCCTTCCCCTCCCTCTCCTACCACCTTCTTCTCCCTCTCCCACCCCACCTTCCCCCCCCCTCTCCAGTCCCCACCTTCCCCCCCTCCCTCTCCCCACTTTCCCCCTCCCTCTATCCACTTTCCCCCTCCCTCTATCCACTTTCCCCCTCCCTCTATCCACTTTCCCCCTCCCTCTCCCCACCTTTCCCCTCCCTCGTTCCCCCCTCTCCTTTCCACCTTTCTTCTCCTCTCTCTCCTCAGGTCTCCCACCTTTTTCACCTTTCCCCTCCCTCTCCCCACCTTTCCCCTCCCTCTCCCCACCTTTCCCCTCCCTCTCCCCACCTTTCCCCTCCCTCTCCCCACCTTTCCCCTTCCGACCACTCCCCACCTTCTTCCCCCTTTCCCCCTCCCTCTCCCCACCTTTCCCCTCCCTCTCCCCACCTTTCCCCTCCCTCTCCCCACCTTTCCCCTCCCTCTCCCCACCTTTCCCCTCCCTCTCCCCACCTTTCCCCTCCCTCTCCCCACCTTTCCCCTCCCTCTCCCCACCTTTCCCCTCCCTCTCCCCACCTTTTTCTTCCTCTCTCTCCCCCTCCCCACTTTTCTCCCCCCCCCTCTCCCCGACCTTTCCCCTCCCTCTCCCACCTCCCCACCTTTTCTTCCCCTCCCTCACTCGTCCCCACCTTTTCCCCCCCCTCTCCACCCACCTTTCCCTCCCCTCCCACCTCCCTCTTTCCCACCTTACCCCCTCCCTCTCCCCATCTTTCCCCTCCCTCTCCCCACCTTTCCCCTCCCTCTCCCCACCTTTCCCCTCCCTCTCCCCACCTTTCCCCTCCCTCTCCCCACCTTTCCGTTACCAACCCACCCTCCCTCCCTCTCCCCACCTTAAACCCTCCCCCTCTCTCCCCACCTTACCGTACCCCCCACTCTCCCCACCCCTTATTATATCCCTCCCTCTCTCCCCACCTTTCCCCTCCCTCTCCCCACCTTTCCCCTCCCTCTCCCCACCTTTCCCCTCCCTCTCCCCACCTTTCCCCTCTCGCTCCCCACCTTTCCCCTCTCGCTCCCCACCTTTCCCATCTCGCCTCTTCCGCCCCACACCTTTCCTATCACTCTCTCGCTCCCCACCTTCCCCCTCCCGCCCCGCCCCTCCCCACCTTTCCCCTCACTCTCCCCACCTTCCCCCTCTCGCTCCCCACCTTTCCCCTCTCGCTCCCCACCTTCCCCCTCTCGCTCCCCACCTTCCCCCTCTCGCTCCCCACCTTCCCCCCCTCCCTCACTATTCACCCCTCCCTCCCCACCTCCCCCCCTCCCCACCTTCCCCCTCCCTCCCCACCATCTCCCCTCCCTTCCACACACCTTTCCCCCTCCCCCCTCCCCCACTTCGCCCCTCTCCCTCCCCCACTTCCCCCTCCCTCCCTCACATTCCACATTTCCCTCCCCTCCCTCCCCACCTTCACCCCTCTCTCCCCCTCCCTCGTCCCCACCTTCCCCCTCTCACGCCCTCCCTCCCACCACCGTTCCCCTCTCCCCCTCCCCTCCCTCACACCTTCCCCCTCCCTCCCCACCTTAACCCCTCTTCCCTCCCCACCTTCCCCCTCTTCCCTCCCCCCTCCCCACCTTCCCCCTCTCCCCCGCGCCCTCCCCACCTTCCCCCTCCTCCCCCCCTCGCCCACCTATCCCCCTCTCCCCTCCCTCCCCACCTTCCCCCTCTCCCCTCCCTCCTCTCCCCCTCTCCCCTCCCTCCCCACCTTCCCCCTCTCCCCTCCCGTCCCCCCCCCCACCTTTTTCCCCCCCCCCTCTCCCTCCCTCCCCACCTTCCCCCTCTCCCTCCCTCCCCACCTTCCCCCTCTCCATTCCTCCCCACCTTCCCCCTCTCCCTCCCCACCTTCCCCCTCTCCCTCCCTCCCCCCACCGAAACCCCGACCCAGAGCAGATCGCTAAACATAGACATTACCATGTTTCCTCCCCTATCATGACTCATTATCTCCCATCCGATGTCCCCCTTATCTCCCATACGTGTCACCTGCCCCCGTTCCGGGCCTTCTGTCTCCGCCCTTATCTTTCCAGAGATCTCCGGGAACTCGCTCGCTCCCTCGCCCGCCTGGTCTCCAGGTTTCCGGGGGTTGGAAAGGTCTTCCACCTTGCTCCACCCTCCCACCACAACACACACACAACACACTTCAAGGGAGATCAGCAGAGGCTTCGGGTCTCTTCGGGTTCTCTCTTCCCTTATTTTCTCCGAGGTCCTTTTTTTTCTCCTTCCTTTTTTTCTGGCCATCCTCTTTTTTCTCTCCCTCTTTTTCTTTTTCTCCTCTTTTTCTCTCCTCTTTTTCTCTCCTCTCTATCTCTCTCTATCCTCTTTCTCTTCCCTTGTCTCCTGACATCCTACACTCCTCTCTCCTCTCTCCTCATCTCTCCTCTCGTCTCTCCTTCCTCCTCTATTCTCTCTCCTCCGCACTCTCTCTCCTCTCTCTCTCTCGCTCTCTCTCCTCTCCCTCTCATCCTCTCCTCTCTCCCGCTCTCGTCCTCTCCCCTCTCCTCCTCTCCTCGCCTCTCCTCTCCCACTCCTCCCTCTCATCTCTCCACGTCCTCTCTCTCTCTCCTCTCTCTCCTCTCCTCTCTCCTCCTCTCCTCTCGCTCTGCTCTCATTCCTCTTCTCTCTCTCACCTCCTCTCTCTCTCCTCCTCCTCTCTCTCTCTCTGGTCACTCTCCCTCCTCTCCTCTCCTCTCTCTCTCCTCTCCCACTCTCTCGTCCTCCTCTCCGTCTCTACATCCTCTCTCTCCCTCCTCTTTCCCCTCTCTCCTCTCTCCTCTCACTCTCGTCCCATCCCCTCTCTCCTCTCTCTCTCAACCGCCCCTCTCCTCTCTCTTCTCTCTCACCCTCGTCTCCCTCTCTCTCCCCTCCCCCCTCTCCTCTCTCTCTTTCCTCTCTCCCCTTCTCTCACTCTTCCCCCCTCTCGTCCATCACTCTCTACCCTCTCGCTCTCTCGCTCTCCCCTCTCCCCCCTCTCCCCCTCTCCTTCTCACTCTCTCCCCTCTCTTCCCCGCCTCGTCTCCCCTCTCTCCCCTCTCTCCCTCCTCTCCTCTCGCTCCTCACTCCCCTCTCTCTCTCGCTCTCTTCTCTCCTCTCTCCCCTCTCCTCTCCTCATCTCCTCTTCTCCCTTTCTCCTTCTCACCTTCACCCTTTCTCCTCTCCTCGCTCCCCTCTCTTACTTTATTCCCCTTTTCTTTTCCCTCGTATCTTCTTTCTCCTCTTTCTCTCCTCTCCTCTCTCACTCCACTTCTCTCTCTCTCCCCTCCCTCTCCACTTCTCTCTTCTCCCGCGCTCTTCCTCATCCTCTCGTCTCCGCTCCTCTCTCACTCCTCCTTCATCACCTCTCCTCTCTTCTCCTCTCACATCTTCTTTCTCTTCCTCTCCTCTCACCCGTTTCAGTCCTCTG
>NC_134805.1:22447785-22452785 GCF_046742065.1 Oratosquilla oratoria
GTATGTGTTTATGTATTTGGTGTATGTAGTATGTGTTGTGGTATTTTTATGTGTATATGCTATATGTATGTGTATATGTATGTGTATTATGTATATGTATATTTATGTGTATATGTATAGTATATGTGTAATATGTATATATATATTGTATATATATATGTGTATATGTATACTATGTGTATATGGTTATATATGTGGTATAGTGTATTTATATGTGTTTTGTGTATATGTATATATATAGTATGTGTATATGTATATTATGTGTATGGTATATTATCTATATATGTATGTGTTATGATGTGTTATGTTATGTATATGTGTATATGTATACGTATATGTTTATATGTATATGTATTAATATATATATATGTATATGCATATGTATTATATGTATATGTGTATGTATATGTATACTATGTATATGTAATATATATATATCATATGTGTATATGTAAATATAGGATATTGTGTATATCGTGATATATATATATATGTGGGTAAAATTGTATATGTATATATATAATGTGTATATGTATATGATATATATATATGTGTATATGTTATATATAATGTGTATATGTATATATATATGTTGTATATGTTAAAATATATGTGTGTATATATATGGGTGATATGTATATATGTAATGTATATAGTATATGTATATATTAATATGTGTATATGTATATATTTGTATAATGTATATGTATATATGTGTATATGTATATATATGTGTGTATATAATATTGTGTGTATATGTAATATATATGTGTGGTATATAATGTGTGTATTTTACTTTGTGTGTATATGTTTATGTTTGTATATGTATATGTGAATTATATATTATGTGTATATGAATATTGTGTATTATGTATTGTGTCTATGCTATATGTATATATATATATATATATGTGGTATATGTATATGTATATAATGTGTATGTATATGTATGATATATGTGTATATGTATATATATAGATGTGTATGTATATGATAGATATATCTTGTGTATATGTATATATATATGTGTATATGTATATATTATTAATGTGGTATATGTATATATATATGTGTATATGTATCATTTATATATATGTGTATATGTATGTATATATATATATTTGATATATGTATATATATTATATATGTGTGTATATGTAATATATATAATGTGTATTATGGGTATATATATATATGTATTTGTATAATATTAATGTGATATGTATATATATATGTGTATATGTAATAATATTGTGTATGTGTATAGTGTATATATACTGTGTATAATGTGTAATATATATATGTGTATGTGTATTATGTGTGATATATATGTGTGTGTGGTATGTATATTATATGTATATGTGTATATGGGTATATATGTGTATATTGTAATATAATATATATGTGTATATGTATATATATATATGTGTATGTATATATATATATGTGTATGTGTATATGTGTATATGTTAGTGTATATGTTATAATGTGTATGTTTATAATGTATATATATATGTGTATAATGTATTGGTTATATATATGTGTAATATGTCTATAGTATATTGTGTATATGTATATATATGTGGTATATATGTGTATATGTGTATATGTGTATTTGTATATGTATTATATATCTGTATATGTATATATGTGTATATGTATGTATATAAATGTGTTACTATGTATATATGTGTATAGGTGTATGTATTATGTGTATATGTATATGTGTATATGTATATGTACTATATGTGTATATGTATGTGTACTATCGTAATGTAATATATCATATATATATCATATGTATATGTGATATATGTATATGTATATGTGTAATATGCATAGGTTATATAGTGTATATGTATATGTTGTTATAATGTATATGTACTATGTGTATATGTATATGATAGTATATGTGTATATTGTATATATGAGTATTATGTATATGTATATAAATGTGTATCTAGTATATGTATATATGTGTATAATGTATAAGTATATAAACTGTGTATATGTTCTATATAAGTGTATATGTATATTATTTGTGTATATTGTACTATATATGTGTATATGTATATGTAAAGTATATGTTGTATATGTATATTGTAAATATAATGTGTATATGTATATGTTATATATATGTGTATATGCTATATGTAATAATATGTGTATTATGTATATGTAAATATATTATGTGTATATGTATATGTATATATATATGTATATGTGTGTATATGTATACTATATGTGTATATTAATATGTAAATATATGTGTATATGTATATGTAGTATATATATATGTGTATATGTTATTATGTATATATAATATGTGTATATGTGTATATGTTATATATATATGCTGATATATGTATATATATATGTGTATTATGTATATGTATATCATATAGTGTGTATATGTATTAATGTGTCATATATATAAGTGTATATGTATATTGTATATATATATTGTGTATATGTATAAGTGATATATATTATATGTATATGTATTATATATATATGTATATGTATATGTATAGTATATATATATGTATAGTGATATACTAATATATGTTGTAAATATGTATATGTATATATAATATGTGTATAGTGTATATGTGTATGTGTATATGTTATATATGTGTGTGTATATGATGTATATGTATATGTGTGTATCATGTGTATATGGTATATATAGTGTATATGTTGTATGTATATATATATATGTGTATATGTATATTTATATTTATGTATGTGTATATATATATGTGTATATGTATATGTATTATATATATGTGGTATATGTATAATGTAATATATATATGTGTATATGTATATGGTATATGTATATTTCTATGTGTATATGTATGATGTAGTATTTTATATGTGTATATGTATATTGTATGTGTTTTGTATAATGTATATGTATAACTATATGTGTATATGTATATATAATATGTGTGTATATGTATTTGTATAAATGATGTGTATATGTATATATATATGTGTATATGTAAAGGTATGTATTTATATATATGTGTATATGTTAATAGTGTTGTATGATATGTAAGGTGTATATGTTAAATGTATATGTATATGTATATGTATATTGTGTGTATATGTATGTGGTGTATATGTATGTGTGTATATGTGTGATAGGTATGTGTGTGTATGTGTGTATATAGGTATATGTGTTGTATATGTATATGATGGCATGTGTGCATGTAAATGTATGATGTATCTATATATATATATATATATATATTGTTATATATATATATATATAATGTGTATGTGTGTGCGCGCGTGTATGTATGATGTATAGTATATACAGATATATTTATAATATATATATGATTTAATATATATACTATATTGTGTGTATAATATGGTATATAAAAGTATATGTATATATATAAATAAGCATAGATATATATATATATATGTATATATGTATTACGTATGTTATATATATATATGTATATGAATATATATTTATGCTATATGTATATGTATAATATATAGTATGTGTTGTTTATGTACTATGTATATGTATATATATATTATATATATATGTTATAATATTAATGTATATGTGTATATATATATATATATATGTATAATATTTATGTATCTATGTGTATATGTATACTATATATATTGTATATATTGTAATGTTATATTCGTATATATATATTATATATGGATATATTTATGTATATGTATTTGTGTATATATATATATGAATATATTTATGTTATATGTATATATAATGTAAATATTTATTGTATATAAGTGTATATTCTATTAAATGGTATATATTTATGTATGTTGTATATGTATATATATATCTGTATATATGGTATAAATAAATGTGTGGGAATCGTATATACAGAAAATGTAGACAAGTAGACAAGACAGGAATATATGAGTAGGTCACACAAGACAATTTTTCAGTGTATCAAAGCGGTGGCACACGTCGAGCTGTACATAATCGACAATTTTTAAAACTTGACAATTTCCTGCGGGCTGTTTGTAAATACGTTTGTATAGATCGGTCCCAACCTTATTATATTCTGTATTCCTTCCTTGAATGGTCTGAATAGACGAAAACTTTGGATCATAGTGCCTAGTGAGTCCCAAGTGGTTTGTCTGCAATACTATATGTAGCTATATGTATATAATATGGTGTGTATATGTATATTATAAAAGTGAGTATTATGCTATATATTTAATGTGTATATGTATATATTAATAATGTGTATATGTATATTTAATGTGTGTGTATATGTATATATAAATGTGTATATGTATATATAATGTGTATATGTATATGTAGTGTTAATGTGATAATATAAATGTGGTGTATATGTTAATATATAAAATGTGTGTATGTATATAAAAATGTGTGTATATATATAAATGTGTGGTATATGTATATATATATGTGTATAGGTATATATAAATATGTGTATATGTTATATAGTATATAATGTGATGTTATAATGTATATAAGAAATATGTTTTATATGTATACTATAAATATGGTATATGTATATTATAAATATAGTGTATGTATATATAAATTGTGTGTGTTTATAAATGTGTATAATGTATATTATTAAAATTGTGTAAATATGTATAATGTATGTATATGTTTGTATATGTATATGTATATGTGTGGTACAGTATTATGTATGTATGTAGGTGTGTATGTTATATAAGTATATATGAGTGTATGTATTAATGTATATAATATGTATGTATATATGTATGTATTATGGTATATATGTATGTTATTCTGTATAATAATGTATAGTATATGTATATAGGTGTATGTATATGTATATATGTATGTAATATGTAATATATGTATGTATATAGTATATATATGTATCGTATATGTAATATATGTATGTATATGTATATATATGTATGTATAATGTTATAATATGTAATGTATAACTGTATATATGTAATGTGTAAATGTGTATGTGTATATGTAT
>NC_134805.1:22467785-22470285 GCF_046742065.1 Oratosquilla oratoria
CTAATGCCTGAACCAATCCAGCGAGGAGGGAAACACCTTTTCGAAATCTATTTCCTTCATATATTTTTTTCTTCTCTGCCTCTTTGGCTTTACCGGACTCTTCACAGCAGAAGCTCCCTCCCCTTTGAGACTTGGCCAAAAACGGTTGATTTTTTTGTCCAACAATTTTCTCTTGTCCAGTAAAACGGACGATTCACGATGACCTCGACGATCGTTTAGAGATCACCCCATAGCTTTCTCCTTTTGTTTTGATCTGTATCAGGTTCATATGCTGGAAGCCGTACGCACACTGGGTGACCCCCCCCCCCCCGCCCCGTTCCAGCCCAGCGTCTTACTCAGGGATTATGATCCATCATCCACGTATATCTTGGTCTTAATAATCGAGATTGCAAGCGCTAGGTTGCAGGGTTGCAAGCACTGTTGCAAGCGCTAGGTTGCAGGGTTGCAAGCACTGTTGCAAGCAGTGTTGCAGTGTTGCAAGCATTGTTGCAAGCACTGATGCAGTGTTGCAAGCACTGTTGAAAACACAAGCGAATGGACAAGTACAAGAATGTGACATAGGGACATACTTGTATCAGAATATATTAAACAAGTTGTTCAGTAAAAAAGTAGATTTGTCTACACACACACACACACACACACACAGACACACACACACACACACACACACACACACACACACACACACACACGTTCACACACACAATGGAAGAATCGGGAAACTGGTGGTGTAAGGAAAGCGGCTGAATCCTCCAGTGATGAAGGCATCTGCGCCATTCGAGAGCACGATGAGGAAAAGGACGACTTCTGTGGGTCTCGTGCGAAAGTAGCTCTCGACGTTAACAAAGAATCGGCCATGAAGGACAAAATAGACAGAGAAGAGGATCTTGCTCTCTTGCAATTTGAACAGAGAGAGACGAAGACGTGTAATGACTGTAGTACGAATCTTGAAACATTTTCCGTCGTAAATAGAGATGTGGTGATCAAAGGGACTACTTTTGTCAAGCAAATACGTTCGTAATTGTTGGTAGATCTCTCCCAGATGCACGGGAACGCAAGAAACCAATTTGGCCAAACGTCGATTCCCGTGGAGGCATTGCAGTGCAACACAAGATGGCAGACGTTGATACCCAAAGGGAAGTGTTGAGCTTAAATTAAGCCCAAAACAATTAACGTAAGCAGTAAATCGTGCATAAATTAAAAACTCAACAGTGTGAATAGTATTAAATAAAAAATCATGTGTTTCGACATACTTCATATGACTGAAGAAAAGATTGAAGTTGTGAACCAGTTCGTGGTAAACTTAAAAAGTGAAGAGGATAAAAAGTTGTCAAGTGGAAATGAAATTTTTCGAGTTCCTTCGTCTGATGAGAGAGGATAGACACGGAAGTGAGAAATTGACGGATATTGTAGATGCAGTGTCGGAAGCAGAGGAAGATGGGGTGTGAGGAGAAGAGAATGACGACTAGATGGCAAGATGAAGAAAGTAAACAAACTTCATGAGAACGCAAACAGTCCCTTCAGAGATGGAGACAGACATGGAGGAGCGTAGAATTACAAGAACAGCTGTGAGAGAGAGAGAGAGAGAGAGAGAGAGGATCTGGATATAGTGGATGAATATGAATCAAGATAGAGCAAGAAGTGATTATTCAGAGGCTAATGACAAAAACCGATTCCAAGCGAGTAATCACATGTTAGAGGTCCTTACAATGACTTGTTAGTACAAGACGAAGAAATATTATCACAGTGGGATGATTGTTTCCATGAACTTTTAACTTGATGGACCAGAACCAGATGATCCCAATACTCCCACAGATGCACCACCGCTGAACGAGGAAGTTCAAGGACTGGCCACAACAGGCATTTAGAAAAATTTTAAAGAAAGAGTCCCAATATGTTAGAACAATGGTAAATTGTATGTCGTTACGACACACTGGTAAAATGGATTTGTACCCATTCAGAAAGGCCAAACAGGATTGTAAGATCCGTAGAGGCATTGGTTTGTGTCGTGTACAATGTCTTGATAAAATGTTTCACTGTGTCAACGTCAACCAAATGTTGCGCGCTCTCTCTCTCTCTCCTCTCTCTCTCTCTCCTCTCTCTCTCTCTCTCTCTCTCTCTCTCTCTCTCTCTCTCTCTCCTCTCTCTCTCTCTCCTCTCTCTCTCTCTCTCTCTCTCTCTCCTCTCTCTCTCCTCTCTCTCTCTCCTCTCTCTCTCCTCTCTCTCTCCTCTCTCCTCTCTCTCTCTCCTCTCTCTCTCTCTCCTCTCTCTCTCTCCTCTCTCTCTCTCCTCTCTCTCTCTCTCTTCTCTCTCTCTCCTCTCTCTCTCCTCTCTCTCTCTTTCTCTCTCCTCTCTCTCTCTCTCTCTCTCTCTCTCTCTCTCTCTCTCTCTCTCTCTCTCTCTCTCTCTTCGAGGTGGTGTATTGAGTGTGGATTCAAAAGTTGAAAATCGACCATAGATCAGACTTTCACAAATAGAATGGATGGAGGAATACGGGGGA
>NC_134805.1:22477785-22635285 GCF_046742065.1 Oratosquilla oratoria
ATGCGCACAAACACACACATGCGTGCGCACAAACACACATGCGCGAGCGCACACACATGCGTACAAACACATACATGCGCGCGCATACACACACAAACATGCGCACAAACACACGCGCGCTCGCACATACACGCATATACATACACGCGCATAAACACACATGCGCGCACACACACGCATACACACACATGCGCATAAACACACGCATACACACATGCGCATAAACACACACACACACACAAATTCACACGCTATCCCATAACTCAGTGGTTACATGATCGGCTTGTATCCGCGAAAGTTCTTCAACAGGGGAACGAACTATGGACCTCGGGCGTGGGAACCCGGAACGCTAACCACTAGACCAGCAATACGCGTGACGTATCATGCCACAGTGACATCAGAGGCGCCTGGCATTGTCGTGACGTAGAATGCAGAGGCGGGAAGAATTGCAGATCAAGGAAGTGGCCATCATCAGTTGATAAGGACAACAGCGTTTAGGTTAAAGTTTAAGTGCAAAACGATAACCGGGTTCTCCCAGATAGGCTTTGGAGAAAATGCGGACATCGGGAGAGATAAACGAATTTGAGAACGTTCAGAGAGAAGCGAAGGTTCTCCAAGATAGACTTTGGAGAAAATGCGGACATCGGGAGAGAGAAACGAATTTGAGAACGTCAAGAGAGAAGCGAAGGTTCTCCAAGATAGACTTTGGAGAAAATGCGGACATCGGGGGAGACAAACAAATTTGAGAACATCAAGAGAGAAGCGAAGGTTCTCCAAGATGGACTTTGGAGAAAATGCGGACATCGAGAGAGAGAAACGAATTTGAGAACGTCAAGAGAGAAGCGAAGGTTCTCCAAGATAGACTTTGGAGAAAATGCGGACATCGGGAGAGAGAAACGACTTTGAGAACGTCAAGAGAGAAGCGAAGGTTCTCCAAGATAGACTTTGGAGAAAATGCGGACATCGAGAGAGAGAAACGAATTTGAGAACGTCAAGAGAAAAGTGAAAGTTCTCCAAGATAGACTTTGGAGAAAATGCGGACATCGGGAGAGAGAAACGAATTTGAGAACGTCAAGAGAGAAGCGAAGGTTCTCCAAGATAGACTTTGGAGAAAATGCGGACATCGAGAGAGATAAACGAATTTGAGAACGTCGAGAGAAAAGTGAAAGTTCTCCAAGATTGACTTTGGAGAAAATGCGGACATCGGGGGAGACAAACAAATTTGAGAACATCAAAAGAGAAGTGAAGGTTTTCCAAGATAGGCTTTGGAGAAAATGCGGATGACGTGCAGTTGGGCTGGTTAGGGGGTGTTAGGGAGGAAGAGAAAAAAAAGAGAATATCAAGAGAAAATAGAAGGTTATTCCTATCGGGTTATCTGTTATTTGGAATCTCAAATCCAGGAATCTCCATTAATCGGAATAGAATTTTGCAAAAATGAACATAAAATTTTTGTTATTCGCGATTTCCTAATTTGTTTCTAATATTGAAAAGTTAAGAAATATAGATTCCGTATACGAGGAAGATTTGAATACTGGACGGAGGACACAAATGAAACGACTGTCCAGAATTTCTCGAAATAAACTAGTACTCTAAAGTAGGCAAAACTAGGATGACCTTGTACCGTTCTTCCTCGTGACGTCTAGATTCCACCAATCTCCTAACTAGATTACTCTTCGCCCATGGTGACTACCCTAACTAGGTCCTATATCCTTTCTAGTTCGTAGACCTCCCCCTGTTATCCATCCCTTAGTTGTTATGAGCTGTAGTTTACTAGCGCTTCTATCCTTGTGTATAATCTTGCGTCGCTGTCGTCAACATCCAGTCCTTGTGCCATTCTTGCCCGAAATGTCACTTGTCAGATGAAGGTAATGGTTTGGCGCCAGCAAGAATAAAGCGTCTAAAGTGGGACACGCGAGATAATCGAGGATTTCTTAAACCTCCCAGTTGACCGTAGTTAAACCTCTTCCTTGAATTAAATCGTCTGTAGGCAACTAGATTAAAATAGCTCAAGGGAAACAAGGACGTCATTGTAATGAGCCTGTTGTACTACCTTCCCATACTCTTGTACTAGAAACCCAGTTCCTCTCGTTCCACCTTTGTTAATCTCCTTTGACGACAACCAGGGAACTTGATGTCGATATTCTTGTCCCCCGCCTCAGGGTGCCTGCTACCATAGGGTCTCATTGGTCTTAATGCGCGCGCGCGCGCGCACACACACACACACACACACACACACACACACACACACACACACACACACACACACACACACAGCAAACATGGAGTGATTTATCTCTGCTTTGATGTGGAATTTTTATTCTTTGCATTTGCTGATATTTGTTTATTTTATTTCAACATGTGCCACTCCTTGTTCGTGTTTTTACTGCACGTATCATAATTTTATTTTAAATATATTTCATTAATCAGTTTGTAATAGTCTTGTTTTGTGGTACCACCCCATGATTCCGTTCATGTATTCACTCGCCCTCCACGTGTCTCGGCTTACTGCCCCCCCTCCCGTCGCCCCACCCCCGTCACCCCCACCCCCTCCCGCGATAAAGGAGCTGTCGCCCAGGTTATCAAACGCCGACGAAGTTGCGATAAGTAGCGGAATGCGATCGAGAGTGGGAACAATTGCAAGGAAGGAGGAGGACCTGATCCCGAAGTGACGCCCTTGTGACAAGGGACGGGGGACCCGGTGGTTCAAAGGGACCCATGCCGGGACAAGCTGGTGTCCTCTGGTGTCCCCTGGTGTCCTCTGGTGTCCTCGTCTGTAGGGGTTCTTGATACTGGGCTCTCTCTCTCTCCCTCTACATATATAATATATATATATACATAATATAGTTAGGTTCTAAAGTTCGACGACAAACTTGGTGCGTTGATCGCCTAATAGATGGCGCCGTAATTTCTGCATATTTACTGCAAATGTCTGATAATTCGCGTGTTACTGAAATAATGCGAAAACGGAACCAGATGATGATGATGATGATGGTACTAGTAGTAACTATTACCTCGAGTTTTGCTGAGTGGACACCCGCAGCCCCACAATTGATGTCAACGGTCCTCTGATCCTCCCATTAATCTCCCTCAGGAGAAACTTAGTGTGGGAGTTTTTCTGTGTTTAAACAGTCGAAGTTGTTAGAAATATTGGGCCCAGGCCAACACCGAGTGTCAGCCCCTCGGGGCTGCACCTCCAGATTTATGTGAGGGGGTTGACGGGTTTTGAAAATGGGCAGCAGGGAGATGACCCTCTCTGACGTCCCTCCTCCGGGAGCATTACGAGCAGTTACCCATCCTTGGTCCCTAAAATGAAGACTGTATGAAACAAAACATGTCGGCGAACTTTGGGATTCGGGAGTTCACTATCTCAAAAGTATTTGGGCATACTATCGTCCAATCATGTCGACACCAGTGACTTTTTACGATCTCGTAGAGTCCATAATGTGTTAGATATGGCTACCGTGTCTCGATTATAGATGTATACGATAAGAACACTTGGTTCTCGGGTTGATTGGCACTCCGTGTGATTAAGAAGCTTCCGAAAAATATTGGCACTAAAGGCTCCAACGGTCGAAAGCAGTCCCCATTGGCTCTCAACGCGAGAGTACTATGCCAGAGGGCAATAAGGGTGACACGAACGTGTAATAAAAGTCTAAATTTGATCCTAAAGTCTTTCCGCCCGTATGGAAACCAGGAAGATCAGTGAAATGTATCTTTATGTAATCGGTCGAACTGTCGCTCAACTTTGAGGATGTTTGGTGACAGCGCCAACAGTTGCTGGACAAAGGAGGAGTTCAATAGAGTTTTACCTTGTGCTATGAAACGCGACTTTTGGGCCACCCTGTAGGACGAAACTGACACTTGTATAGGACTCGTAAACTAGAACCTAAGGCAGATTTCGGGTCTGTTTAGGAAATATTCTGTATGTTCCATGATAATAATAGTATTGATAATAATAATAACAAATGAATATAATAATGAGTGATATAATAATAGCAGTGATAGTAACAATAATATATATATACCGGTAGTAATAATGGCAGATTTCTGGTCTGTTTAGGAAGTATTCTGTAATATGTTCCATGATAATAATAGTAATAATAATAATAAATGATGAATATAATAATGATAATAATAGTGATATAATAATAGCAGTGATAGTAACAATAATAATAATATATACCGGTAGTAATTATGGTAACCCGCAGCCGGTAACTGTCTTCTATGCCCCTCCTCGTCTCTTAAGAGAAGCTGAACAAGGCTGCGTTGTATTGCCGTACGGCTGTTTTACTCGTTAGCTGATCAAAGTAGTAGGTGAACAGTTCGGGAACTTAAGGACTACACATACTGTACGACCATAAATGTATACATACATACCCATATGTTATATCCAAGTAGAGCTTCCTTATTGATATTCTCGTAAAAACGTGATTAAGCTTCTCTCCCATGAGATAAAACCGAGTAACTACATAGATAAATCAAATAAGTTGTAACACGCGGGATTGTATATAAGGATAGAAGAGCTGGTAAGCTACAGTCCACAACAACAATTCCACAAAATGCCATGTAGGTCCCTTTTGGTATGTGCATATACACTTATAACACTCGCCTTGTAATCAGCTGATAAAATAACTCCCAGGTTACGAAACGTCCTGTCACTAAACCATTTCTTTGTTGACATCGCGCCGTTTGCCCTCTTGAACCAAGCCTCAGGAGTACTCGCACATTCCTTAAGAAATGTCAGATATGTTCGATTAGACTTGAACGTTTTATATAAAAAAAAAAAGATTGTGGTGAGGTCGCCATCACCTTCAATGCCACTTCCATTAGAGAAAATTGTCGAAATGTAATAGGTTGACCGTATGCGTGTCAATATTTACACATGAGTAATTATAAAATGCAACAAATAATTTAAATTGTTTATACATTTTATTTTACCGCGTTCACAGCACCATATAGGTCGTTACTTCCATGACCTTGCACTGAGCTGTGTAATAGTCTGCCACTTTAGCGCTCTAGTATCAACTGAGAATAGTGAAAGGGCGCGCGCATGCACACACACACACATATATATGTGTATATCTGCATGTATATGTATGTAATGTTTGCAGGTGACGCAGTTGAGTAGAAAGGGTGGTAGGTAAACACTACAAGTTTTGTGTGTGAGTGAAGATCTGGAGTCTGGGATCAATATCGGGATAGTGTAAACACCAAATAATCTAGAAATGTGAAAACGGTAACGATTCATTTTCTACCAACCAAATGACGTGACAGAAGCGCTGGTAAGTCTTTTGTTTTGTGAATTTTCAGTAGTCGTGGTCACACTTGTTTATTTCAAGTTTTATTTCTTTCCTTGGAAACTTTGCATCGTCTTCAGCATACCGTTTGATTCTGTGTACATGAATTGTCTTAATGATTCGTTAATTTTCCCGTTTGTTTGGTTTTATTAATAATAGAAAATATACATCTTGAGATTAGGGTAGTTGATCCCGTAGATTTTTTTCATGCCTTTATATAATTGTATTTACCCAATTGTGGCATACAGGAAGAGAGCAAGGCTTGTGGAGCTCAGTCTTTCACTTCCTAATTATGATGCGTATTCAGACATTTTAGTATAATTTTCTGTTCATATCACGCAGGAGAATCGAAAAGCCAAATATCTTTCTACAATTTATATATCAACAGCATTGACATCTTACAATTGTTAAGTGCTTATGATAAAAAAAAATCTGTACAAAACAAGACACAGGCCGGCACCTGGGGTATATGATACGAACACGGTTATACTAAAAAAAAATAAAAGAAAAAGTAAATGAAAACATGAAAAACGTAACTCTTTGGCACCTGAAGAGAATAAATTGACCAGCCGACATGTATAGGCCTAAGCTTGGACATAGGCCTACTTGAACAGCCAGGCTTCATGGTACATATATACACGTTATGTATGTGTGCGCGTATCATATAAACATGTAAATATTTATACATATCCTTTATATATGTAAATGATGAAAGTGGAGGATGAAAACGACGACGGCGACGACGAGTGACAATGTTGTGATCGGTGGACGGGGAAAGAGGAGGAGGAGGAGGAGAGGCGGCGAGGATCGATCGATGTAATGAACAGCTGACTTGAGTTCGACCCTTGGACGGCGCGCATATAATATATATATATATAATATAAACGAGAAACGAGGAATGACGTAGCGATCCGCACGGCCTTACATCCATCACAAGTTCGCAGGAACCTGGGGCGGGAGTGGGTAGTTGTACGGGTGAAGTGGCGTGGGTCTCGCTGTTGTCGAGAGGCCTGGGTGGTGGGGCGTCGCCGCCAAGGGCGCCGCGGCCGCGCTGGGGCGAAGGTAGGGCGGGTAGGCGTACATGTCGCGCTTGTCGAGCACGGGTGGGATGTGGGGCGCGCGGCTGAGGCCCAGGTAGGGCGACATCATGTGACTGTAGTACAGGTATGGGTAGTGCATTCCCGCCGCCATCGCCGCTGCCGAGTACGTGGGCGAGGGGACGCAGGGGCGCGGGGCGAGCGGGGAGGTGATCGTAGCCTCGCTGACGGGGGGCGCCGCGCCTCCTTCGGCGGGACTCGGCGGGGTCTTCCTCGGGTCGCGGGAGTCGATCGGGGACATGATGGACCCCGCCGTGATCAGGGGAGACACGAGGGTCGGCGTCGGGGTATCCTCGGACTCGGACTTGATGATGGAGGGCGGCGGCGGCAGGAACGGGGGCGGGGGCGTCGGGGGGCTCTCCACGTCCACCTTCTCGTCCCCGAGGTCCTTCTCGACCGACATGGACGAGGCCGGCCGCTCGTCCAGATCAGAGACCTCGATGTCCCCACTGTCGACGCTGTTGAGTCGCGCGCGTTTGTCCAGGATGGCTGCAGAAAGACAGAGAGAGAACGTCAGACCACTAATGAAAAGTACAATCAGCGTATTAACAAAATTATCAATATATTTAAACATGAGTGAAGATGGTATGTGTATAGATGAATGTGGACTTGAAATTTATTAAATGTAAACAAACTGTTGACGTGTATAATCAACGTACGCGTTTGTATTAATGGACGAGTTATATAATTACTCGTCGAAAATCGCACACGTAATGATCTGATTAATATGATTTTTACTGATGAACTTAAGCTAGCGATGGATTTACCCTGAGTGAACATATCTCAAGTATAGATGAAAACCGTCTATGTAATGAATGGGGGGAACAAGTGATCGCCTACTGGGGTTGTTTTCATAAGGAAACTTACTGTCGTCATTCTTTTCCGGCGAAGTCATCTCTGCTGCCGTCGGAGAGGCTCCTCCGGATCTCTTCTTGGACCGAAGCTGCCCGTTCTCCCGAAACCCCTTGGCGAAGGGGTTGTTGTCGATCTTGAGCTGCGTGATGCGCTCGTTCTGGTAGGCCGTCACGGCCATGAACTGCGTCTGGGTGAAGGTGAAGGTATTGAACGCGGCCCAGTGGAGCGACACGAGGTCCGGGGCCGCCACCACGTGGATCCGGGGCTGGTACTTGTGCATCGAGTTGAGGATGATGTGCCCCTGCTGGTCCAGGTTGTTGTTGGTCAGCTTCAGCTTCTGGAAGCTGATCGGGTGGCGCATCCACTGCGCCCCGGAGGCCGGGGAGTCTGGGTGGATGTAGAGGCGTCCCGGCATGTGGGGTTCCGCTTTCCCGGCAACCACCCACTCCTTCCCCTGGAACTTGTACCGGGAGTCGTCGGCCGGGACGATGTCCATCAGGACGAAGTATTTGGTGTTGGGTTCGAGGCCGGACACGGACATCTTGACGGTCGGGAACATCCGTCTGAAAGCAACGAAGACGTGACGTCGTTAATAAAATGTAAACAAGTCGTAATAGAGAATAAACATACTACGCGTCTCATGCGAGACTAAACAAAAGGCCTATAGAAAATTTCAATTTTTAATATATTTTGCATCACTAGATGAGGGTCACAAAATTGATTGAATCAGGTTACAAGCTTTAAATAAAAAAAAAACTGGGGACCAACCAAAAAGGTGAAAGTGTCCTTAGTTAACTAATTAACCCACCCCTCATTAATTAGTTGAAGACCCTACTATAATTGACAGCGTAATGCGATATCATCACCAAACATAATTCGAAGAAAAAATTGAATAATTTTCCATTCGTAGAATAATTGTATTTTATTAATATTTTGTATATTAGCAAATGCGGTCTACTGTAAGCAACCAATCTACATTGCGGGTTCCCGCCATACACGAAATAATCGTCCACTACCTTGAAGTGGACAACCCTCTCCCCCACCCCTGTTACTCGGTAAAAGCAACCCTACACGCTATTTTATTCGCTTCGCTTAACACCAATTACAGATCGCCCGTGATACGGTAAGGAGGGAGGGTGGGGGGTGGGGGGTGCATTCGAAGGCTTATGTAAGTGGACACTCGGCGGGAGGGAAACGATGTTTAGAGTGAAGGATTTTAGCAGGTTGATGAAACACACACACACACACACACACATGTGTACACACACACACACACACACACACACACACACACACACACACACACACACACACACACACACACACACACACACACACACACACACACACACACACACACACACACAGATGGAGGGTATAGTGTAGTTCCTAATGAGAGTAATACAATGGACGCATGTGATCTGAGAGATGAAACCAAGACGCCGGAGATGAAGAGAAAATGCAGCGCGGGTTGGTCCTGATGCGACGGAGGAGAGAGAGACAACAGAATGGGGAGAAAGAAGAGGTTTCGGAACGAGAGCAAGAGAGGTGGAGGAAGAAAAAGAAAGGTGGAAAGAGAGAAAGGAAAGAAAACAAGGATAAGAGAGAATGAGGAAAAAGAAAACGAGAAACCAAGCGGACAAAAAAGAGAGTATAAAGAAAAAGAGAACAAGAGGCTGGAGGGAAGCGGAGAGAATGAGAGAGAAATCGGACGAATGAGAAAAGAAGTAAATTAATATTTTGTCTTAGTAATCGCTGAGTTGTAATTGGCGTCTGCGATCAGTGCGTTCTGAAAGCCTGGGCAAGTGCCAGTCACTATTGGACACGGCTCGGGGAGGTGGGGAATTGGTTATCAAGGTTGAGACTCATGTTGAACACGCCACATAATTCAAGATGTAAGAAAGGCGAGACACAAGGAGAGAGAGAGAGAATTAGGTAGGAAAGGAGGAAAGGAGATTAGAGAGAAGAATTACAAGGAAAAATTATGTCGGAAATAAGGAAATTATAGTAAAACTAATTTACATAAACTAGAAAAAATTCAATAATTAATATAAAAATGGGGAGGGAGGTTTTAAGAGTTCGGGGCATAAACAAGGAAACGCCTAAACGGTCGAAGCTGTCACTTTGTCCCGGTGTGCACGAACATCCAGGCAAGTTAAAGTTAACAGAGGTTAAGGAGCAAACCTGAACCTACGTACTATCCAAGAGGCGGAAAAGAGCGCACTACAGCGGCGCATTATATATATATATATATATATATATATATATATTATATATATATATATATATAATTAGAATTGGAACAAGATTAAAATAATATGGGTCCCTACGAAAGAAACGTCTTATTGTGTATACATGTATATATAGAATTAGTATGGATTGTGTGCATGTACACATGAGCACTAACAAGTGTGTTTATATATAATATATATATATATATATATATATATATAATATATTATGAATTTGTTTATGTCATATACACAAGAATGTCCAGTAGTTATCTGTATCCATGGATGCATATTTTATATTCATACATATGTACAAATACTGTGTCCATTTACATTATTCGCATTTGTACAAATATGTATGTTTCATATAGGTATACGCGTGCGCTGTGTGTGTATATATTGGTACATTACTTTGGAAGAAGTGAGAGAGAGAACAAGAATACACTCGTATAATGAATATTAAAACCAAAGCTTGGAAACACCAGAGGAAAGGGACAAAAGAAGGGAGAGGAGGGCCCGACAGTGATAAAAAATAAATAGGTAAATAAGTGAGAATAATGAATAAAAACAAAATGTGTACTGCTGGAAACCTTAATTAGGACCACTTGCAAGAGCGGAGGGTCAGGGGATTTTTTAGTGAAGATGTGCGAGTGACCACTGGACAGGGAGGACATAGTGGTATTGGACATTGTGGACGACCAGTTCAGTGGAACTGAGGGATTTAGTGAATGTATGCTAGTGAAACAGACGAGCAGTTTAGTGGAACTGGGAGATTAGTGAGATTAACCGAAATATTGACCATATTAAATAAACAGTGAAGATGAGCTAGCGAGATGGAAAGAATACTAAACGACAAAAACTATTCAGTGAACGAAAACTGGGATCACGAAGGAGCCCACGACCAAAATTACGAGTTTTTACCAAGACCGCACAACTACGACCTCGCAGAACGACGGCGAGATGGTTCGAACGAGCGCCAGTACCGATCACTCACCTCCCAAGCTTCGTGATGATCATCTCTGTGGCAAACTTGTTGAACTGATTCCAGAGGTTCTCGTTCTCCAGCCGGACCTTGATCCGGGGGTCGGCCTTGCCCCCCGGAAGCCCTGGTGCCGGGAAGCCGACGCAGGAGCCAGGGGCCTTCAGGTAGTCCCCCGGAAAGCCAGCGGACAGCGGCGACTGTCCGGGCATGCCACCTACAAAGGGGGGAAGAGCAGCGTTAAAGATGGATCAAATAAAATAAAGATGAATATGACATTGAAACCAGGAATTTTTATCTGCCATATTGTCTGGTGCTGTTTATCTGTAACTCGGCGGGCTCCGCGCGCGTACACATACACAATGTATTATATATATATACATATGTGTGTATATATATATATATATATATATATATATATATAATATGTGTATATATATATTGTGTACGTATATAACGTATTGTATGTACTAAACGCTTTGCAATGACGCTCCGTAGAACTCACCATGGAATCCGAGCCGATAGCGGTCGAGATGGTCGGTGAGATTAGCGGGCAACCCGCCACCCAGGTACGGATGCAGCCCGAGGGGCGCTGCGGGCCCCATTCCACCTAACCCTCGACTCCGCAAATACAGAAGCTCCTCCTCGTACATTGTTAACCGCCGATCACCAAAGTTTTCCAAATAACACTTATCACTTCTACAACACTTAAAAGAGGCACATTCGTGATGCTGGGATTTGTTCCAGAACACACTAATTCACAGGCAAGTTTATTTTTCTTTTCGTATTTTTTTTTCTTAACTTTTTTTTTCTGTTCGTGTTTCAGCAACGCGTTCCGTCTCGAACGAACGTCTCACAGGAACTACTGTCAAACATCTTTAGTCACGGAAATTTGTACGAAAGTTAAGCCCCGCCCACGGCGGCCCCGGAGCGAGCATGCCAGCGCGAGGGGGAGGAGCTTAGGGACCCTGGGAGGCGCATAATGCGCGCGATGACCGGAGACCATTGAGAGAGGGCCACCCGCGCCAATGTTTGTTTTGGATGTCCCCGGAGGATTGGGCGCCACAGGTGCGGCTTATTAGCGAGAGAGGAAAATGTGCCGTTTTAAGAAGGATCGGCCATCAGATAGCGAGATGGGGGGGGGGGATTGTGAGTGCGACCCGGGTCGAGGGGGAACCCGCTTTGCACAAGAACGCGGTTGGTCGCTTCTCAGATTTTTTTTTTTTTCTACATCTTTTTATTGTCCGCATGAAACCTCCATTTCCTTTATTTTATTATGATGATGCATGTTATTTCATGTATACGTGAATATGGACGAGTCAAAATTATTTTGGGGACTAATAAAGAAAATACATATATATGGACATAGTCAATTTCTCTCTCTCTCTCACACACACACACACTCCACGGGGCACCACGAGCATAGCTCCCCTTCCCTTAAAATACAACTAGGTAAATACACACACACACAGTGTATACAAATACATATACATATATATGCTTACATACATGTGTGTGCATTTCAATTGTACTCTATTTTGCCACGACTAGGATCATCATCAGCCCTCTTGCGAAGATAGGTTCCACAACTACCAGTGCGGGAGAAATAGTCACTTTTAATCCCCCGAAAAAGGACATTATCCTCCATTTCGGATTTGCCTCGCAAGAACATTGCGGACGCGACCACAACGAGCTTCCATTCCTCTACCTGGGATAACCAGTCCGTCTTTTTCCGACTACACGTTTCACTCGGCCCTTAAAAAGAAGAAATGGATTAAAAAATGAGCAAAGGACAATTGCCACTGAGTGGCTGAAATTTGAAGAGGATCAGTCAGGGGAAAATTATAAATTAATCTCGGAAGTGTAATGTGAAGTGTGTGTGTGTGTGTGTGTGTGTTTCCCTAATTGTAGTATACAGGAAGGGAACAACGCTCGTCGGGTCCCGTCTCTTAATCTCCAGTTCTAACTTGGTTTTATATCCTTAATTCCCCATTTAAGGATATAGACTAAGTTGGAATTTCGTGTGTGGAGGCGAATGGAGGATGACACGAGTCTTCCTCCAAGTTTATACTCGAAAGAGTATTAGGGTGAACACAAGCAGTTGTGTGCGCGTGCGCTACTTCCCTAGTAGACTAGACCAGAGGTTCTCAAAGTGGGGGTCCCGACCCCCAGAAGGGTCGCGAAATAATTTTGAGGGGTCGTGATCGAGATCGAGATCCATACAAGCTTACATGAGTACATGCATATATACATACATACGTGCGCACGTACATAGGCTACATGCATACATACATGCATACATAGACAGGCAAGTAGATACACGGAGACAGGGAAATGCGTTATATGATTGTCAGAAATTCGTTGTTGTTGGGGAAGTGGGTCGCGACTCTATCGAAGTAATTTGTAGGGAGTCGCAGCCAAAAAAGTTTGAGAACCCCTGGAATAGACAACAAAGTAGACACGAAAATAAAAGAAGGGCCGTCACAAGAAACGAATTAGAACGAAATGATAGTAATATTTTTTATCAAGATGACAACATCGATGAACAAGGTGATAATGATTTCATTACTGATGTTTTCACCCTTCATTATTACTTTAGTTATGTACGTTTTGTTGCTGTCACTATTGATATAATTTAATTTTTATTGGATGTGTTGTTTATATTCTGTTTTATTTCCATTGTTACTTTATAGTTTGGTCAACTTGGAAAACCACACTCGCATATAACGGGTGTTCTCTCTATTACCCTGTTTTTTGAAGATCCTGTCAGCAATTAGTCTAGAATAAAAACTGGATTCCACATTTGTCACAATGTATCAATAAATAAACGAATGTACATATGTATGATGTAATGTAGTACATATATATATTGTGCTTACCTAGTTGTATACGGAACAGGAGCTATACCCACGGGGGTCTTTTTCTGTATCTAATTATCGACCTGCCTTAAATTCGTGTGTGTGTGTGTGTGTGTGTGTGTGTGTGTGTGAGAGAGAGAGAGAGAGAGAGTGAGTGTGTGAGTGCGAGTGAGTGAGTGAGTGACAGACAGAGAGAGAGAGAGCGATCGTTAGTGTTTTGCCAGCGTAAGAGTGGCCTTCGCTGTTCTCGTTTTACACAAGTAAACGTGTGTAAAACAAGTGTGTGTGTGTTTTGTATATGCATGTATGTGCGTAAAATTATTATTCCTTGGAGTTTCACCTACTGGAAACCCGCAGCCCCGCAGTGGCTGGCAACGGTCCCCGGGTCTTCCCATAGATCATCTCGAAGACGTTTTGGATTATTGTCTGTAGGCCTATTGTATTGGTGCGGGATTAATTATTAATGTCACTTGTAGTAAAAAATAAGGTGCCGATATAATTTTTTTTCTTTGGTATAGTATGTGGCCTGCCTTTCCAATTAGGTACCTAACCTAACCTAACCTTGTTTAAATTTTTCCTGAGCTAGGACACATTTAAATAGGGTAGGCCACATACAATACCAATTCCAAAGAGGTAGGCCACATGCAATTACCGGTACCAAAAATAATAGGAGGAAGAGAAGGAAGAAGGGAATAGTCTCCCATTGTCATCTCTGTATTTTATCTATATTTTCACAAGGGCAAAGTTTATTCAGATATTGGGCCCGGTCCAGAGACCGAGTATCAGCCCCTCTAGGTTGCACCTTCAGCTGTAATTGAAGATCGGTCTCGTGCCCTCTGGCCACCGTGATCCGGGCCGAGGCCAGTAGCTCGAGAACACTTCTCTAATAACTTTACTTTCTTTTTAAAACGAGATATGATTGTTTTCCGACAGTGTGGACTAGTGGGGGGAATTTAGAAGTACCGAATTAATTAGTCATGATTTTCTAAGTACTTGTTGCGGGGAGGAGCCTACGCCAGGAGGCGCTGAGTAGCTGCGGCCGAAGCCGTCACCTTGTCCTCTTATGCGCTCTGGGGCAGGTTACAGTGACTGCTGGGATTCGGATAGGAGTGCGGGATTCGAACACGCAACTAAGCGACTGCGAGACCAGCACGCCTCCGATGACGCCGACAACACACAGGCAGACTTAGGGGATAATATATTAAGAAAGAGAGAGAGAGGAGGAGGATATATGGAGAGAGAGAGAGAGGAGGAGGATATATGGAGAGAGAGGAGGAGGATATATGGAGAGAGAGAGAGAGAGTTGGAGGTAGGGAGAGGGAAGAAGAGAGGGGGTAGGGAGGGAAGAAGAGAAGGGGGTAGGGAGAGGGAAGAAGAGAGGGTGGGGGTATGAAGAGAGAAGGAGAGAGGGGGTAGGGAGAGGGAAGAAGAGAGGGGGTAGGGAGAGGGAAGAAGAGAGGGGGTAGGAAGAGGGAAGAAGAGAGAGGGGTAGGGAGAGAGAAGAAGAGAGAGGGGTAGGGAGAGAGAAGAAGAGAGAGGGGTAGGGAGAGAGAAGAAGAGAGAGGGGTAGGGAGAGAGAAGAAGAGAGAGGGGTAGGGAGAGAGAAGAAGAGAGAGGGGTAGGGAGAGAGAAGAAGAGAGAGGGGTAGGGAGAGAGAAGAAGAGAGAGGGGTAGGGAGAGAGAAGAAGAGAGAGGGGTAGGGAGAGAGAAGAAGAGAGAGGGGTAGGGAGAGAGAAGAAGAGAGAGGGGTAGGGAGAGAGAAGAAGAGAGAGGGGTAGGGAGAGAGAAGAAGAGAGAGGGGTAGGGAGAGAGAAGAAGAGAGAGGGGTAGGGAGAGAGAAGAAGAGAGAGGGGTAGGGAGAGAGAAGAAGAGAGATGGGGTAGGGAGA
The DNA here is from genome assembly GCF_046742065.1 of Oratosquilla oratoria. Lineage (NCBI taxonomy): Eukaryota > Metazoa > Arthropoda > Malacostraca > Stomatopoda > Squillidae > Oratosquilla > Oratosquilla oratoria. The sequence continues at coordinate 22,492,991 of NC_134805.1, forward strand.
GAAAAGAAGAGAGGGGGTAGGGAGAGCAAAGAAGAGAGGGGGGTAGGGAGAGAGAAGAAGGGAGAGGGGTAGAGAGAAGAAGGGAGAGGGGTAGAGAAGAGAGAGGGGGAGAGAGGAAGAGAAGAGAGAGGGGGAGAGAGGAAGAGAAGAGAGAGGGGGAGAGAGGAAGAGAAGAGAGAGGGGGAGAGAGGAAGAGAAGAGAGAGGGGGAGAGAGGAAGAGAAGAGAGAGGGGGAGAGAGGAAGAGAAGAGAGGGGTAGGGAGAGAGAAGAGGAGAGAGGGGTAGGGAGAGAGAAGAGGAGAGAGGGGTAGGGAGAGAGAAGAGGAGAGAGGGGTAGGGAGAGAGAAGAAGAGAGGGTGGGGGTAGGGAGAGAAGAAGAGAGGGTGGGGGTAGGGAGAGAAGAAGAGAGAGGCAGGGAGAGAGAAGAGGGTGGATAGGGAGAGAGAGAGAGAGAGAGAGAGAATCTCCTGGGTGTATACGGGTGGATACCTCCATCTCCGAGGGTCCCTATTCCTCTTCCTGCGCGTGTCACTTTTGTCCTTAGTCGACTGCGACCACCGTTAAACGGCACCGAACCCATTGTTAACCCGGATCTCGTTAACCAAGGAGCTCCGGGTCACAATGCCCCGGTAATCCACCCCGGGTCGAGTGCGGGGGGAGGGGGTGGGGAGTGGGAGTAAATCCCACTTGAATGAGCAACGATCGAGTTCCGGGGGCGAGAGTTGGAGCTGGGACAATGCGTAGGTAAACAGAGAAGAGAGGGGAGGGGTGAGGGAGAGGGGAGGGGCGGGAGAGAAGAGAGATGAGGAAGGGAGAGGGATGGGGAGGAGGAGGAAGAAGAGTGGAGTGGGGAGAAAGGGGGAGAGGGGATGGGGAGATAGGAAGAGTGTGGGATGGTGGGAAAGGACGGGGAGAGGGAAGGGAAAGGAGAGGAAAGGGAAAGGGAAGGAGAGAGGGGAGAGGAAGGGAGAAAAGAAAGGTAAGAGAAATGATCTAGGAAGGGGAGTTCCTTAGAGTTCGGTTCTTTGGCCTCCGTAGTCCCGAGTTCTATCCCCACTTGCATAAACTCGTATCATTTTTGCCTCCAGTTTCACTTAACTGGAAACCCGCACCCCCGCAATAGTTGGCAACGGTCCTCGTGGTGGGGGGCTCCCATAGATCTCGCCGGGAAGAAACGTTGGACTCTTGTTAACGGGGACGTCTTTGTGTTGCCGGCTGGGGGAAGAAGGGGAGCAGTCGCCGGTTGTGTGTTCTCCTGGAGGCACCATTGTCGAAGGGGATAGAAATATTGGAGGCGAGGTGGGAGATGATTCTCTCCGACCTCCGTCTCGCAGGACCATCTTAGGCACATCCCCATCGCTGGTACCCTAAACTACTTATGCATGTATACATATGCAAATACATAGTCGCGTACACACACTACTACTCGTGGCGCAGTGGTAGGGTTCCCGGCCGCCATTACGGTGGTCCGGGTTCGTATCTCACCCAGGGCTGAAATAATTTCAGTATCGCTGCGCTGCGAGTCGTTACTACAATTCTCGTGGGCGGGGAGTTGGGTGTGTGTGTGCGCGTGTAAGGTCACAACATTACCCATAGATAGGTCACCTATGAGCTCTGGGCTTTCAGTATCGCTTCGCTGCGAGTCGTTACTCCAGTTCTCGTGGGCGGGGAGTTGAGTGTGTGTGTGTGTGTATGCGTGTAAGGTCACAGCATTACCCATAGATCGGTCATATACGAGCTCTGGGCTTTCTTCCGGGAGGGTAATAGCTGTCGATCACGAGTCCAACACGTGATCTAAGACCATCGTGAATCACACACGCACCAAAGGGCATTTTCCTCTCACAAAGAGGATAGCCTAGTCAAAGCCTACATCCGCTCCAGGCCGTTTCTGTGCTCTTGGGTGAACTGCACCTTGAAATCACCCACACAGGGTGACAAGACCGGAACGGTGTCACACAGGGTCCAATGGCTATGGACTCTAGTTTACCAGCGCTTCTATCGGCAACAACATTGCTTCGAATCAGTGTGAGCATGTCTGCGTTCTTGTCATAAAAAGTGTGTGTGTGTGTGCGTGCACGCGCCAGTGTTTTCTTATTTCGGTTCTCAACCTTGTCTTGTTTTTTAAGTTGTACATTCGACTCTGGTGCTTGGTTCTTGTGTAACACTTAATTGCTACCCTTTGGGTCCTTGTTTATCCGACTGTCTCGCCTCGACTGTACACCCCGCGTCATAACTCCTTCTTGTAAGAGTAAGCTGCTGTCTCGCAGTTCTTCTGACGCCTCCTCCTCTTCTTCCCCTTCTTCTTGCTCCCCTTCCTCCTCCCTCCTCCTCGTCTTCTTCTTGCTCCCCTTCCTCCTCGTCTTCTTCTTACTCCCCTCCTCCTCCTTCTTCTTCCACCCTACCTTGTGAAATTCCTCATTGCTGGCTTGGGGGCATTCGTAGCATGGAACCAGAATGTAAGCGGTCCTGTTATTAATTGGCCTTATTTATCGACAATAATGATAATGCCAATAACAAAACTGTTACTCATGGCCGCCTCTGAGCTTTCAATAATAACAAATTTAATTTTTATTTATTTTTTGTACCAGCCAGATATAGTTACTATTGCGCTTACAATAAGGAAAAAAAGATAAATAGATAAATAAATAGATAAATACTGTCACAGCTTCTGCATATTAGGTTCACCTCTCGGCCCTTATGGAAGATAGTACCCTAACCTATGGTGAAATCATAAATTATTCACCACTGATAGATGGATCACTCCTTGATGTATAGAGATTATGTAACAGTAACCTACCCCTAAACCCTCATTCTGTGACGGCTGGGGACAAATCAGACCTAACTACAGTTTGTATAGAAGTGGGTGGAACCAAGTGAAGATATCACACAACAATAGTGGTTACAATAAGATGTTTATATATATATATATATAATATATATATATATATATATATGATATAGTAAACACTTGGATGCATATTGCATCTAATAGCCTTGAGACATTATTTATATAATCTTATTGTCTCCCTTTTAATAACACACACACACACACACACACATATATATATATATATATATAATATATATATATATGCAAGCAATCACATCACCGTGATACAAAAATGCAAAATAACCACAGGAGAAAAGAAACTTGTAGACAGTATTTTCGTATATTGCATCTTCAGACTAAATGACAAAGATACCTTTGTCATTTAGTCTGAAGATGTAATATACTGTACGAAAGTACTTACTGTCTACAAGTTTCTTTTCTCCTGTGGTTATTTTGCATATATATATATATATATATATATATATATATATATATATATATTTCTAGGGCACAGGTTCTCACGGAGACAATTTGTCAACAGTTTTATACATGCTGTTACACATCCAATAGAAACCATCGGCATTCACCAGCGCCTTTTTCACATTCACCATGGATGATTTCGTTCATAAGCTGAATGAAGTTGATAGGAAGTCCTTCCTTAAACTTAAGAAGATACAACTGAAAATAGTTAAATATATTAGCGCAGTTGATTTTAATCTATATATATATATATATATATATATATATATATATATAAAATATAATATTGCATGTGTATGTATATATATTATTTAATGTGTGTATTGTCAAAATCACTCGCCTCACCATCCCTCTCCCACGCTGTGGGAAGTGAGAAACCCCAGGTAGGTCAAATCCCTGTCAGTTGCAGAAAGTCGCTTTATATATTTTTTCTGTTCTCAAAATTATTTTAAAATTATTTGCCATCTAAATGTCCTGACTTCCATCTGGAATGAAGTTTTTTCGCTTCCTCCACTTCCATCGCCACCACCACCTCCACCACCACCTCCACCACCACTGGATCACCTGAAGAATTGTCGCCCCGGATTTTGTCGGGGTGACAATGGTTCAGGTGGGATGTCCCGGGGTGACGATTGTCCTCAGGTGGGGGTCGTGACCTCCCGTGGATGGCAATCGCTCGACTTGGCGGGTCACCTGGTTGGGGGGGGGGGGGGTTCATCACTGTAGTGATGATGCATCCTACATCTCCCTTAGGCCGAGGCATCACCTTAGTCTTGCTAGGATAGAAGCGCTGGTAAGAGACGACCTGGGGATACATTGAATCTATCCAGACAAAGTCTAGAAGTGTTGACCCCCATCTTCCCTTGTTAGGGTTAGGTTAGCTTTGGTTAGGTTAGGTACCTAAGGTAACTTAACCTAATTGGAAAGGTAGGCCACATACTATACAAAATATATATATATCGTAGGCCACATCCTAATAGGGAGGTCACATACTATACTGGCACCTTGTTCTTGTTACTACAAGTGACCTGTATAGAGTCCCGCACCAATGCAATACAGACAATAGTCCAAAGTTTCTTCTATGGGAAGACCCGAGGACCGTTACCAGCCACTGCGGGGCTGCGGGTTTCCAGTCGGTGAAACTAGGAGTAACCATTTTACACACATGCATACACACACACACCACACACACACACACACACACAACACACTTGCTTTACACACGTTTACTTGTCACAACAAAGTAATGTCGTAGCACATTGGTAAAATAATACTAATGACCCACTTTCGGAGAAGAATAAGCGAAAGTAAAAAGATCCGTATATTTCGATCACTGACTAAGATCCTCTTTACATCTGCTGAAGAGGATCACAGTTAGTGATCGAAATATACGGATCTTTTTACTTCTCCAAAAGTGGATCATTAGTATTATGTTTACGTGTGTAAAACAAGAGCAGTGCAGGCCACTCTCTCTTTCTCTGTGACACACACACACACACACACACACACACACACACACACACACACACACACACACACACACACACACGAATTTAAGGCAGCTCGCTAATTAGATACAGAAACAGGCCCCCGCGGGTATAGCTCCAGTCCCGTGTGCAACTAGGTAAGCGCAATATATACATACATATTACATCATACATATGTACATTCGTCCATTTATTGATACACTGTGACAAGTGTGTGGGGTCCAGTTAATCTAGGCTAATTGCTAATAAGACCTTCAAAAAACAGGGTAACAGAGCGTACACTGGTCATATACGAGTGTGGATTTCCAATTTGACCAAACTATAAAGTAACAATGGAAATAAAACCGAATATAAATAACACATCCAATAAATATTAAATTATATCAACAGTGACAACAACAAAACGTACATGACTAAAGTAATAATGAAGAGTGAAAACATTGGTAATGAAATCATTATTATCTTGCTCATTGATGTTGTCATCTTGATCAAAATATTACTATCATTTCGTTCTATCTATTTTGTTGTCTAGTCTTCTAGGAAAGTAGCGCGCGCGCACACACAACTGCTTGTGTTCGCCCTAATACTCTTTCGAGTATAAACTTGGAGCAAGACTTGTTTATATATATTTTTTTATCTATTAATTCACGTGACAAGATCGGTTTCCTGATGACCTGAAAAGTTGTCATCCATCTATTATTGAGTAGTCTTCGTATTTATTTCGGAATACTGAATAGTGACAATCTTGTATCATATTATTCATTTTTCTTTAGATTATCACTACAAAGATGCATAACGCAAAACTATTAATTCCTGGATTTGTTGTATAAATGTTCATTGTGGGGCTGGGGTGACGATGTTGTTCAGGTGAACATTTATTGGGTGATGGTTCTTCATGGTATCACCAACCACCAAAGACACCCATCATCATCATCACCAGTCACCCATCGCCCCCATAACCACCTCCATCCTCCACCCCCTGACCCTCCTCGCTTCCGCGACGCATCAAAACCAACCGGAATCTTTTCATTCATTTTTTGTTAACTGTAGTTATAATTGTGACTTGATTGGCCATTCTAAACCCCTTCTACAGCGACTTTACCCCCCCACACCGCCCCCTTCTCCCCCCCCCAAGACGAATAGAATCGCCCAGCGCCAACCGCAATGCAATGTAGAGTGCGTCACAGTAGCGACCGGGGGGGGGGGGAGTTTAAGCACGGCAATACGAGAGCTGTAGGTCTATGACTGGCCTGGGTGTATTATGGTAAATAAATGAGCATAATACATGAATGGAAGAAATAATAGACAAGAATGAATTAAGAGTGGATTAAGATATGTTGTTCGATCGTTTACCTGACCAACATTATTTTTTAATTATATATCTATTCTTTTCATTAATATTTTAATTTTTATTTGTTTATTCTATATTTTATTTATTTACTTGTTTTACTCCTTGACTAGCGGGCGGAGAGATCGACTAGTTAACCATTTATCAGGGCGAGCTGGATCCCGGAGGCAATCAGAAGACGAAATCCTAATTAAGGGCGGTGTCGTCAAAGCAGAACAGCGACTCGTTTCCTGGCGGTTTAAGTAGGCGGGCGGGCGGGACGGTGGAAGAAAGGACGGGGTTAAGGAGGCGGCTAAGTAGGCGGTTAGGCAGAGGCGCGGAGGGGACGGTGGGGCGTGGGGTGGGGGGTGGGGAGGTCCCGGGTCACTCTGAATGTTGGTTTTAGGCCCCCAGGGACTCCGGATCAGACGGCCGAGACAATTACAGGTGACCCAGAGAGGTCGCCCTCCTCCTCCTCGATCGGACCTACCTTGGCCCCTCTCTCTCTCTCTCTCTCTCACACACACACACACACACACACACACACACACACACACACACAGAAAACACTTTCCTCGCCACGCAAGAAATCTTCACCAATGCACACGTCCGTATGCACTGAGTGGTCAGAAGGCATTGCAACAGCTTGTCCATTCTAAATTACTCGATTACACTCCAGTTTGAACTACGACACGTACAAACGTAAACACACACACACACACACACACACCTCAGAGCAAAATTGCGATTGAACAGCGTTGTACCCGCGTATCGGGTATTGGGTACTTTATATTTATACACCCAGTAAGTGATTTGAGTAATTTAATGCCAATGACAGTAGCGTCAGTTTACATATTACACGGAGGCCAGTATTCTAGTATGACCAGTATCATCATGCCAGTACAACGTCTGTGTCGGAATCCATACTGACCCCAAGCCCTCTCTCTCTCTCTCTCTCTCTCCACGGTGCCGTAACGTTGGCTTCTGGACTCCCGTGACACGGCCAGTAAATAGTGTCAGGTCAGTTCTTCTCGCACTTAGGTGTCACGGACAGTTTTGCCGTGTCAAGATGGACTGTGGCACGCTGCTGTGACCTTGTCCTGCTGGGTCACGCACCCCGTGGGGTCACGTCTAAACCAACACACTTGTGCTAAGGTCAACACCAAGATCCACATATAGGATTTTAGGTCAACAAGCGCGACATGACGTCATGGGACCTTGAAGGCGACGCGACGTGACGTCATGGGACCTTGAAGGCGACGCGACGTGACGGCATGGGACCTTGAAGGCGACATGACGTCACGGGACCTTGAAGGCGACGTGACGCCACAAGAAATTTCCTTGGCTGAATAAAATCAAATTAATTTTGTTTCAAAAAATGCCGGAAACTGTTTTTTTTATTTAAGCTTAATGCGATGTGTGGCGTGATACATTACGTGCGATGTGTGACGTGTGATTTGCCCTCTGAGTGTTCGGACAACAGAACCTCTCGTCCTGTGTTTGTGTGTTTTGTTATTTTCTCACGCGTTTTGTGTTTGTTCAGCAACGTGTTTGTTGTAGTGTCTTAAGTGTTTTTACCCATTTCGCATTTTCCCATTACTATTCGTTTCTGTTTTGCTTGTAATATCCATCTTAATGGAAATAGGTCTAATAGCGACAATTAGGCGAATGACAATTACGCGCGTATGGCATTTATGCGATGCTAGGTTAGCAAAGTTGGGTTAATTACCTCACGTCTCGGGGAGTCCCCACGTGTATTATATCTTTAGACTCTAATGGCATTCTAATATTTCTATTTGTGAACAATACCCTATCCTGGAGTTTCAATATCAACCAACAATTCTTGATGACAGTTTCCAATATTGTCAATAAATATTTATTGTTCATTTGGGGTCTTAATTCTTTCCCCGTCTCTCTCTCCATCATCTTTTGAGATCTGAAGATGCCACTTAACCGAATAAAATTTGTGGGGCGACAACCATAATAAAAGCTGAGATGTCGGGTCACTCCTCAACGGGTATAGTGACCTTATGAGAGAGACCCTAACTGAATGAAATCGCCCGGCCTCAGCCACAAACGAGAATGGTGGAGGTGAGAGTATGATCTATTCCATCCTGGAGTCTCTCTTCGCCGAATAAAATCGTCTGGCGTTGGCCAGAATAAAATGTATAGAGGGGCTCACACACCGAGGACGGTCCTCGGGTCTCGGGAATATTCCTGAAGGAGAGAGGAGGTTGACGGGAATCGGGTTGTGTGTTCATCCATTCGCTAAGTTGAATGAATGTAAACAACACAGTTTGATCATATGTACAGCTTGTTTGATGCTACATTTTGATAGGTTTTATTTCAATTCTTTATATATGGATCGTGCATTGTTTGCTCGAAAATTCAGTGACTATTTAGACATTTCGTTCAATAAGAGAAAATGATAGATGTGTGTGTGTGCGTGCGTGCGTGCGTGGCCCTCTTAGTCACTCTTGATAATCGGAAGATGCGTCACAGGCCCCTAAACGGCTGTGCCTGGCTGCACAGGTTTGAGTTGGTCGTCAGACGTCAATTAATAACCGAAAGTGGTTCCAACCTACATTTACAGAATGGAATCTTTAGGCGCTCGACATAGCAAAATGTAATGGAATAAACTTCCTGCAGAGGCAGTGCAATGTAGTTCAGTTCGAAGCTTTTAAGATTCGTTTAGATAGACACCAAAGCAAGATCCTGTGATGCTTTCCATTTGTTTTATATAGTTTATTTATTATTATTTCCTTGATCATCATTTATTTATGTCAATTTATTATTTACTATTTACCTGTTTATCATTTAACTTTACCTATTTATTTATTATTTATAATATACTTTATTTACTTATTTTTTTCGCATCCGACCTAGTTATGGACCAAAAGGTCTTCTGTCGGGATGCTCCTCCTTTGTAATCCTTTGTGTAGAAATTATTTGATTTGAGAGATGAGTGTCTGGGTGGAGGAAGAACAAACGAAGATGGACTGGAACTGTTTATTTCTGAAACGTTTTTGAAGACAGAGTCGGTCGAACCGTTTAAACAATCTTCGTATGTAATTTCTCCACCCAATCTCTCAAGTTTAGGAAGTGTGATATTGTATAGGTGAAATAAATCAGTCTTACTGTGTAGTCCTACACGCGTGTCTCCATCTTCAACATGTACATTACCTCACACTAGCACACACACGCCCAAATACCCGTAAAAGATGCATACACACAAGCACTCAAATACTTGTAAAACGTACACACACATAAATACCCGTAAAACATGTAATACACACACACACAAACACACACGGATACTTTTAAAATATACATCCACACACTCGAATACTTGTAAAACGCGCGCGCGCGCACACAGAGTAGGTCTATACTTGATTTTAATGCATCAAGAGAAAATATTATTAAAGGACCGAAAGGTTTGCCCTTAGTCTTGAGTGTACAGCTAAGCAGCACTGTCTATCTTGTCATGATAGGGTCGGTAGATGGGTTGTAGTACTAGCATCGTGTCCATAATGAATGTAATGCTTACGAGTAAATAGTTATATGTACGTGTGTGTTGTTCAATTATATTGATTTAATCTGAATTTTGATGCTGCGTTTGAGAACCTGTTTAAAAACTGTGTTGAGTAACCCCTTTAGCTGCTTCATACTTGGCCCTGTATATTCCAACTGTCGCCAGGCGATTTGGTTCGTCTGAGAGGGACCCCCCCACCGCCCCGCCCCGCCCCACTCCAGAAGGGATAAGGAAACTTAGCAGTCACCCCCTTTTCACATCCAAGAACAATACGAGAAAGGGAGAAAGGCAAACATTAGCACGCCATTATCTTTTCACCCGGTCCCATTGTCCTAGTGGAGCAATCTCTCACCCGGGGGAGGGGGGAGAGGGGGGGAGGGAATCAGGAGGACCTCAGCCTTGGGTCCCCCCCACCCCCACCCTGCGCTATCGCTGGCCGGGTCCCCTTGGCATGGCTCCCACGTGTTCAATTAGCACTTGGCTGCCAAGACCTCTCCCCCCCCCCAAGCCATCGATATAATCGCCGAAGAGTCTTCGACCGATGCAGACAATGGAATCTGAGTATCGATCTGTCTTCGACCCTTTCGGGGTGGGGTGGGGTGTGGGTGTTACTTGAGAGCCAATTCTCGGCTGAATAAAGTCGCCCCATGATACGTCGAGGGTTCTGGGTCGAGAGTTGACCTGGTTTCAGCTAGGGGCTCCGGTGCTTTGGGTTCATCCAAGGTTGACCTCGCATGCAGAAAGAACAGTTCTTTAAGGTGACCTCGGCCAAGTTCACTTTCGATCACCTTCACAACGTCGTCCTTATCTACATCGCTCTCCACTATGGTCGCCCTTGACCATATCGCTATCAACCAGGGTCACCCTCGAGCATGTACAGCATACCTTAGCTCGCCCTTCGTTGCCACCTCCTCCTCCACGGGCTGACTCACCTCCTCGAGTCGATCACGGGAGGCCTGGCTGACACTCGGGCCGCGCGCGTACATGACTCACGACCGTGGTACGAGACGGTGACTCACGGGGTTCGAACTCGAGGTAGTTAATCTCGCCCCCAACTCGTGAGAGGTGACACCCCCATGTTTCAGTTTGTCTTTGTTTGATGATAAACTGAAACAAGAGTATTGTTCCTTGATGAAAAACGTAGTAACACGTTTATAAGTCGCAACTAATATCACAATCGGAGCAGAAGACTGGAGATGGGGAGTCTATATTATTCGACTGCTAACTGCAGTCCTCTTCAGTAGAACAGAGAAAGGAGAATGCTATCTTTTAAATAGCACCCTCTTACAACAAGAGGAACCGGGAAAGGTACATACCTTTACTCGTTACTAATGTTGTGTACAATGTATTCGTACTGCAAATGCAGTATTCAATGTATTCGTACTGCAAATGCAGTATTCAATGTATTCGTACTGCAAATGCAGTATTCAATGTATTCGTACTGCAAATGCAGTATTCAATGTATTCGTACTGCAAATGCAGTATTCAATGTATTCGTACTGCAAATGCAGTATTCGGTGTATTCGTACTGCAAATGCAGTATTCGGTGTATTCGTACTGCAAATGCAGTATTCAATGTATTCGTACTGCAAATGCAGTATTCAATGTATTCGTACTGCAAATGCAGTATTCAATGTATTCGTACTGCAAATGCAGTATTCAATGTATTCGTACTGCAAATGGAGTATTCAATGTATTCGTACTGCAAATGGAGTATTCAATGTATTCGTACTGCAAATGGAGTATTCGGTGTATTCGTACTGCAAATGCAGTATTCGGTGTATTCGTACTGCAAATGCAGTATTCAATGTATTCGTACTGCAAATGCAGTATTCAAAGTATTTGTACTGCAAATGCAGTATTCAAAGTATTCGTACTGCAAATGCAGTATTCAAAGTATTCGTACTGCAAATGCAGTATTCAAAGTATTCGTACTGCAAATGCAGTATTCAAAGTATTCGTACTGCAAATGCAGTATTCAAAGTATTCGTACTGCAAATGCAGTATTCAAAGTATTCGTACTGCAAATGCAGTATTCAAAGTATTCGTACTGCAAATGCAGTATTCAAAGTATTCGTACTGCAAATGCAGTATTCAAAGTATTCGTACTGCAAATGCAGTATTCAAAGTATTCGTACTGCAAATGCAGTATTCAAAGTATTCGTACTGCAAATGCAGTATTCAAAGTATTCGTACTGCAAATGCAGTATTCAAAGTATTCGTACTGCAAATGCAGTATTCAAAGTATTCGTACTGCAAATGCAGTATTCAAAGTATTCGTACTGCAAATGCAGTATTCAAAGTATTCGTACTGCAAATGCAGTATTCAAAGTATTCGTACTGCAAATGCAGTATTAAATGTATTCGTACTGCAAATGCAGTATTAAATGTATTCGTACTGCAAATGCAGTATTCAAAGTATTCGTACTGCAAATGCAGTAATCAATGTATTCGTACTGCAAATGCAGTATTCAATGTATTCGTACTGCAAATGCAGTATTCAAAGTATTTGTACTGCAAATGCAGTATTCAAAGTATTCGTACTGCAAATGCAGTATTCAAAGTATTCGTACTGCAAATGCAGTATTCAAAGTATTCGTACTGCAAATGCAGTATTCAAAGTATTCGTACTGCAAATGCAGTATTCAAAGTATTCGTACTGCAAATGCAGTATTCAAAGTATTCGTACTGCAAATGCAGTATTCAAAGTATTCGTACTGCAAATGCAGTATTCAAAGTATTCGTACTGCAAATGCAGTATTCAAAGTATTCGTACTGCAAATGCAGTATTCAAAGTATTCGTACTGCAAATGCAGTATTCAAAGTATTCGTACTGCAAATGCAGTATTCAAAGTATTCGTACTGCAAATGCAGTATTCAAAGTATTCGTACTGCAAATGCAGTATTCAAAGTATTCGTACTGCAAATGCAGTATTCAAAGTATTCGTACTGCAAATGCAGTATTCAAAGTATTCGTACTGCAAATGCAGTATTCAAAGTATTCGTACTGCAAATGCAGTATTCAAAGTATTCGTACTGCAAATGCAGTATTCAAAGTATTCGTACTGCAAATGCAGTATTCAAAGTATTCGTACTGCAAATGCAGTATTCAAAGTATTCGTACTGCAAATGCAGTATTCAAAGTATTCGTACTGCAAATGCAGTATTCAAAGTATTCGTACTGCAAATGCAGTATTCAAAGTATTCGTACTGCAAATGCAGTATTCAAAGTATTCGTACTGCAAATGCAGTATTCAAAGTATTCGTACTGCAAATGCAGTATTCAAAGTATTCGTACTGCAAATGCAGTATTCAAAGTATTAGAACTGCAAATTCAGTAAACAAAGAATTCGTACTTCAAATGCAGTATTCAAATAATTCGTACTGCAAATGAAGTATTCAATGTATTCGTACTGCAAATGCAGTATTCAATGTATTCGTACTGCAAATGCAGTATTCAAAGTATTTGTACTGCAAATGCAGTATTCAAAGTATTCGTACTGCAAATGCAGTATTCAAAGTATTCGTACTGCAAATGCAGTATTCAAAGTATTCGTACTGCAAATGCAGTATTCAAAGTATTCGTACTGCAAATGCAGTATTCAAAGTATTTGTACTGCAAATGCAGTATTCAAAGTATTCGTACTGCAAATGCAGTATTCAAAGTATTCGTACTGCAAATGCAGTATTCAAAGTATTCGTACTGCAAATGCAGTATTCAAAGTATTCGTACTGCAAATGCAGTATTCAAAGTATTCGTACTGCAAATGCAGTATTCAAAGTATTCGTACTGCAAATGCAGTATTCAAAGTATTCGTACTGCAAATGCAGTATTCAAAGTATTCGTACTGCAAATGCAGTATTCAAAGTATTCGTACTGCAAATGCAGTATTCAAAGTATTCGTACTGCAAATGCAGTATTCAAAGTATTTGTACTGCAAATGCAGTATTCAAAGTATTTGTACTGCAAATGCAGTATTCAAAGTATTCGTACTGCAAATGCAGTATTCAAAGTATTCGTACTGCAAATGCAGTATTCAAAGTATTCGTACTGCAAATGCAGTATTCAAAGTATTCGTACTGCAAATGCAGTATTCAAAGTATTCGTACTGCAAATGCAGTATTCAAAGTATTCGTACTGCAAATGCAGTATTCAAAGTATTCGTACTGCAAATGCAGTATTCAAAGTATTCGTACTGCAAATGCAGTATTCAAAGTATTCGTACTGCAAATGCAGTATTCAAAGTATTCGTACTGCAAATGCAGTATTCAATGTATTCGTACTGCAAATGCAGTAAGCAACAAGGAAGAAAACAATATTAGAAAAAAATAAAATGAATAAATACAATAGCGAAAACAACAAAAACGCACTGAATTGTTTTGAAGGTTAGAGCTGTTTGGAGCTTCCTATGGAGCACCATAGAGAACATACATTCCATGAGACTTATCTCCCTAGGTTTCTGATGATTTTTGTACATATGGTCGTAATTCAATGAATTTGTATCTTAATTGATGATGCCTAAGGTTACAGGTGAAATGGCAGTATTTTGTGGCTTAAGGAAGAATCAACAATTAACCAGTTTATAAAGTATGAATCCCAAACTCGCTCGTGTTAATTTATATACATACTGTAATTTTATATGTTTACCATTTTGCAAGTTATAGTTTATTTACTTACACGTGATGACTCGTTTAATTTTTCATTTTCATTAGCGTTTCTAAATCGGAGAGAGAATTCATCGTAGGATTGTTAGGTAAGGTTAACTTAAGTTTGATTGGATTAAGTCAAGTTAGCAGAAACTAGTTAAAGTTTTAATACTCGCCCAAAGATCACTCTTGGGGTGGAAATGATGACGAATCTAGGACGTTTGGGCCAAGGGGCAGAATATGGAAACATTATTATTACCTTTTTAATGAACCAAACCTAACCTTACCTAACAAAATCAAACCTAGCATGATTGTAAGATCATACGGATCACCTGAAGAATCGTCACCCAAGATCACAGTAATAAAAGATAAGGATGTAACAAAGAAAATAGTAAAACATACTTTTTATTACACGATTTCATTAAGAAATTAGAACATTAAAATGTACTTTACAATGGGTATTTATTATTTACATTATTATTTTTATTTATTCATTTATCTATAATTATGATTTTTTCGCACCCGACCTAGATATCGACCAAAATGTCTCCTGGCAGAATGCTCCGCCTTTGTAATCCTTCGTTATAATACTTCTAGAGCATTATCAGAAAAGCGACCGTGCCACATGAATTCTTGAAAGAATTTAAAAAATCTTTTGCGGCCACGTATTGTACAAATGTACCTTTTGTGCTTCCTATAAGATTCTATAGTTTGTGCTAACATCATCAAAACTGAATGAGTGATTCACAGTTTTTTGCGTGTATCTAAGACCTTGAATATTCCTGTATGCTCTCCACTCGAATACACGACATATACTAGTGGTCATTATCCCGTATCCAAAATCCCACATCTAACAACCTATATTCATTGATAAATTTATCAAATGAAGGTATACTTTAACATAGTGTACATTCATACTACCAACATCCTTGAATATTTAAATGTGGGATTTTAGTTATTGCGTATGGGATATTGACTATAGGATTTTGATTTGAGGAATTTGGATCTATGGTATTTTGGGCATACAGCTTTCCACTCGTCACTGTGAATGATAGATCCTTGTCGAACAACTATGAGTATTATAGGGCGAAGGGTGACGGTAGCATCCCTCGTCTCGACAGTTTCCATGTAGCCAACTGGAGGTTTTGTGCTGGTGTCCGCAATACCAAAAACCCTTATGGGAGAACGTGGTCCACGTCCAAGATGATGTTTCGGCTTATGGGAGAAGCAAGATTCATCGATTTCTACTGTAACACCAGTCAAGTTCAACGTGATTTGCTTCAGAAAACACGGCACAGATCTTTCTGAAAAAGAAAAAGAAATTCCAAGTCCATCATAATTTCCTCAGAAAGGTTCACCTAAAGGCTTGCTGTTGTTTCTGCAATACGCTCACACCAAAGGTACATAACATGAATCCACTTTTGAAGTGCAATATTAAAACGGGCAATATATATATATATTTTTTTTCTGATAGACTTGGTCCATCTGTGCTTCAAGCAGTCTTTTCGTTGTCATTTCCATAGAAACCCGTCCTCCAATCTGGAATATTTTGCCCAATTCATCCAAGTAACCCAACTGTCACACTTAACGTCGCTATTAAAGGTTCTTCGTGGTTGAATGAAGGTTATACTTATTTTCATCAACTTGTACAGCCCACCTGAACAATTGTCACCCTGTCGAAGTTTGGGGTGACAATAATTTATTCGGTGGCCCAAACGTCCACCTAAGTTCGCCCCAGTGGCCCAAACGTCCGGGCACCAGATGGGGGGATATGTTTATTTACCTTTTATCTTTTGCAAAATGGAATGACAGCGTGTGGTCACAAGGATGTATTGTCACCTCTCGAACCTCCTCCACCTCACTCCACCCACCCCCTGCCAGCAGGAGACAATGGTAAAACCGACATTGGGGTGACACGCTGTGAGGCGGCCACGGGTCGGAGGTCAGGACTACTTTCCTCACAATGCCTACCGAGTACTTTTAGCCTTTATTACAATGACACAATGTATGGCAGTCGGCAGGCGATTTTTTTTTTTCTGTGGGGACTCCCAGACTAAAATGTATATAGATTGATCAATTGAGGATCGCCATCGTGTGTTTGCATATATACAGGCATATACACATATAGACACACACACACGCACACCCGATTACACACGTACTCTCCCCCCCACACACATACACTGAGAGATACAAAGGCGGGACCCCACGAGCATAGCTCCCCTTCCCGCAAAATACAACTAGGTAAATACATAATCACGAAGAACCCACAGTTGGAATAAAAGGAAACTTAGAAGAAAGTATAACTTCTATATTTTGGCTAATAGCTATAGCCCTCTTTAGAAAAGTACTTTTCTAAAGAGGGCTATAGCTATTAGCCAAAATATAGAAGTTATACTTTCTTCTAAGTTTCCTTTTACTTCGACTGTGGGTTTTTCGTGATACAAATGTGCCACTACATTTTGTTCACTTGATATATAGACATGTACAGTCACAAGCAAAAATTTTGACCCGCCTAGAGTTTTTCATGATTCAAAATGTTTGACTGACTTTATTGGAGAAAGTAAGTTAAATGCTACATTGGGAAAGGTATCGCGTACTCGGCAAAAAAAATTGTGTTGACGTTATGGGAACTGTAGGGTTGGTCAAATTTTTTGCTTATATATAGGTATTGTTTGTATCTATGGACACAGGTACATATACATACGAGGTCTCCCTTATGTATGAGATACCCACAGCTCATTCTGTTCACCGTTCCCTTGAGAAAGCATATCTGCGAAACTATTCAGGGAATGTACTCGGACTAAGACTCCTTTTTCCTCCTCTCACGTCAACATGCCAGAATGTCTCAACAATACATGTATACACATTCATATCTTTTTCAATCACAAATAGCTTTTAATTCCATGCCATCGCAATCGAGACAGTCGCTCAAAGGAGGCATCCGTTGGAAATTGAAACGTGGACGAGCCGAGGATTCGAACCCAGCTAACCCGTAACAAAGTTACAGTGACTTAAACCAATACGCTATCAAGAGAGATGATAGCGTATTGGTTTAAGTCACTTTGTTACGGGTTAGCTGGGTTCGAATCCTCGGCTCGTCCACGTTTCAATTTCCAACGGATGCCTCCATCGAGCAATTCTTCAGTCTCGACTGCGATGGCATGGAATTAAAAGTTATTTGTGGTTGAAGGAAGATATTAATTGATCACTGGGAACCATTTAGTGTATATGTATGTATACACGTGTGTATTATTCATATAGACTACATGCACAGAAGTCCTAGGGCTCTATTCGTTGTGTCCAGACCCCTAGACCCACTGTCGGCCGGGGCGGGTCCCGCCGAGGTGCGAAACAAGTTCGGTCTGGCGCCGGCGAGGTCCGTCTCTTGGCGTCACGCTAATGGGTCTGGACACGACGCCCCACCTTCAACGCGGTGACGCACCACTTGCTTCCGATCCCTGCCGAGGACGTCCGACTTCACGCGAATCCTGTTGCGGTCCGCGGCCTTGAACGTGATCGATTTCGATCGAGACCCCGTTGGTCCTCGTCGTCGACTCTCTTGGCGGCACGGCCCTGGTTGGTTTCTGCCAGAACGAGGACTGGAGAGGAGGTAACAGTGGTGAAGGGGGTTAACGGATTCACACTTAGAAGGCTGTCGTCATTGTCGTCGTCTTGATCCTTTTCTGTCTCCGGGGCCGCCTCCACAATGGAAAGGAGTAATAGTTTTTCCAGGTCAGAAGCGGTTTTACCTTAGTCAACGAGTTGAAGCAATTCACACTTGTCAAAGGGGTTGTTAAGGTGCATTTAATCCGTTGAGGTATTTGCGTATGCCCAAGTATTCACATGGTGAGGAGCCTACGCCAGGGGGCGCTTAGTAGCTGCAGAAGAAGCCGCCACCTTTGCCTGTTGGAGCAGGAGTCAAAGTACAAAGGCGGAGCATGCCGACAGGAGACCTTTTGGTCCATATCTGGGTCGGATGCGAAAAAATCATAAATTAATAAATAAAAATACAATAATGTAAATAACAAATAAAATACAAATAAATGCTTAGGTATAGTTAAATAATAAACAAACAGGGAAATAGTAAATAATAATAAATTGACATATAACTAATAATAAATGAGAATCAAAACAGTCGGCAGTTTCAGTTGGTCCACTTTTCTGTTCGGGAACATGACATCGCTACTTTCACTCGTTCTTTCTTTCCTTTCGTCTCCCCGCTGGTGCCTTTGGCAGGATCCACAACAATTCATCACAAAAGTATCCGGTACGACATTTGGTCACAGTGCTATATTTGAAATTAAGATAAATTAAAGTTTATATATGGTATAGAGACATTTGGTGGAAGCCTAAACCAATTTAGGGATAGGAATGACTATGGAATTCTATTATAGATAAATAAAGATCAGTTGCTGAAAATAACTGGTTGGATTTGGATTTTACTCTGCCGTAAGGGTGGGCGAATAAACTTAAGTTGTAAAAACGAAAAAAAATCTTCAATTATGAAGATATATTTATATATATATATGGTCTAGTCACGTTGGAAACTTGTGCATGAAAGTGACACAGCAACATTGTTTTTGCTATCGTAGTGTAGATGCGTGTGAATATACTTCACTTGAAAAATATATATATATTTTTTACTTTCATTGTGAAGCGACACATTTCAGTTGGGAAAACAAGTGAACGTGTCACACTGGCCAAATGTCGCATTTAGGTTTTTGACCGAATGTCTTGTGATCAGAGGTCTGTCTTACTACCGCAACACCTAACCTGACTAATGATGTATGTGAATTATGCAGTTTAGTTTATGTAAATCTATTTACAAGATGTCGCTAAAATGCTGGAACGTATCATGTGACATACAGCACCATATACAACCTATAAGTAAGAGTCAGCCGGGACGAGCCGAGGCCCGGTCAGACTGGGGCGATGCCTAGTCCCGCCACTCCGGAGCCGGGGCGGAGTTCACACCC
Source organism: Oratosquilla oratoria (assembly GCF_046742065.1). Classification (NCBI taxonomy): domain Eukaryota; kingdom Metazoa; phylum Arthropoda; class Malacostraca; order Stomatopoda; family Squillidae; genus Oratosquilla; species Oratosquilla oratoria. Next base: position 22,512,273 of record NC_134805.1, read on the forward strand.
AAGCGCCGGGTCGGGGGCCCAGACATTGGGGCGGGGCCCTCAGAAGGGGCGGTTAAGGGTCGGGAGTGGACCGGGAAGGGGAGGGGGGGTTGTAGATGAGTTTTGGGGAAGGAATGTATGTACAGGCTCTTTATGTCGCCTTCTGAAAGTACTTGTTCTACTATGTCGGGAATATGTTGGTCTGCAACAACTGGAGTCTCGAGGGGTCCACGGCAGTTTCAGACGGGCGTCCGCGGACCGGAAACCAGTAGTACTAACTCTGTGGTAGTCAGACGATTTTATTCAGTATGGGGATGGTCTCCAGGAGGTCAAGAGACAGCATCTCATAAATTGTAGATTTGCGAGCCCTGTGGCTGCTGAGCGCTCTTCCACCTTTCCCCGTCACCTGACGTAGAAATCCGCCGCAACGAAAGGAATTTAATCGAATTTATCTAAAGAGTTACGCCTTTTTGTGGGTCAACGCCTGGGGAGGGAGGGTGAAGGGGTGCAGTGTTTACTTTAAGACACTAGTAGCTTGTTCATGAAGGAACCTAACGCACAAAAATGACTGAAAAGGAGAGGGAATGTATGAGAGAGAGAGGGGGGGAGGAAGATGTGGGGGGGAAGAAAATACATAGTATCCCCCTACACATATCAAAGCTTGCATCGAAGCATACGCTTGTATCCTGTATATACATTATATCCAGTAGGCGGCCAGCTCGGGCCCTGGAAACCCCTTTCCACGGGTTAATCAGCCTCCGAACTAGGCCTTCCTGCACCAGAAATCAAATTAGTGTCAATCAGGCTCTCGTTGGACTTTGACCCCTTCGACGAGGTGACGGTTCGCGTCGACTCTGTTCCAACGACCGCAGGCTGTATGTTCTTCATCTACGAGGAAACGCCCCCTATAAAAGGTCCCCAATCGATTGAGGAGTCGTTCAGGCCGGGGGGGGGGCGACCCCCAGGTGAATAGAGCTGTCGGGTAGGTGTCGAGGGTGCCACGGTGTTGAAGGTGTCTCCCCCTTACCCCCTCAGGACGTCTCGCATCGGCGCCGGCGGGATGGGACGCATACCTGCGAGAAAGAGAGATTACTCTTAATGTGAAATGCGAGGTGGCTGGATAGCTGGGTGAATGGTCGACTGGCTGGCAGGCAGGGTCGTGTGCGTGAGTGTACATGTACTTTGTACATGCTACATACACGTGTGCGCATGTGTGGTCGCATGTATTCACTGTGAGTGCGTGCGCACGTGTATACAATGTGTGTGTGTGCATACAGTGTATATATATATATATATAAATATACACTGTGTGTGTGTGTGTATGAATACAGCTAATACAAAGGCCAGGATGTTGGGAAAACAGTAATAAGTGAATATATATGAAAACTATAAATGAATTGTCATTCAGGGCCTAAAGACAATTTCTCCTTCCAATGAATAATGAATACATCAGTGAATAGAGTGATCGAAAACAAGACGTCGAAGGAAAATGCTTAATTCAAACGTGCCCATAGGAACGTTTCCTTTAAAAGCGAAGAAAAAAAGTCGTCGACCAACGTTTGTTTGATCCATTTCGAAAGCAAAGCAAGACGCTAAGCGTCTATTACCGCCAACCCAGTGGATAACAAGTCAACCCGAACCTCTCAACTCTTTATCATCAATCGTATACAAATAACAATTATCGAAACAAGCCCAGCTCTTCTACCGGACAATGGGGATCGACCAAAGTCCCTCCACGGACAAAGGGGACAAAAGAGGAAAACCTACAACAGGACTCTAGTCCTCCACCTCCTTCAGGTGAAGACAAAGGACGGGTCCTCCCGCTCGGAGACGGCGGTTCGAGTCCCACAAGAGGGGTAGGGGGGTGGGGGGTGGAAAACCCACAAATCCTCGTCCGAGACAAAGCCGGTGGTCCCAGGAGACCTCATTTCCCCGGTTTGACCCGATCTGACCTCACTTGACCTTTTGTTCTTCGTGTTTGGGTCCTCACCTTGACCTGGCCGGACACTTAGTGCCATACAGCAGCTTTGTTCCCCGAATTAATCTTTATTTGTTTTAGGCGGCTTACTCCGCCTCCCGGAGGACCGGCGCCGCTCCCGGACTCTCGGGGGGAGGGGGGGAGACGGCAGAGGGAACCGGGGTGGGGGGCGTGTCCTTCGGGGGAGCCCCTGCGGAGGAGGAAGGGACACTTGGGTCAATGATGTTGGTTTGCACTTGAACAATAGAAGTTTTGGTAATGACCGAAACGGCCACGCCTCCGTCGGCAGACTCTTCCTCCTCCGCCACCTGGGTCTTGATGAGATCAGGACACCCTCCCACCCCACCCCACCCACCCTCCCTATCGTCACCTGCACGCCAGCAGACTGAGCCCAACGGTCACCCTGATCAGTCACGCTTGGACTGAAATCATCCTGCCATTTCAGGTCACTTCAGTTCCTTTCAGGAGAGTTATTTACTTGTTCGAGGTCGCAGCATTGTCCAAAGCTTTGTATGTACGAGTTGTGAGCTCTCACTGGTGTTGATCGCGAGTCCAGCACGTGATCCAATGCCTTGGTGGTGAACGAGGCTCGCGCACCCACAGCCACCTGTAGCCAACTTCAGCCACCTGGTTATCACGTCATCTCCCCCCCCCATCCCCGCACCTGCACCTTAGAGCCACCGCAACCTCACTTGGTTAAGGATATGAATCGTCTGGTTCCATGGAATTCCGTGGGCGTGGTGACGTCATCAGAACTGGATCAAATTGTCATGGACTGAATAAAATCGCCTGGCGGTTGTCAGAATAGGGTAAAACGCCACTTTTTATTACACAATAGCTCGTAGCAATTAACAGCATAATAACTCGTGTTGACATTTTAATGGAATGGTAAAGTAGATATGAATATTTCAACAAGAAAAGTTAACTGTCGAATTTCATGACGTCATGTCGTTTTTCTTACCGAAGTGAACTGATCCGTTGTTGACATTGTCGACACATTTCCAAAACTAGAAGTCATATTTATAATAGTTTCGTTGTAGTTTGGTGACGAATATAAACTAAAAAAAAAATGCATGGGCCAGTCTTCAGTCTTGTAAAACGTGATGAATCATTATCGTAACATTGTACGATAATAGATATGGATGAAGTTTTTTTCAACACAGTATTTTACCTCTCGTCTATTGCCACGCTGTTGCAGTCTATCGCTTCCAGTTTGATATATTTCCCGCGGTAAAAATAAATAAATAAATAAATTAATAAATAAACAAATTAGAAGGCGATCAAGTATGTTTCCTTGGTCATGTAACCTTCCTTGTCCTCCTCCCCCCCCCGCCCCTTCCCCGTCCCATCTAAGACTTGTATATACTTAAGAGTTTTGTATTATTCGTCTGTACTTGAAAATCCCCCAAACGAGCGAAACTTTGTGGATCCAATAAAGGCCTGATCTTCAGAGGGTCGTACTCCCGCCCAAAATGTTATTTCTGCTAATATTTTCAAAGGAGAATGTAAATATTTTACGAGTTCGTCTTGGTACGAGATCCCTTTGATGCCCCACCAAAACACAAACACTTTTCTAAGTGCCTCGTGGGGGTAAAAATCTCTTCGTAGAATAATGTTTATTAAGCAGGAATGAATGAAAAGTAAGTTCGTGCGTGAACTCCACAAATAATGGTAGGAATGTTGTTCTCGCTCCGGCATTTTTTGTCCTTCATCTGGCAAGTGGGTCCTGGTGCCACAATGTATTTAATTTGTTCAAATCTATGGATTACTGTATGGACACAGTTTTATCTTGTATAGGTCGTAGAACGTTGTATTATACGGGAAGGGAGCTATGCTCGTAGTGACCCGTCTTTGTATCTTTCAGCATCAAGTTTATTCTTAAAATCGTGAATAGTATTTGCACACACTGTTTTTTCATCTAAGTTATTCCATATATCAGCATTCTGTGTGGGAAACTATTCTTTTTCCTTGCTCTTCTATAGTTGTCCTTTTTGAGTTTTTCATGACCTCTTGTTTCTCAATTGTCATTTTTTAGTAAATCTTTTCTGCCAAGGATTTCCATTCCTTTCATGATTCTATATATAGTCAGTAGATCACCTCTTTCTCTTCTTTGCTCTAGTGTTGGTAGTTGGTAGTGTGTGTGTGTGTGCGCGCGCGCAGGTTTGTACATGTAAACAGACGATTAAAAAAGAAGGAAAAAAATAATAATAAACGAGGGGATAACTAACAAATGTGGGTGAACAAGACACACGTAAAGAAAACTGATAACTAGATCGAAATGGATGTACGTGTTACCAACCCATTTTTTGTGCCCCCATTCCCACCCGCTGCCTGTCGCCTCTTGATTTTATTCAAGTGAAGGGTTGATCTGTCTCGTAGTGTTGGGGTAGATAACCCATCTACTACCTACCTCTAGGTCTTAAACCCCGAACAACAGATGACCCAAACCTCTGACTTCTCAACCACGTCACCAGTGGTGTGGTTTAACTCGTTTCCTCTGAGAGAGAGAGAGGGGGGGGATTGTTTATTTTTCCTCGTCTGAGAAAAATCACCTGGCGACAAGTGGTGGCAGCGGTGGGAGGTGGTGATAGTGGTGTATCTTGTAGTAATGGTGGGGGTGGTGATGAGGACCTGAGCCAACTCCACCCCCTTCCCCTTCCCCTCCCCCACGAAATGAAGGTTACTCCCCTTACGAATACTAATGAGGTGCTGGACTCGCTCACGCACGCTCGCACGCACATACACGCACGGCCGAGAATGCAGTGGTGCACGCGCGTGCGTTACTCTGCCGATACGAAGATTTTGAGAAATGGTATAGAGACAGTAGGGCAGATGATAGGCGCACTGATATCTCCAGCTATTTTTTGGTTAGCTTAAACTTTTCTATTCGAATTGTTGCAACGAGCGAATGATTATCTGATCACATTTTACTTAAGTTTTGTTTTACTATACATTTTATTACTATTATTATTATTACTATTATCACTATTTTTCTGCTGCTTTCGCTTCATTGTCGTACTTCGTCGAAATTCGTGAATTGGTGTGCGTTTCGCGTGCACGAACGCATGCACACTATATTTTATATATATATATTATACACACACACACACACACACACCGGTATATATATTTTTTCAATCGGCAGTTGAGGGAATTTGTATTCGAAGACTAATATGGGCATTCACGCCAGAGTAAAGCGAAGAGAGCCTAGTCACGGAAACCTGTCGCCAGAACGCGTAAGAAGCGAAACGTCTTACCAATGAAGGCTCCGTCCTCACATTTCGTATTTATTTCAAATGAATGTAAACAGCTATCACAACGTCCTGTGCTGTCTGGGATAGCCACCGGAAGGATTCCGGAACCTGGAAATTCCGTGTCCCTCCGGAGCGGTGACGGCTCCGGAAGGGGAGGGACGGCCCGGAATGGGCCGCGGAGGCCAGAACAACAGCCGGATTAGCGGGTCGGAATTGTCCCCGGAATCCCGCCCGGAAAGGTGTCATTTGCATAGTAATGAGGGGGACCCGGGGCGGTAGGTCGAACAAGCGGGCTGAGGAGACGTGATGCTGGGAGACAGAGACGCTACACGGACTGTCAAAAGATCACCCGGGTCGGCAGAGAGACAAGACAGGAAAAGTGGACAGAATACAGGCAGACACTGTCAAGAGATGGTTAGACGGATGAGTAGACAGGAGTGGAGAGACGACAGGGAGATTTTCTAGAAATGGATAGACTGATCGGTAGACAGAAGTGGACAGATAAAGGGGGAAAGAAAGACGAACAGTTACAGACATAAACAACGGACAACCGGAAAGATAAGGATGGCGATTGCGAAAGATAACTTGTCCGTGAGATGACAAGGTGACGTCGAACCCGTGAGAAATGAAGAGGTAGTGAAGAGACGCTCGGCGGGAGGGAAAAAAAGAAAAAAGAGAACAAAGATCGGATGGAAGGCTTGGAAGAAGCGCAACGAAGAACTGATTAAAAAAATTGTGCTGCTTTGTTGCCAATATTGGCGACTTCTTCCTCGGCTGAACAAGGTCATTTGGCGTGAACCAGAAGAAAATGGAGTGGCTGTTCATTTCCCTTCCTCCTCCATACGTCTTCCTGCTCCTTCTTCTATCTCTTTTTCGTCCTTCCTTACCATCATTCGCCCCCCCCTCCCACTCCTACAAGCTCCGCCATTTTGCTCCCCCCTTCGTTTTCCCTTGGGAGGGGGAGGGGAGGGGACTCGGGCGATGCGTGACAGGGCGCCATCGTCTTCGGCGGCGCCAAAGTTGGCTTCGAAGTGGTCGCCTCCCGGTGGGTGTTCCGGGCCAGATCTTATCTCGGGAGGGCGCATTTCGCGACTGACTGCGCTAAAAGATGAGCCGGATTGGGATCCGGAATTTTTACATCTTCAATGCGGTGGCCACCCTCAAAGAAACAGTAATACGATACGATAACAATAACGATGGTGATGAGAGTAACGATACTGATAATAATAAAGTAATAACACAGGGACTGCGCACACACGTTTGAAACTACAGTAGGTATGATAATTTGAGAATAACCGACAGGAACTTTCGAAGGCTGTTTCTTTCCTGTGTACTACAGTTAGGGCAGGACGCACGGACGCGCGCGCACACACACACACATACACACACACACGCGCGCGTAAGCTTGTAACTTTTCCCCAGTGTTGTTGGATTGTTAGGTCCATGCGGCACTTGTTGGGATCGAACCCGAGCCTACTTAGCTACGAGTCAACCTTCAGACTGGGTTGACGGGTTTTGGAAATGGGCGGAAAGGAGATGATTCTCTCCGCTGTCCATCTTTCAGTGGTCCCTGCACGTACATCAACTAAAGGCAATTGGTTAGGTTCACCTCAGCTTTACCGCTCTTTTCGTCGACAAGAAACAACTTAAAACAAAGGCAAGCTACTTCTTACTCCTTCCCCAGTCTTCTATTCTTCCCCCTCCTCATCTTCTGTTTCTTTCAAACACTCCCCACTACAGAAGAGGAGGAGGAGGTTCCTTTTTCCTCCTTCCCCCTCTCCTACTCCTCCTCCGCCTAGTCTTCTACTTCTTCCAAACCCTCCCCCATACAGAAGAAGAGGGCGGCCTGTCAAGGACAATGGACCCTGGCCCTGGGTGGCCACTTCAAAGGGGCCCCGGTGGTGATCTGTTACAAATCCCGCGCCGCCGCCGCCATATTCCTGGCCAGCGACAAAAGAAGAATGACATGCGTGACGTGAACGGGGGATGAGCCGTGTGGGGTGCTCGCTTCCAAAGGAGGAGGGCGGAAAGGGGGAGGGGAAGGGAGGGAGGGAGGGATGGATTCGGGATAGGTTTTCGGTAATGAGTAAATAGTACCATTTGTCGGAACAAAGGTTGTGTGTGTGTGTGCGTGTATTTACCTAGTTGTATTTCACGGGAAGGAGAGCTACGCTCGTGGGGTCCCGTCTCCATATCTCATTTTATCTAAACTATTTTTAAATTCATGTATTGTTCTTGCACACACTATTTTTTCATCCAACTTGTTCCAACTGTCTATTACTCTGTGAGGAAAGCTGTTCTTTTTCAGATCTCTTCTATAGCTGTCCTTCTTGATTTTCCTTCCGTGTCCTCTTGTGTTTCCATCATCCCATTTTATCAGATTCTCTCTATCAATAACTTCTATGCCTTTCATGATTCTGTAAATAGCTATCAAATCTCCTCTCTCTCTTCTTTGCTCTAATGTCTGTAGTTCAAGTTTTGCTAGTCTCTCTTCATATGATAGTTTTGAGAGTGTTGGTGCCAATTTTGTAATTGCCCTTTGTATTCTTTCAAGTTTTTTATACATTTTTTTTGTACTTGGTGACCATACCGTTGCTGCATATTCCAATTTTGGTCTTATCAGAGTGGTTAGAATTTTCCTCACCATTTCTTCATCCAGGTATGCAAACGCCACTTTGATTGTTCTTATCAAATTATAAGTTTCTCCAAAAATCTTATTTATGTTTCTCAGGTGACATATTATTCATAACAATGACTCCCAGGTCCTTCTCATTCTCTACTTTTTTTTATTCCTTTTTCTCCCAATTTATATGATCCTATTATTCTGTTTTTGCTTTTTCCAAATTCCATTATACTACACTTTTTAGTGTTGAACTCCATCTCCCACTTCCTACTCCATTCCTGTACTTTGTTCAGATCATTCTGTAGTGACTCACAATCTTCATCCGTTTTCACTTTTTTCAACAGTTTTGCATCATCTGCAAAGAAGCTCATATAACTTTTAATTCCTTCATCCATATCATTAATATATATAGCAAACATTATTGGGGCCAGAACTGTTCCTTGTGGAACACCGCTTATTACTTCATCCCATTCTGAGTGTTTATCTCTTATCACCACTCTCATTTTTCTTTCTTGCAAAAAGTTTTCCATCCATTTAAGCAGTTTGCCCTGTATTCCTCCCTCAGTGCGCGTGTGCGTGTGTGCGCGTGTGCGCGTGCGTGTGTGCGCGCGTGTGCGCGCGCACCGCAAAATGGAATAAATATTGTATACCCGCCGAGTGATCGGAAAATAGCCACCAGAAAGGTAAAATGTACATAGTAGTAATAATAATAATAAATAAAAGTAATAGTCGAAAAATCTGTGATCGAAGAGGTTTTGCCGGATTAGCTACCAAATTTAATGGAATCCAAATTTCCAATTCGTATCCATACCCGAGGTAATTGAATTAAATCCCCCAAAGAGGTCACGTGACCCATCGTGTGTCTTCCTGTCAGCCGGCGTCCGTCGGCTGTCGGCCTGTCCGTCAGACGGACGTCCTGTCTGATCAGTCGGTCCGGTCGGACCCTCTCTCCCCTAATCTCCTCCCAAACTCCCTTTCCCGCGGGATTCTCTTCGTAGTTAGTCTTCAGAAGTGTTGTCATCGTCGTCGTCGTCATTATCGTTGTCACCATCATCATCGTCGTCACTCACCATCATCATCGTCGTCACTCTCACCATCATCATCGTCGTCACTCTCACCATCACAATCACCATCGGCGTCGTCACCATCATCGTCGTCATTCTCACCATCACCATCGTCGTCATCATCACTATCATCAACGTCAGTGTCATTATCCATTTCCGTACGAATTTCAACATTATCCATATCAGCATCAATAACATCAACATCGGGTCCTCTAAGAACAGACCTCATAATGATAATGATGATGATGATACTGATGATGATGAAGCTCGCACTGCTGGGAGGTAATGGGGGGATAATTCGCTCTAACAGTGACGATACTAACACGAAGGCATCAATACTAAAAGAATGAAGTCTGATATCAGTGATATGGATGATGAAGCTACATCGTCGCCATTGTTGCTACCGAGGCGGTGCCAGAGATGAATGAAATAGCCTGGCGGCGGGCAGGAGTAAAGGGAAAAGTCCTAATAAGGGAAACTTAAAGGGAAATGTCCTAATAAGGGAAACTTGGGTAAAAGACGAAGGGAGGAGCTGTTTCTAGTGCCAGGGATGGTATCTAGTTAGGCAATGGCCCCTCTGTCCTTGTGGAGGAAGAGAGAAGGAAGGAAGGGAAATGGGGTCGTGAGTTTCTGTATCGGGGTGGGGGGGGGTGAGAAGTCTTCATGAATACTCTTGAGGATCCTCCTGGGGAGGGGGGGGGTTGCTCAAGGAAAGCAGGGAGAGGGCCTCCGGTAGGCAAAAACCTCTCCAGAGAGTTATTGGGAGACTCCCACCCACCCCACTTTTTTTTTTTTCTTTTTTTTTTTGGGGGGGGGGTTGCGTATATTGAGCTTCTGAGACCTTTAGAAACATAAAACTTTCCGAAACCGCCATCAAAGAAGACCCCCCCCCCACCTCTCAGCTGCCCAGCTAACAATAGAGGCGGAGCGAGACGACCCGTACCGCGCCAAGAAGACCCGAAGGAGAGGACGCCATTAATCAAAAAGGAAATTGTGACATAATAGGATAAATGGGAGATTAAAATGTACTGAAAATTGGAAACGAGAGGTCTGGTAATTTGTCGGGAAGAGGAGGGGAGGGGATGGGGGGGGAAGAGGAGAGAGGGAGGAGTCAGAGAACGGAGATGGTGTATGCAGAGTTGGAATAGCCCTGGGAGTTGGAGTAAGAAGGAAGGGAGGATGAAGAGGAAGGGGGGGGGGAGGGGGGGTCGAGAAGATGGTTATGTGTGTAAGGGGGGGGAGGTAGGTGTTATCACACTGTGCTATTTTTCCTCCAACCTTCAATTAATCGCCGGTACCGACCATCTCCAGCACTTTTTTTTCGCAGTGAAATGACTATGGCCAACTATTTTGCTTTCTTAACAACTTACATATAATGTCATTTGATATGCCGAAGGAAATTTTTTCCTCCGTCAAATCGGATTTCTTCCCGAAAGCTGCGTGCTGGAGATTTGCTCCAACAGTTGAAGGAAACTTAGCCCAATGTGATAACGTCTTTAGATGTAGCAAAGGCTGCAAGGACGAGGTTGAAATGGAAGCTTGTTTATTGATTTTATCTTTTATTGGTTAATGGATTAATGTATTCATCCGTTGATTTCTAATTTGGTTTATCCACGTACTGTTATTTACAATGACGCATGTTGGGAAATTCTGGCCAGTGTGGTTATTTTCCACAAAAATTAACAATTTAATTTTGCTTTTGTTTTCCAGAAAAGAGGACAGTGTGGTACAATTCCCCTCGCGGGAAAGCCATCGTCTGGGGCAGGTAGGTAGAGATAATTTATTTATTCTTTTATCAATTGATTCGTTTTCATTCGTGGGTATAAACACACACACACACACACACACAATCAATCACACTCGCTCAATTATTTAGTTCGTTTCTCTCTCTAACCTTATCTGATTCTTTTTGAATGTGGTACTGGTCTCGTTTTGTCTCGTGTCCGCATCCCGTGTAATTTCCTTTGTTTTCGCTCGATAGGTTTTGTAACGTTTAATCCCCCCTTCCTTTGTGGCCGCTCGAGTCTTTCCTCTGTTTTGTTCTTTGCTCAGAGTTCTCATCCTTTTGTTCCGCCTCTTGACGGGATCCCTGGTTCTTTGTTTTCTGTTTACCTATGTATTTTCAAAATTCAGTGGTCATTTCTTTATATTTTTTCAAAGTGCAGCGTGTTAAACGTGGGCTTACACAATCCAGGAAGCAAGTATAGCTTAGATAACGCTTTTTTTTATATAAAGAAAACGGAGTGCGAGAGAGACTTGGGAGTCCAGGAAACTGTATTAGTGCCAGGAATAGAGCTAACAGAGCATTAGGTTTCATAGGATACTAGTGATCCCCGATTACGAATAAAAGTGTAGAGGTAATTATCATACTATATGGCGTTAGTTAGACCAACCCTTGACTATGCGGTACAGTTTTGATCTCCGTCCTACATAATGGATATCAATTCACTAGTACAAGCACAGGAGAATGACCAAAATGATACATGGGCTCAGAATTTTACCATACGGGGATAGGCTTAGGCTCCTTAACTTACTCTTTGGAAAGACGAGCGCGGGGTGATCTAAAAGAGGTGTTCAAGTGGATCAAAGGCTTTAACAAGGGTGGCGCAAACAAGGTCATCATATTGAAACAACACAGCAGGACTCGAAGTAATGTTAGACAACTTTATGGATGGGGATGGCAAGTGGTAATGGACATAGAACTGCTTAGTGTACGAGTAGTACACTTTTAGGCTTTATGGTCTCTTGCAGTCTCCTTCATTCCTATGTTTTTCATTTCTCGATATATTTTCGTTCCAGAAGATTTTTCTAGTTGCTTGTTTAACAGACTTGTTTGTTTATTTTATGCCCTTTGAAATAGTGTTGGAACAACACAATTGATATTAAAATGTATCGTTAGAATATTACTATGTGCAGATATTTCTTTAAATACACGTCAGTGAAGGATGTATTTACTGTAATTTTAGTGTACAGTGGGGGTCATTTTCATTTGTCCGCATTAACATACTAACGAGTACAATTATAGATTTTTGTACAACCTATCATTTAATTAATTCATGACGCGCAGTTTCATTTCAAAGTTAAAATTGTTACTTTCTTCTAGTTGTATATCTAGAAGGCGTACTAAGGATATAAGGAAACTAGAAAACACTAACAAGCCAATTAATTAGATATTTCAGTGTCGTCTAATTCGACCACCTGAAGTCGGTCACTCCTGCATGTCCGTTAGTGAGTGATAGTTTTGTCTCGTTGTTGTTGGCCAGTTCCCACTAGAACGTCACACAGGCCCCTCTGCGCTTCTCACTAACACGTCGCGTCCCTCTTGCCCCCTTCCCACTCACTCCCACTAATACCTGCCAATCCCTCTCGGCTCCCTCGCCACTCCCATCAGATAATTCCCGATAGATCCTTCTTACCCTCGCCTCCTCCTCCTCCACACACACACACACACACACACACACACACACACACACACACACACACACACATATATGCGGGATCAAGTTCGCGGTGTTTTTCCTATACATTACAATTAGGTATATAAAATTAGGTAAATACTACTCTCATGTCTGTCTGGTTGTCTTTATTTATCATATATTTCTGCTCGCCTGCTTGTGTACCCTCCTCTGTCCATTCCTGTAACTTGGCTCTATGGCGTCCGAGATTGTCCGCACGGACAGAAGCGCTGGTAAACTCGTCCAGGACTGAGCCGTGGCATTGTCCCAGCCCTAACCCGAACTCCCATCGTTTGGCGTTAGCCAGAATAAAGTGGGTGCAGGACGTCACCGCGGCTCAGGAGTTGACAGACCAAAGTTTGAGCCCCGAAGTCGAATGAAACCGTGTGGGGTTTGGCAGAAGACCATCTAGACAAGGTCACCGTAACGATGAGGGGTTGACCACTGGGTTCAATCTAGTCCAACGGTCGTAACTACAACAAAGTGTTTATAGGACTTTTCTATGTATTTTTTCTTCTAATTCGTGAAGAGGGAATGGCGTTTATAGCTTCCATTCTGGCTAATCTCCGTCGATGTTTATTCATGAGTTGGGGTCTATAGAGATGGATCTTATATCCTACGCACCCCCTCATCTCTCCCTTTCCCCCTACTCTCATCTCCGCCCCCCTCATCATACTAATCAATCCCCCTCCCTCCCTTTCTTCCCCAAAACCCCTTCCTGGTCCCCATCCTTTGCCCTGCCTGCAGTCATTCAACCGTGAGTGGTTGTCTGATTGTTTCTCTCTTGTCTCCCTCTGTCGTCCATTCTACCTACTCTCTCCCCCCCCTCCCTCTCTCTCTCTCTCTCTCACACACACACACACACACACACACACACACACACACACTCACTCACACACGAGTGGTCTCAGACCTACCCAGAGATCGGCAAATAATGAGCTCTGAGCTCACTGCCGTAGGGTGGTGTCTGGCTGTCTCGACAGAGACTGCAGCAGATCCGAGGTGAACACACACACACACACACACACACACATCGCAGGAGGTGACGTGTGTGCAAACATGATTCAGGCAGATGGGGGACAAACTTCACCAACACCACAACATTTTTGGTTGTCTCTGCCCGTCTGTCTGTCTATCTATCTATCTTCTCTCTGAAGGGACCTCGTGTCTGCCCTGTGGTGTTCTTGTGTCTCTCCCTCTCTCCAGCCGTTGTCTGTCGGAGCTCGGGCATTTACGACCGTATGTCCTTACTGCCGTCACGCGTTGACTCGGCGGGACTCTAACCACCATCCATCCCTCTCGTTCCTTGGCCTCCAGACGCCCGCGCCCCCGTCCACTCGGCCACCCGGTACCGGAGGACGTTTGGGCAATGGTCTGGTGGAGACAATACCCGGGGAGACCTTCGCGTCAGGACGTTGCCCTCAAAGCGAGCTCGAGTGGATTTCTGCCGTGGATTCCTGAGGTGGATTTAGTGTTTTGCCCGGCCTGGGTGGATGTAGCACCACCATGGTGGCGCACTTTACGGGTGTTATTCTGGTTAAGAATGAGCGATTTTATGGGAGGGGGCGGTCTCTGTCCTGAAGGGGTTTGCCAGCGGTCGAGACCCAACCTTTCAGGACTGAAGTCGAACATGTGCGAGATTCGCCTGTCTTCGGCCAGAACATGATAATCAAGACGGGGCGTCGCCGTGTTGAAGGGGTCAGCAGTGGGTGACCCCCATGCCCGGCCGCTGAACCGACACGCATGCGCGATGGTAATCCGCCTGGAATAAGTGGATTTTAGTGGATTACGGCTGTGGTGGATGAAGTGGATGATGTAGATGCAACAACGTGATGGTGGAGGAGGACGGGAGAGAGGTGAACGAGTGATGGCCGTAGAGTTGATCTCGTTCATAGGTTCGATTCCAAGCCTCGGACGGTCACTGTACATCGATTCCGTCATAAAAGTTACTGCTGAGGACGTCGTTGTAGTTATAGTTTAGCTGGTGTAGAAGTCGTTGTCCGTGGCACTGTTGGGGTAGTTGTAGTGTTCGCTAGAGGAATTGAATCTGGGATGTTTGTCAGTAACGTCAATTGACGTCATATAGATGACGTCACTGACATAGATGATGACGTTGTAGTGGTGTGTGTGGACTCACGGTGGTCAGAGTTGTGGAAATGGTGGTAGGCGTGGCGTATCTTGGAAGAGGTGGTGATGCTGGTGGTGGGGGAGATGGTGATAAGGTGAGTCAGATTTAAGGAATGTTTGGGAGTGGATATAGGAATGGTCACTGTTTGCGTGCTCACTCGTACATACTGACGTGTACACACACACACACACACTGAATTTATAATGGTTATAAATGCATTTATGCTCTTATAAACAAGTTTACATAATTACATGATCTTAATAATGCTCATTAATAAGTCAACATGTCTTGCATTCACCCAAAGGTCTCCGGAACCAGAGGAAAGTTTTCGGGGCCACGATTCTCCTGTGCCACGAGAAGAGGCTTTCCGGTATCCGAAGAAAGTCTTCGGGACCCCAAGAAGGCTTCTGGTACCTCCAGAGGGCCTTCGGGACCCGAAGCTTCTCCCGAAGACTCTCCAGGGGTCTGCCACCGCAGAAGGCCCAGATCCACTTGGGTCGTGGTCAGCCAAACCACTAAGTACACTGTCCTCAGCCTCCGCAACGACCCGTCGCCAAGTACTTAGGTTACTTGTGTTTACGTCATGTAGAAGAGGACTTCAGGGTCCGGGGGGGGGGGACCGGGTTTCCACCTTCCCACGCCTCTTCCCTGTCCCCTTTCCCACTCGCCCGCCCATCCGATAGCAAGTAAACCCATGACCCAGCCCCTTATCCACCCCAGTTTCCCCTTCCTTACCATGCCTTACCTTCCCTTTAATTTACCTTACCGCATTAGGGGTACTTTCGGGTAAGATACAGAGGGGTAAAATATCGATGGGGTGAAGTAAGGTGTATTACCCTACCTTGCAAGACGGGGTAAGGTAGAGAAAGGCAAGTTGGGTAAGATAGGGAAAAGCAAGGTAGGGTGAGGCAGGTTACGGAAAGGCAACGTGGTTTACCCTACCCTACCTCGCCTTGGAAGACGGGGTAAGAGAGAGAAAAAGCGAGGTAGGGTGACGTAGGTTACGAAACTCAAGGTGTTGTACCCTACTTTGCCTTTCCCCACCTTATAAAACGGGGTAAGGTAGGGAAACGCAAAGTAGGTAAAGGAAGGGCATGGTAGGGTAAAACAGTTTTTCCCTAACCTACCTTACCCCGGCATGCAAGGTGAGGAATGGTTGGGTAAGAAAGGCAAGGTGGTGTACCCACCTTCCCTTTCCATACCCTACTTTACCCCGTCTCTCAACGTGGGGAATGGTTGGCTAGGAAAGGGTAAGGTGGGGAAAGGTAGGGGAGGGAAAAGCAAGGCGGTGTACCCCACCTTGCCTTTCTTTACCCTACCTTTTCCACCTTGCCTTCCCTTTCCTAACCCAACCTTACCCCATTTTGCAAGGTGGGAAATGGTATCAAAGGCAAGTTGGGTTAAGGTAGGGGAGGGAAAGGCAAGGTAGTGTACCCCACATAGCCTTTCCTTTCCCTACGCTACCCCAACTTGCCTTATCTTTCCCTACCTTGCCTTACCACGTCTTGCAAGATGGGGAATGGTTGGGTAGGAAAGGCAAGGTGGTGTACCCCACCTTGCCTTTCCCTCCCCTACCTTTCACCACCTTGCCTTTCCTACCTTTCCACGTCTCTCAAGGTGGGGAATGGATGGGTAGGAAAGGCAAGGTGGTGTGCCCCACCTTGCCTTACCTACCCCACCTAGCCTTCCCTTTCTATACCTTACCCCTTCTCTCAAGGTTGGATAGGAAAGGCAAGGCGGTGTGCCCCCACCTTCCCTTTCCCTACATTGCCTTTCCTTACCTACCTTACGCCCCTGTTGCAAAGTGGGGAATGATAGGAAAGGGAAGGTGGTGTACCCCACCTTGTCTTTCCTTACCCTACCTTACCCCGTCTTGCAAGGTGGGATAGGTAAGGTAGGGTAAACCACCTTGCCTTTCCCTACCCTACTTTGACAGGTAGGGAAAGTAGGAAAGGCAAGGAAAGGTGGTGTACCCTACCTTGCCTTTCTTTACCCAACCTTTCACCACCTTGAGTTTCCCTACCTTACCGTAGCTTTACCTAACCTTACCCTACACTAGTGTAAGGTAAGGTAGGGATAATGTAGTGTTAGGTAGGGTAGGATGAGGTAGTGATGGGATAGGGTAAGATAGGGTTGGGGGTAGGGGTAAGGGTAGTAGGGTAAGGTGGAAATATGAAATACAGAAAAAAATGCCTCAAGTTTGGTTAAGCCCCATGCACGCGCCATTAGGTCCACGTTCTTGACATCCATCTCGTACCTTACCCCACCCTGTCCTTACCTTTCCCCAACCCTACCCTATCGCACCTTTGCCTCCTCTGCCCAGCGAGCAGGTCACTAGAGGCTTTCGCTAGGGGGTGTTGTTCGCGTCCACGGAGATAAGAGATGTTGGAGAGATAACGAGCTCGGGTGGAGAAGGGCACACATTCGCCTGGGAGATGTTGGTGGGACGGAGGCGCGATAGTGGGGGGGGGGGGTGGAGAGTGAGGGAGAGAGGGAGGGAGGGCGAAGGAGGAGGAGGAAGGGGAGACAGCTGTTTGTTGACGAGGAGGAGGGAAGAAGAGGAAGTGAGGGACGAGAATGGAGGTGGTAATTATAAGGAAGGAGAAAATGAGGAGATGAGGGCAGAGAGAAGAATGAAAATTAATAGGAGGAGAAGATGGGAAGAGTAGGGGGAGGATATGTACAGGAGTGAAGGGATTGGGACGAGGAATTTGAGGATAAGAACGGGTGGATCAGGATGAGTAAACATGAATGATAACAACCTCAAACGTATGACGACTACAGGGGTGAAGAGGGAGGAAGGGAGGGAAGGGGGAGTGAACTTCAGCCCCAAGGGTTGAGACGTTTCAGGAAGTCCAGTTTCGAGGTGAAAGGGGAGGGAGGGAGGGAGGGTTAGGTGAGGAGAGTTTTTTTTGTTTGTTTTTTTAAGACCGTGCGGTATGAGACCGTACTTGCTTATAGAAAGAAGTTTTGTGGTAACAAGCGAAATGTCGTGTTAATAAAGGCTACTCCGTCCTCACATTTGGAGTTTATTTCGACAGACTTTCATACAAAAAGAGGTTACTTGCCATGGCTGCCCACCCAGGACTCTCCTAACACTAGTGATCCCAACACTAATTCTTCCTCTCAACACACCTAGTGCGTCCTCCGAGGTTGAGGATTTTCCATCGTGTCCTACCACACGTTGTTCTGCAACCCTGCGTGTCCTCTAGGTGCCTTGGTTCGGTTCAGAGATCGCATTCGTACTATAAACGTCCGACAGTTTCCTATGTATTCTCACCTGCCTCGTCTTCTTGCTGCCTATCTCAGGGTTGGGCAACATTTTTAAGTGTGGGAGCCAAAATCTGCCAAGGTTTCGATACAAAATTTTCTCGTGTGCCAATGCGGTAATGTTATAGGCCTACATGGCCCCCTCCCCCCTCCCTCCCTCCCTCCACCTCCTACAAGGGCCACAGTCCGTCGCTTAGCGCAGTATGCGGTTACCAATGGTCACACAAAAGAAGTTGGAGATTTGTTCGTTTTTTGTTTCAAGGTGAGCTCTGGGTTTCGGGTGCCCAGGTGTCTTGTTTCCTTCAGGTGTGGCACCCCACGTGCACTATCGGGAGAGCCAAAGTGGGCCACGTTCGAGTCTCACGGACTTTGTCGCCGTGGGTAGCACTTGTTGTTGTTGTTGTTGCCTGGCTTAAGCGAGAATAAAAACCATTTATAGCGGATGTAGTGAATGGGTAGACAAAGATTGTGGTCATTGAAAATGGATAAAGTATGTAAATGTACGTGTACACACACACACACACACAATGTAAAGTCATGAGCAACATTTTTTACCCACGCTACAGTCCTCACAACATGAATAGGATTTTTTTTAAATCAAGTACGTGATATATTTTCTTGTAATATTTAGCGTTAGTCATTTTACTGAATTAATAAAAACCAATGTTGTTATACAAAGAGTTTGAATTTTGTGTCATGAAAATGTCCTGGTGGATAAAAAAAAATTCCTCGTGATTGTACATATACAGAACTTAAGGAACACCTAATATGTGGACACGCGAGTCATCTGTCGTGAATACCAGCAATATCTGTGTTCCACAAGTTAGGTGCAGAGAAAGGGAGAGAGAAAGAGGGAAGTGGGGTGTGTGCAGGAAATGAAGAGGAAGAGAGAGAGGGAGAGGGAGAGGGAGGAAGGGGAGTACCAGGAAAAGAAGGGACCAAGTAGCAGCCTTTCGGGACTCCGCTGAGGACCCACTTGGGCGTTATCACCTCGCAGCTGCCGAAGGCCTAACCCCCCCCCTCCCTCTCCCCCCGTCACTTGCCCTATGGCGGCGCCTCGCCTTTGTCGTCGGAGCTAAGCAGCGGCAGATAGGCTCTTCAACAACTGGGATTAATTTAACTTTGCGGCGGATTTGAGGAAGCGGCAGTGCCGAAGGCGGTGTCACCCGCACACACAAACAAGGCTCCACGCTGCAGTGGTATCGTTCTCGACCGCTGGTTCAGTGATCAGAGTTCAAGTTCCGCCCTGGGCTTAAAGAAAAAAATCATCGCTACACTGCAAGCCGGCACCCCAAGTCTGGTGGGCAAGGAGTTGTGTGTGTGTGTACACGCGTGTACGGTCTATACATCACCTCTAAGCTTTCATCCGGGAGGGTAATAGCTGTCGGTCACAAGTTTAACAGTTGATCCAAGACAGTGGTGAATCGCGCGCGCGCGCGCACACACACACACACACACACACACACACACACATAGTACACATAGCTGGGCAGCTAGAGGTCTACTCAAAGTGAGCGAGAGTACGCTTTTAAACAATTATTACTCTAACTCAGCGTTTCCCAACCTGGGGTGCTGAAATCAATTATAGAGGTTGCTGGGAAGTGATGCACACAAAAATCACATTATGTGTGTATCACTGATTACCTAGATGTGCATATTTGACTTTTTCCGTCCTATTTTTTTTTCTATGGTGTTCTCATTTCTTCTACAAAAAATATTGTCAATTTGTTTCAGTTTTAAGGAATCAAATGAATCATCAAGCAGTACACTTCACTTTCTTTTATCCTTCTAATAACAAGATAGGGGTGCTGGACTGCTTAGACATGACAACAGGGGGTGCTATGGTCGGAAAAATTGGGAAACTTTGCTCTAACTACATTCGTTGGTAAGCGAATCAGTTCTGCTAACCAGTGAGTTCAGCAATAAATATCTTCTGCATAATGAATGTGCAGACTATCTTATGGGGGAACCGAACTCGGGCCAACACAGCCCTGGGTGTGAACTCCTGACCTTGGCAATTTCGACTTGTAAACATCCCAATCGTTTCAGTCACCCTGAAGGCTGAAGTCCAAGATATGCACTGCTGACATCAGCAGCTGGTGCAAAGGCAGCTGCACAAGCTTGAGATCTTGCAGCTGGAGACGTCCAGCGTGTTGGGCTTGCAATAACCTTAATCTTATCAAGTCTGCATCGGCAGTTTGTTTCCGACAGAGCGGTGATTAAAATCGTCTGACGCGGCTAGAGTATGTGTTGCCAAGTCAGGACTTTGGGTAGTGATAAAGGGGGGGAAGTGGGCCGAGGGGATTTCCGTCCCTTAAATAAAATCACCTGGCGACAGGAACAGCTAAGAGGATTGGTATTCCAGAAAGGTACATTTTAGGCAGTGAAGGATCTTCCTTCAGGTGAACAAAATCATCTGGTGACAGAATACACCTGTTTATCCCGAGCACTTCAAATCGTCAGTGGCATTTCACTTGGATAAAATCCCCCCTCCGTCGACCAGAAAAAGACGTATAAAGTGTTTCATTGTAAACGAGTATGAATTGGATCGTAGAGCCCTTAACAGTCACGAGGCAGGACCATCACCGAGCACGCCACAGCGGGAAGATTGAAAACAAATGAATCACCGTATCCAGCCACGACGTGGGGGTGTGTATTCCTTGTCAGGTGCCACTACCGTTCCCACTCCGTCAGGGGTGGGTGGGTGGGTGGGGGGGAGTCTCGCGCCAGGAGCGATAAGACGGTGGCAGCGTGCGACCCTTTGGCACTGGCGGTGAGAGTCAGGAACCTTAATAACGGAGGGGCGGCGCTTTTGACGCCAACTGTGCCACATTTCGGCGTCGATGGGAACTTTCCGGTGTGTCGTCATTTGGCGCCGCCTCCGGGCAAGAGGGGCCCATGTGCTGACATGCTCCCTTGTCGCGATATCTTGTGCACGTATGTAATTAATATTATGTGTGTGCGGGGACACACACACACACACACACACACACACACACACACACACACACACACACACACACACACATGCGCACATGCAAGCAACGCGCACACACACAACGCGCGCACACACGACACGCACACATACATGCATGCATACATACATACACACAAAACCCTCATACGGTTTCAATACTACGAGGACCCTTGAGGGATACCTGCTGGTGGTCGTCCAAGAGGAAAATCTCCTTGCCACCCAACCTCAACACCTGTCAACACCTCTAGTCTCCATCAGGAGGTGCAGGGATGACCCTCTGTCTCCAAACCAGGGCCAATGTTCGTGTTAATTTCAACTGCATTTCCTCCACCGTTCCACGCAGTGAAGCTGACAACCGGCGACTGCTCCCTTCTTACTACAAGCCAGCCAGGAAGAGGATAGTGTCCAGTACAACTCTGGCTAAATTCCAGAGTTTCATCCCAGGAAATGGGAGAGTCAGAGGACCGTTGGTTGTTACAGTGGGGACGCGGACTGTTAGTGTTAGACTCCGGGGAGGAATAAAGCCCTGTTCACACTAGTTTCAGCCGCCGGGGTTTGAACCGCGGCGGTTCAATAACAATGCAAGTCAATGAAGGCGTCCACACACAAGCATACAGTTTCTCCTGGACAATGCGGTACCGCCGCGGTTTCCTCGCGGTTCAAACCGCTAGTGTAAACAGGGTCTTATTATCAGTTCAACGTGATGACACGCTCAGAGTCCAGCACTGCGACATGGGGTAAACCCACATTCCGGCCATTTCTGCCCCGGTTGATAAGACGAGGCTGGGGAGGCGAACTTTCTTGTTGTTGAGCAATCTGGTATCATCGAATGTACACGATATCACGTGAGATGGAGAAGTCTACCGTATGTGTAGTGACACACAATTGAATATGCAGAAACACGTTTTCTCACTGAAACAAAACATAAACATATGCACACATGCTGGAGGCGCACACACACACACACACACTTCAACGAATGGACGGCTTAGAAGACGTTCTGAAGAAAAGTGAAGTCTGTGGATCCCAACGCAAAGAGAAGTGCCTAGTGTTTTTGCAGGGTGGGGGGGAAATTGCTCGTGGAGTAGTGGGAACGTAGGGAAAGAGGAAAAGGGGAGGGATTACTGAGGGAAATGGAAGGAAATGAGGAGGGAGTAGACTTTGCCCAGCCAGACAAGCGGAAGGTAAACAAAAGACTTAGCGAGAATCAAATGTCTAATAAAAATGTAAAGATTAGAAGTATAGAGAGGAGCAATACAGAAGAAAGTGACGAGAATATGTTCCAGGGATTTAAAGAGGGTGGGGGGGACACAACCCCCCCCCCCCCGACTGATAAGACTAGAGGAGAGTTGATAAGGTGATCGAGGACTTGGAGCGTAAGTTAGGTAACGTAGACTCCATTTTCCAAAGAATTGAAAGGTTGGAACAACTAGAGAAGGCTAACAGAAACTTAACTGAAGAAATAGAGGACCTAAAAAGACAGTTAGGAAATGTAAAGGAGGAGAATGAGAAATTGAAGAAGAATAGTAATGAAAACAGTGAGAAAATAGCTACAGAAGCTAAAAATTGGAGAATAACTCAAGAAGGGAATAAGGTTTCATTCACTGACATAGTCAAACAGCAATTGAAAGAACATAATGAAGACTCAGTTATTAAAGTGATGAGACAGAAGGAGAATATAGTAAGAGAATTAGCTGACAAAAAGAAATGTATAATTATATTAGGAATGGAAGAGAAACATAACCCAGATAGAACCGCAAGAATCAAGGAGGAAAATGAAAGAGTAAGCAGTTTATTAAAATTAGTCCAGGAAGATGAACCAGAAATTATAAAGGAAATTGAGGAAAAATTCAGACTCGGAAAATATAGTACAGATAAGACCAGACCAATTAAGATTAAATTCAGGTCACAAACAACAGCAGAGAAAATTCTATCCAAGACAGGGAAACTAGCAACAAATGATCAATATAAAAAGGTATGGATAAAAAGAGAAATGAATAAGGAGGAAAGAGAGGCAGAAAAGCAGAAAAGAATTGAAGCTAAGGCAAAAAACGAGGAAAGAACGGAGTCAGAGAAAGAGAGATTCTATTGGAGAGTAGTGAACATGAAAATAAAGCAGTTCGACATACTAAAGAAAAACATAAGGGAAACAGAGAATACAATGGAAGTGGCAGAAAACTAAGAGTGTCTTACACAAATATAGATGGATTGATAACAGGATTGAATGAACTGAATGATTATTTGAAAGAAAAAGAACCGGACATAATGGGAATTGTAGAAACAAAATTAAAAGGCCCACTACCACCCAACAGTGTAGGACATGATACATACAATTATTGGATTAGAAACAGAGAGAAAAAACAAGGGGGTGGAGTTATGTTCCTGACTAAGAAGGATATAAACGTGAAAGGTGTCATATATGGAAAGAATACAGTAGAGATGATTATGATAGAAGTGGAAGACCGAGATAAGAAGAGCAGAAAATTTGTGATCAATTATGTGCCTCCGAAAACAGCCTCATGGGAGGAGAGTGAACATAAAAGTATGTTAGAGGACACAAAGATAGCATTAACTAAAATAATGGAAGACGGAGGAAGAATAGTTATGATGGGCGACTTTAATTGCAAAGAAATCTGCTGGGAAGAAATGACAGTAAAGAGTGGTGATGACTCATGGGGAAATGCTCTACTTGAGATGATTACTGACCATTCAATGACACAATGGATACAAGAGAACACTAGGTATAGAAATGAAGAAGAACCATCGAGGCTAGACTTAATAATTACATCTGAACCTAGAATAGTGGACAAGATTGAATATAAAACACCAATAGGTAAAAGTGACCACATATTGATTGAACTGGAACTTAATGAAGAAAAATATATGAAAAGAAATGAACAATATAGAAAAGGAAGAATGATGTATGAAAAAACAAACTTTGATAAAATAAGAGAATTCTTCCAACAAGAAAACTGGGAAGAAATATACAAAGAAGAAACATCAGTGGAAGAGAAATGGAATATTTTGACAAAAATTTACAAAAAAGGAGTGGAAAAGTATGTCCCAAGACAAAAACAAGAAAAAGAATATGTAAAATGCTGGTACAACAAAAGTTGTAGGGAGTTAAAGGACAAAAGAGACAAAGCCTGGAACAGATGGAAAAAAGACAGAAGACCTGAAAAATGGAAAATATATACTGGTTATAGAAATGAATATGTACAAAAGTGCAGAGAGGAAAAAAGAAAATATGAAAAAGATGTTATAGAAAAGTGTAAAGATCAACCAAAACTATTCTACAGATTTGTAAACAATAAACTGAAAAACAAACAAGACTTAGAGAAATTAAGACAAGGAGTTGAATACACTGAGGAAATGGAAATGGCAGAAATTATGAACAAACATTTTAAATCAGTGTTTACAAGGGAAAATATACAACCTGAAGAGATTGAGTGGAAGGAAAAAGTCCCCCCTATGGAAGAAATAGAAGTAACAAAGAATGAAATATTGACACACTTGGGTAATTTTGATGTCAGAAAATCGCATGGGCCAGATGAAATAGCAAACTGGATTCTGAAAGAATGCAGGAATGAACTGGCAGACAAAATACATAGCATAATAAGCAGTTCCTTAAAAGAAGGAAAAGTTCCAGAAGATTGGAAAAAAGCAAATATAGTACCTATATATAAAGGAGGAAATAAAGAAGAACCTACCAACTATAGACCAGTCTCTCTAACAAGTACAATAGCAAAAATATGTGAAAGAATTATCAAAAGTAGATGGATAAAATACTTGGAAAAAAACAACGTACTAAATCCAAGGCAATTTGGATTCAGACAAGGACGATCATGCGTCACCAATTTAATATGTTTCTATTCAAGGCTAATAGATATAATACAAGAAAGAGATGGATGGGCTGATTGTGCATTTCTAGACCTAAAAAAAGCTTTTGACAAAGTACCACATAAGAAGTTGCTTAAGAAATTAGAATATGAAGGAGGAATACAAGGTAAATTGCTAAATTGGATGGAAGACTTTTTGCAAGAAAGAAAAATGAGAGTAGTGATAAGAGATCAGCACTCAAAATGGAATGAAGTAATAAGCGGTGTCCCGCAGGGAACAGTTCTGGCCCCAATAATGTTTGCTATATATATTAATGATATGGATGAAGGAATTGAAAGCTATATGAGCTTCTTTGCAGATGATGCAAAATTACTGAAAAGAGTGAAAACTGAAGAAGATTGTGAATCACTACAGAGAGATCTAAATAAAGTACAAGAATGGAGTAGGAAGTGGGAGATGGAGTTCAATACAAAAAAGTGTAGTATAATGGAATTTGGAAAAAGCAAAAACAGAATAACAGGATCATATAATTTGGGAGAAGAAGGAATAAAAAAAGTAGAAAATGAGAAGGACCTGGGAGTCATTGTTATGAATAATATGTCACCTGAGAAACATATAAATAAGATTTTTGGAGAAACTTATAATTTAATAAGAACAATCAAAGTGGCATTTACATACCTGGATGAAGAAATGGTGAGGAAAATCCTAATCACCCTGATAAGACCAAGATTGGAATATGCAGCAACGATATGGTCACCAAGTACAAAAAAATGTATAAAAAAACTTGAAAGAATACAAAGAGCAATTACAAAACTGGCACCAACACTCTCAAAACTATCATATGAAGAGAGACTACAAAAACTTAAACTACAGACACTAGAGCAAAGAAGAGAGAGAGGAGATTTGATAGCTATTTACAGAATCATGAAAGGCATAGAAATTACTGATAGAGAAAATCTGATAAAATGGGATGACAGAAATACAAGAGGACACGGAAAGAAAATAAAAAAAGACAGCTATAGAAGAGATTTTAAAAAGAACAGCTTTCCTCACAGAGCAATAGACAGTTGGAACAAGTTAGATGAGAAAGTGGTGTGTGCAAAAACAATACATGAATTTAAAAATAGTTTAGATAAAATGAGATATGAAGACGGGACCCCACGAGCATAGCTCCCCTTCCCGTAAAATACAACTAGGTAAATACAACTAGGTAAATACACACACTATATTTTATATGTATAGCAATAATGATTACCTACGTCCATATGCCAAGTGCTTTTCCCCCTTATAAGGAAGGTAACTAAGTCAAAGGCGTGTATTCGTTTCCACCTATTTCACTCCCCTCCACCACCCTTTCCCATCTCAGCTCCTCGTGGACGACGGGTCATCCCTGCATCCGCCAACTGCCCTGATAATAATGACGAGAACGATATTTATGAACAATAGTAAACAAGTACCTGTGAACGCGTGTGCCACTCAGAAGAGCATCAGTGTTACGTAACACCCTTGTCGATCGCTTTAGCGTGCAGAGGTCCTTCACAAACAGGAAATGTGATGCCAAACACTTGATTCCCGGACAGGTGCCCTGACAGTCATGTTACTCACTTGGTAAACATCCACGTCATACATGATATACCGTGACTAATACACACGCACACACACGAACGACTCGGTGGCGCGGTTGGTAGAGTTTCAGACTGTCAGTAAGGGGGTGCCGGCGGTACCTGGTTCGAATTCTACCCAGGGCTGAAATCATTTCAGTATCGCTGCGCTTCGAGTCGTTACTCCAACTCTCGTGGGCGGGGAGTTGGGTGTGTGTGTGTGCGTGCAAGGTCATAGCATTACCCATAGATCGGTCATGCGAGCTCTGAGCTCTCTTCCGGGAGGGAAATAGCTGTCGATCACGAGTCCAACACGTGACCCAAAGACCAAGGTGAATCACATACGCACACGTACGTGTTGAAAATTTGTGACCATAGCATGAAATTGTTTCTTAATGTCTAGCGAAAAAGGTTTTTGGCATTTGGACGGTCCGAAGGGAAGGAAGAAGGGTTGGCTGAAAGATGGGAGAGGTAAGGTCCTGCAGAGAGAATGGAGAGGCAGGCAGGGAAGGTGGAAGGAAGAAAAGAATGAGTTTGAGAGGAAGGTAAAGGGAGGGGGAAGGGAGGGAGGCAGAGAGAGGTAGAGTTGGGAGATGGTTAAAGGAGGGAAGAAGGGAGAGGGAAGCGAGGGAAGAGGGAAGGAAGGAGGGAGTAGAGGCAGATGAGGAAGGAGGGATATAGATAAAGGTACGTAAGTTGGGAAGGAAAGGCGAGATGTGTGACGTGTAAGGAGGGAGGCCCCTGTTGGTATCTTAGAGGTATGACTGTTAAGGCAAACACTGATAATAATCTACTGATAACGCGGACTCCAATACCACCGGCCCTGCAACCTGTGCCCACAGTGCTCGATTAGCGTGGACGATGTCGTTTGTGTAAGTTTAATGTAAGCTTGTGCGGTGAGGAAAGGAAGGAGGGGAAGGAGGAGATTAATTGAATGAACGATCAAAGCGCAAATAAATAAAAAAGAGGATGAATAGATAACGGAAATGAGATTTGAAATTGAAACTGATTGCAACATACAAATAGTCAATTAGACGAACGAATTAAGAGAAGAATTAACAGATTAGGTGTTTGTGGATCTTCAAACCCACTATCGACTCGGGGAAGATGTTTTTGTTTATTAACTACTCTATTAACGAAGTTGTTTCTACTCGCGTCTTAATTAAACCCGGGCCTTGGTGGCTCGTGCCCTTTGTTTCCCAGCCACTTTGTATTCGATGTAACAAGAAAAAGCATAATGCATTCCACGACTCGAGGCTCTTCACTCCCCCACCCCCAAATCCACCGCGTCTTCATCTCGGACAATAAAACATAATATAGAAGTTAGCGAGGATCGCTAATAACGGCAATACCATTACCACAGGCATTGTTATTGATGCTGGCGAGGGTGCCACGCCGTTGAGACTCCTAAGACCCCTCTCAGAAAGCGTCAAGACCGGCTGTTAGGGTCTCATCAGCGTCGGGTGGTCTGCAATTGCATGGAGCGAGATTGCGGGTTCCTCGCTGACGATGCGCGCACAGGTGTGGATTAGTATGCAGGCGAGGTAGCCAGTGGCCAACCGCAGACTGTGGGGTCGGGAGTGCCACCTCCGGCCGGTGCCTCTGGGAGGTCTCCGTGGGCGGTGCCTTTGGGTGGTCCCGTCTGCGTAAGGAAGTGTCTGAAGATGGTGCCTGTTGGAGGTTGTCCCTAGGAGGTTCCTTTGGGAGCTCCCATCCGAGGGAGTTTTCTGAAGCTGCCTGTGGTCTCCTGAAGACCTCTTCCCAAAGGCAGCTTCCGGAGACGTCACTGGGAGACCTCGCCAGGATCTGACTGATGGACATACTAGACGGGTGTGTTGGAAGTGCCCGTGGGAGGTAAGTCTGTCAGAGATGTCACTGCGGCAGATCCTCAAGGAAGACACATAGGTGGGGATTCTCAAGAGGTACACTACGGACCCTCACGGAGGAGGTGCCTTCTAGGGAAATGCTTCTAGTACAGTGGGTACCTCTACCTGTACCTGGGGGTACCTGTATCCCAAAGGAGTACGAGACCTTAATCCTGGGGGTACGAGGCATGATAGCCAGTACAAAGGTACTGTACGAGTATATTTACCATGAGAAAGCATAATGTGCATTTATTGTATCCTACTAATTGACATTTTTGATTTGAAATAAAAAAAAGTACCTTTGTTCAGTAACTGAATATATCTAATCATTTCTCAGCAAGATCTATATCACTAATCCTTTTCATATGTTTGTATTGTATTTATATTGGATTATGGTACGAGAAATTTTTCAGATATGATCAAGGGGTGCGGACAAAGGTTAAGAACGCATGCATCTGGAATGTGCGTTCTTGAAGTCTGTTCTTCTGTGAACGCTCTTCGGCTTTCTTGAGGAGTTGGTCATCTGGGAAGGGTCTCTGGTGGGTCCCGAGTGCCTCTGGGTACCGCCAAGAACCTTCACCGTGCAATGCCGCACCACGCACCCCCAACAGCCGAATAAAATCGACAGGCGACTATCGGGGAAAAATTCTTGGAGGCCGCAGTGTCCCTTACGAAGAGGTTGCCGCCTCCTCAGGTGAGAGATCGAGGTAGATGTTGCACAAAAATGAAATTTCTTCTGTTTTCTGGATGGTAGTGATGATGTTGATAATGATGATGAAGAGGTACCTCCTCCCATAGTTACCAGTTACCACAGCCACGTATCACTTATGTGATGCCTTGAAATGCCTCTCGTCGAATCCAGTGACCGATCCTTCTCTTCGATGACATTACTGAGTAAACCGAATGTTTGCTCAGGTGGGACGAGGACGACAGACAACCCCCCCCCCCCACACACACACACACGCTCTCGGGTCCCCACTTGCTGGGTGATGGATCCCCGCGCTCACCCCCTCCCCCTGGGCTGCCACCCCCCGCCTCACTCTCTCACTCACACACACACTCTCACACACACACACACACACACACACACACACACGCACGCACGCCCTCCCAGAAGGGTAATGCTCTTTATTAAACACGTGATCGGCAATAGGCGATTTTGTTACACATCTCAAAGGTTTTGTGTATTTTACACGCGTACACGCACACCAACACGAGGTTGGACCAGTATTTAGTGTACTTGGTTCAAGTCCTGACACCCCACTTCACCCATCCCTCCCTTTCCCCTCTCTCTCTCTCTCTCTCACACACACACACACGAAAGCTTATTTTGTTTAAGAACCGAGTAATGAATGTCACAGAGGAAGCAGGTCTGCTCATGTACAGTTGTGTACTAAAGCCCTTGACAACCCTGTGGTACTTCACTGCGCAAATGAAATCCCCCCCCCCCCAAGTATTTAGTACATTTTCCAATCACAGATCGGTCCATACTATGGAGTACAGACTAGAAAGGAATGTATATATTAACTAAGAAAGGTCTTGTATTGTGATGGAGGGATAATTTTGACAGCGCCTGTACAACACGGGAGGAAGTTCCTCGGCCGCTACCGGAGTCACGAGAACGTCTCCAAGGTCGACGTTTGAGTGAGAGAGCCACCTGGACGGGAAGAGAGCGAGTTGCGAGTCCCTTTCCATATATGGAAAGGACAAGGATGCAGAGTGAGCCAGTGTGAGTGTGTGTGTAGAGGGGTTGGGAGACAGGCGATCAGTGATATGTATATCCTCCTCTTCCTCATCCTCTCCTCAACGTCTCTCTCTTGCACCTCGCCTTCCTCCCAAGCCTGGTTCTCTTCATCCTCGAATTTTCCCCTGCCTTCATCCTATGCGATACAATTTTTATCTCTTTCCTAATGAATGGATATTAATTCATTGGAATCAGTACAGAGGAGAATGAACAAACCATGGGTTCAGAAATTGAACTTACAAAAGACGAAGAGTACGGAGTGACCTAATAGAGGTATTCAAATGGGTCAGGGGTTCTAACAAGGGTGATGCAAACAAGGTCATCATATCAAGACAGCAGGGCAGGACTCGTAACAATGTATTTGAATTGGATAAATTTAGGTTTAAGAAGGAAAGAGGCAAGAACTGGATTACCAAGACAGTAGTTAACGAATGGAATAGCCTAAGTAACCATGTAGTGAGCGCTGAATCTCCTGGTTGTTTTAAGAGAAGGTAGGATAACCATGGGGATGATAGATGGTAATGGACAAGGAGCTGCCTAGTGTAGGCCTTACGGTCTTTTTGAAGCCTCCATTCTTTTTCCACTACCTCTTCCTTAGTCCATTCATTTCTCGTCATTTTCCTTCATTTCCACCCCATCCCGCATCTCTTCTCCCAAGCCTGTAACTCACTACTAGCGGCATTGTTCAACCAGATTGGCCGCACAGTCTGTCTTTACTTTTATGCCCATATATGGTCATTTCCCGAAAGACTCGTAAACTGGAGAAGCTCCCGGCGCCACGTGTTGCCAGCGCCGTGCCGCCGGGCTCCCTACTACGTCACGCGGAGTCATAAAATGGCGCCAGTCCCTGGAGCCAAGTGATGTAATTGATTCTGGCGACGCTGACTGCGCATGCACAAGGCGTCCTGGGGCGCCAGAATAAACACGTGCACGTGGCGGTCACTCGTCCCCCAGTGGGCAGGAGAGGGTCATAACTGTTTCCAGTGTGTGCATAAGGGGGAAGTACTCTTGTGTTTACGACACGAGGGTGACAGCTGTAGTCGAGGACGGTGTTGGGGCTTTGTTGGTGGACACAGGCTGTGGCCGAGCCGCCTTGGGCTTCGTGTCTGGACCCGATAAGCCAAAGGTTGGTGGTTCGACATCGCAAGACTCTGTGCGTGACGTCTCTAAAGGCTATCATGTCAAGGCAACTCGCAGGGCTGTTTCGGATGGAATGTTGAAACAAATGTAATTGCAAAGGCTTAGAGTCGGCAAATGGACAGGACAGGTGTGAGGGCTCCAGTTCGATCCCATACAGGTAATGGTGAGGGCTTTAGATGATGTAGACGAGTGCATCATGCATTATAATCACTTTATAGCAGTGACGTTCCCACAGCCGAAAGAAATCGTCTGGCCTTAGAATGAGATATGTAGATCACCTTACCGACATATACACACACACACACAAGATAGGGGTATAAAGGACACAGGAGAAAAATTGATATATTTTTATATCTAATGCATCTCTGAAGAAGGTTGTTTATGCCTGACACGTTAGATGTACACAGGAACTTGTCAAGCTCTCTCCTGTGTTCTTTCCTTCTATCCCTGAATATGAACTACTCTCACACACACACACACATGCGCACGCACATTATATATATATATATATATATATATATATATATATATATATATATATATATATATAGTGCATTGCGAAAATAATCACAATAACGCGTGACTAAATGATATTGCAGAAACCACAAGGTAAATAAAGTCTGAATACTAAACGTTTTCGTCTATTACGACATCCTCAGAGTACAAGAAAGAGAAATAGAACACAATATCTATACAGAAATAAGAAAACTGGGGAAGGTTATGGCCACATGAAAGCTTCGGACAATATACATACACACACATTCATATACAAATGGAATTAATAATAGTTTTATTGTTTTATTATTACTATTATTAGTTCCATTTTTATATGAATGTGTGTGTATGTATATTGTCCGAAGTTTTTATGTGGCTATAACCTTCCCCAGTTTTCTTATTTCTGTATAAATATTGTTCTATTTCTTTCTTGTACTCTGAGGATGTCGTAATAGACGAAAACGTTTAGTATTCAGACTTTATTTTCCCTGTGGTTTCTGCAATATATATATATATATATATACACATAAACGCGCGTGCGCGCGCGTGTGTGTGTGTGTGTGATATAAAGTAATACAAACAACTGCGTAATTAAGACGTGGTTATGTGCGGACGTGCTAATGCAAATGATAGCGTGGCCTTGCCCTCGGCGCCAATTATATACTGCCCTGGCGACGGTGCAAATTAGGCACAGTACAGCGCACCTCGGTTAAGGTCTGCCCGTGACGCCTCTCTCGTTCCCTTGTTAAGTGCGTCAGTCTATCTGCGAGAGATTTCGCTTGTGTGTATGTGCATTGGGGTACACGTGTAAGGAGTGTGTGTACGTGTGTTTAGCTTTGGATGTTTAGAGCGTATGTGTACGTGCTTTGTATATGTGTAACTTTAGTGTTGTTTTTTATTTTTATTTTCATTAAAATTTTTGTGTATAAGAACATTTATTCTTCATTACCAAAAGGACCCCGAAGTGTTTGGCTCAGCCCAAAAGTCACCTTTACCTTACGTGTTATGGAAAATCGGGTAATCAACGACCATCAATCTTTGACATTCTTACAGCCTTCAGCCATGATAAGTGACTGGTTAAAAAAAAATGTCTTTGCGTGCGTTTGATCGTTTGCTGAACGACTTTGAGAAGGTTTCATTCCTGAACAAGAGTCTAGCAAACCATTTCTTGCTGTCCTCGTCCATTCCACATGCATTGCTCTCTCGCTCTCTCTCTCTCTCTCTCCCGAGAGAGAAGCTGACAATGCTGAATACTTGTTCTCGTTTTCTTCCTGGCGCGCCAATGCCAGGAATTCATTATTGGTGACACTTTACCCCCCCCCCAAAAAAAAAGAATAAAAAAATTGCTATAATGCAATATCACAAAAAAGGAATACACAAGTGTACATGCATGTGCACCACCACCTCTTCCTCCCCGCTAAACTTCGGAACGCAAATAATAATCAGAGTCTGCCCTCCAGCAGGCAGTACCTCACCCTCGGAGCCGGTAGCGGCGGTCTTAGGGCGTCGAGTCTCAGACGTGATGTGCTTGCTTCTTAAACTTGTGTTGTAGCACATCCACGCACTTCACATCATAAACCCGTTGGGTGAATGGCTGTGCCTCATGGTTGAACAAAAAGAAGCTTTCAAGTGTTTGGAATGGGATATTAACCGTTAAAAACGTTAATTCAAATATTCAAATGTTTCGTCGAGTAAAATCGCTTGGCAGCAGCAGGAATAAAGTTCTTCGGTGACGGGGCTCGTCCCTCTTTGTTGAATGAAATCGTCTGGTATTAGCCAGAATAATATAATGCAAGTCACTCCTCCACAGAGCACAGGCGTGTCCTCGTGACTCGCAAGTCTTCGTCCTCGCCTCGTAAGTAGAGAGATCTACGTTCGATCCCTTTTACACAAGTGACTGCCACTTGCCTATGATGTCTGTGATTATCCTGGCTCTCTCTCTCTCTCTCTCTTAATGATCTGGGTGTATACCCTGGGTATACGGTGAACCGCATTATAGAAACAGTACATAATGATTATTTTTAACCGGGGTTTAACTTTAAACTCTAAATTGATGGATTTGTGCTCTTGACATCTGCGTGCGTGCGAGGAAGTGCCTGTTCCCCCCGCTTCTGGAAGTGTACATGATTAAGTACATTGTGTACACATGTACACAGTAGGACTTTGAGGCGGCGGGAGTGTGTTAGCTCAGGCACGTTCATTACTTCCTGAAAAACGAGCGCACTAATGCACCAAGTCGCAAATCTCAGGCTAGAAATGTGTGTGTGCATTTGAAAATGCTTGCCTGACTAGCTAACGTTCATTCGTTTATACGCATATGCTTGCACGATTGTGTACAAACGCACGTACATGTACACACATTCACACACGCACGTGATTCCCCCCCCTTTCTGTCTTTCCCTATTACCTCCCCCCCCACCGTCTCTCCCTCCCCTCTCCGTCTCGTAATATTCCCATCTTGATCAGCTGATTGATTGATTGATTTATGGAATTTTTGGCTTGAAGGCCAAACGCCGGAGCGCCTTGATCAGCTGAATCAAATCATCTGGCGACTTCAAGAATAAACAACTAAAGTCATATGACCAATAGGAAAGGGTCTTTACAAGCTCTGAGCTCTCATCCGGGAGGCAAAACATGTCGATCACGAGACCAGGACCATGGTGAAGAAGAGGAGTTGGAGGAAATAGGAAATGATGGAGAAAAAGTAATTGGGTGAAATCTGAGAATTAGACCAAATGTTTTGTTGTATCGAAGACATATACCGGAGGCTATTTAAGACTCAGACACGAGGATTCTTAAGACCGACACAGACATCGCATTGGGAAAGCAAACACAGGCGACGCAGGGACGGGCGGCACAGGAAGTGGAGGTTTTAGAGAAGTGTGGAGTCAAGGAAGAGAAAAGGAGCAAGGAGGAGATTTGGATTGACGCAAGGTGAAAGCAGGAGGAAGGGGGAGAGGGGGGCATCAGATGCGGGGGATGGGGGGTGGTGGGGAGAGGGGAGGGGGGGGAGGGTAAGAGACGTCTGTGTACCGGTTTTGTAGTGACGAGAAGGCTCCCAAGTGGTGCAGGGCGGTGGGAGGGAAGAGGCAGGCAAGGAGGGTGTGGGAGGGAAGGTGGGGGGGAGGGGGTGAAGCGGGGAAAGGCGACAGGAGGACGAGGAAAGGAGAGGGGGATATGGGGAGGGAAGGAAAAAGGAGGGATGAAGGGGAAAGTGTAGAGGGAAAAGATCCTGCCCCCCCAAAAAAAAAAAACATATATCTTTGGCACCACGATTCCACCAGGTCTAGGACAATGCATCAGCAGGGTCTTCGGCAGACACTTGTAGCGATGTCTCCATCAATAAGGACTTAATGAAGACTTCGTCTGAGGTTCGCCGGTGAAGGGTTTATCGTCTTGCTTGCCTGAGACGTCTTTCGTCGCCATTCCTACGGTGAACGACAACTTTATTACCAACAATGCCTCCAATGAAGGAAATATTAAAGAAAATAGCATAATTGTTGTTTGTGTTATCATTATCATCAGTCCTCGTATTCACAGAAGTTCTCTGGGTATTGTAGTACTATCCAAGTATTCCTGGCTGTCCAAGCATACAAGGCAAAGGTGCTACTTTTGGCTACGGCCAACTACCTCCTCACGTTAGGTCTTTGAACTTCAGCAACTTACTTGGGTAGTGGTTAGCGTCGAGGACCCGAGATCGAGCCCCGATCAGAGCTTCAAAGCTTCATCAACACTGCAGGATGTTCCTGTCACCATTGAGCAAGAGGGTAGTGTGTGTGTGTGTGTGTGTGTGTGTGTGTGTGTGTGTGTGTGTGTGTGTGTGCAAGGTCACACAACGTTGCACATAGACCTATACGAGCTCTGAGCTCTCATTCGGGAGATAATACCTGTCGATCACGAGACCAACACGGTCCAGGACCATAGTGGCGAATCACAAGTACACGTCATCTCTAGAAGCCTTCGTAGGAACTCTACTCTAGCGACATCTCGCTAATAGAATTGTAAACAGGGGACCTCCGAGTGTTACATTTGACCTTGATCGTAAACTCCCCCCCTCCCCCTCCCCCACCCCCCCTATCTCGATGTCCCATCCGCCAATAACAGCTCAAGTTAATTCGCACCGCTCGGAAACGTCTTCCTGTGTTTTTTTTATTTTTTTTTTAGTCTCGATCTGACGATTTGATTTTTGTGTCGCCATCATTTTTTTGTTCGTTCTTTGCTGTGCTTCTCCTCCTCCTCCTCCCCCCACCTTCTTGTCTTCAACTCCAAATCCTGTAAATTCAACCTCAAAATCCAGCCTAATTTAAACTTGAAAATATCTAGTCCAAGAAAAAATATCTAGCCCACTTCAGACCTGACTGTACGAGTAGCCCAGTTCAGATCGACTCCTAGCCCAATTCAAAAACTCTAGCCCCATTCAGACCCCAAAAGTTACATTCGTCCCAATAAAAATAGACGTCATAAAAAGACGACAGCCTCCCCCCCCGTCTGCCATTTTTTTCGAGTCACTGGTGACGTCACACTTGATGCCCCGCCCACTTGTCCCGCCCCGGCGCCTCTGGCGTTTACTACCGCGCGGGAGGGTGAGGGTGTCAACGAACTGAATAAAATCGTCTGGCGGCAGTTTGAATCGGATGTACAGATGACCAACGTAAGTGCGAACCATAGGGAAAACAATCGTAACATGACTGTTTTAGATTCAACAAAACTTTTATATGATAAATATGCACTTTTTTCATTGTTTGTAAATGTTCCTCTAGGTTTGGTTAAGTTATGAAATAACAACGAATTTCTTTACTGGTCCGTACTTAGCCTACGTGGGCCACCCTTCACATGGACAAAATCTGAGGGATCGAGTTGACGTCTCTCCAGTAAAGGGGACTATAGGAGCTAATTCACCGCCAACACCACCAACGGTGGTAAACTACAGTCCATATAGGGACTATCACACCGGGCTATTTTCCCTCCAACCTCCAATTAATCGGTGGTACCGCCCCTCCAGAACTTTTTCCGCCGTCAAATCACTATGGCAAACTCTTTCGTTTCCTCGTCAAAAAGACATAGAATGTTGTATATGATGGAGGAAATTTACTTTCTTCTATCATATTGGATTCCTTCCTGACAGCTGCGGTCTGCATATCTGCTCCAAAAATCGGAGGAAAGATAGCCCAGTGTGATTACCTGGCGAAAAGTAGTGCAGTGTTTTAGGTGACACGGGGACGGGGGTCCGGGAAGGGAGTTACAAGGGTCAATTCACTGCCAACACCACTTCTAGCATCACCACCAGCGGCCAGGTTTGTCCAAAAGGATAGAAACACTGGTGAACTACACCCCATAAAAACCAACCAATCAATCACCACCACCAACAACCTCACCGCAACCACGAACAACCTAACCACCATGCTTAGCACAACCACCAACCTCACCACAACCACCAACCTCACCACAACCACCACCCTCACCACAACCACCACCACCCTCACCACAACCACCACCACCACCACCCTCACCACAACCACCACCCTCACCACAACCACCACCACCCTCACCACAACCACCACCCTCACCACAACTACAACCACCACCACCCTCACCACAACCACCACCAACAACCTCAGCACAACCACCACCCTCACCACAACCACTACCACCAACAACCTCAGCACAACCACTACCAACAACCTCAGCACAACCACTACCAACAACCTCAGTACAACCACTACCAACAACCTCAGCACAACCACCACCAACAACCTCACCACAACCACCACCAACAACCTCACCACAACCACCAACAACCTCACCACAACCAACAACAACCTCACCACAACCACCAACAACCTCACCACAACCACCACCAACAACCTCACCACAACCACCACCAACAACCTCACCACAACCACCACCAACAACCTCACCACAACCACCACCAACAACCTCACCACAACCACCACCAACAACCTCACCACAACCACCACCAACAACCTCACCACAACCACCACCAACAACCTCACCACAACCACCAACAACAACCTCACCACAACCACCAACAACAACCTCACCACAACTACCACCAACAACCTCACCACAACTACCACCAACAACCTCGCCAACAACAACAACAACAAGACCCAGCATCACGACCATCCCCACTACACTCGCCACCCCAGCTACTATCTCCACCACCTCCTTTGTCAGCAGCGTCACCTTATCTGGGCTAACCAGCTGTTTATCTTCTGCCGAAGTGGAGAATGAAAAGGAACTTTGTGTAATTATCAGTAATTACCGTAAATCCCCTAAGCATTGTAATATCTGCCGCAGAGGAAGTGTTTTTTTACTTAACCTCGAGAGTTCGACTGTCATCATCCAATTAGATCCCTGGTCCCTAGATCTAATTGAAGACGTTGATAGACTGGAGGGTACCCAGCTGCAAGCCACAGAACTCACACCGAATAGGAGAAACAAAGCATACGAAAACCGCTTAAAACATCTCAACCTATTCTCTCATATAAAATGGAAACTCGGGTGGGGGAAGACTAAAATGAACTGACATGTAAATTGACAATATTTTCATACAATTAACGTGATGAGAAACAGTTAGGACGTAGATTTAAGCTGACAGTAGGGAGAAACAACTTCCCCCAGCCGCAACAGCGTCGTCAATGAATGGAATAAGATTGCAACCGAGGTAGTTGCGTGTAATACAGTTCAAATATTTAAATTTGAAGAAAAAAAAATCCCATGTGTAATCTATCACTGTAACTCGTTTTTATTTTTATTTCGGATAGGCAGGGCAAGTGGCAGTCATTCATCACTGCCGTTTATATAAAAAAAATGTGTTGGGCTTGGTGGTTGGAGCGGTTAGCCTATATGGCACGTGCGACGGTTAAATAACGGTTGCTTGAC
Source organism: Oratosquilla oratoria (assembly GCF_046742065.1). NCBI lineage: Eukaryota > Metazoa > Arthropoda > Malacostraca > Stomatopoda > Squillidae > Oratosquilla > Oratosquilla oratoria. The sequence goes on from NC_134805.1 coordinate 22,550,592, forward strand.
GGTTAAAAATAACTGTTGCGCATTAACCATCCAATTCACCACATGGACGGTTAACCGTCCGTGGCGAAGACCGACGGAAGAAGAACTGAGCCAGAGCGATTCTTCGACCGACGCCAGAGGGGAACAATGTGTTCGGTTAACCGAGGCGACATGACGGTGGCGCGGTCCGAGAGAATCCACCGCTTCTGTTGACAAGTCGTAAAACGGGTGAGCAGCACCAGAGTCTGCAGGTGGAGGGAGGGAGGGAGGGGTGGAAGGAGGAAGGGGGAGCAACGCACTTAGACGACACGATCTTAGTTTTAGTTTCCGAGGTGATGTGCTAGATTAACTTTACTGATAACAGGCTGCCCATGGACACACGCACAGTATATACAGGCGTGTGTGTGTGTGCGCGTGTGTACGCATTGTGTGTGTGCGCGCACATGCACACATGTGTACGTATGTTTGTGAGTGTGCACGCGCGTATACACATTGTGTCTATGTGTATGTTTCTGTATGTGTGTATTATTTTCACTGTATTATGAATTCCTCTGTACATCTGTTCATATTCACACCATTGAAGACCAGTGATGTTCTCCTGATGCTGAACGGTTTGTATTTCTTAAGTCTTCTTGAATTTGCGTTTTCATCATCTTATTTTTCTTTTGTCTGCATCACGTCAAATTTTATTTAATCAATGGTTGAACATATTTGCCCCCCCCCCCCGAAAAAAACAAGACGAGAGGGCTTTACTACTTTGGTATTACAGTAGTCACTATCTGTTTGAACACGACCTTTTGTCTCCCACTGTACAGGAAATTACCGGTTCTCTGGAGTCTCCAACGAAACCGGACACAATGTTGGTAAGCCTGCTTTCTTAAACACACACGTACGAAATCAAACACAGGAAGCGTCGTCGCCCCCGTGTCCTATGTATAACGTTGAGACACAGGGCTACCAACCGTTCCCCCACAAACACGTTTCCAGAAATCATCGCTAATCGTGTCCCATTGTTTCGCACAACGTCATAACGATATTTTGATGTTCACGAGGACTTCCTCGTTCACTTCAATGTTCCATTTTTTTTCTTTTTCTTTTTTTATTCGCGTATATGATATGAATGGTACTTGTCTTGGATGGTTATCAGATGTTGGAAGTCTTCCTTGTTAGATATTCCTTTTAAGGAAAAGGAGTAATTAGGTGAGTAACGGTTTACAAGCAGAGGAATGTTTGTAGACTGCAGTGGAGCTTTCATTGTGTAGCACAGATCACGGAGTACCTTCTCTCTCTCTCTCTCTCTCTCTCTCTCTCTCTCCCTCTCACCCCCCCCTCTCTCTCTCGGTTTAAATTTAAGGGGAGGGAAAAGACAATTCATCCAGAGTGGAAATCCAACACGTTTTCATTTAATTTTCGTCTTTTCCTTTTTGAAGTTTAGATTTAGAATGTTGCATAGAACGACAGCGATGTGTCCCAGAATCGATGACGTCATGTCGTTTCACGTACAACGGACAAAACGGTCAAAGGACAGAACCTACACGCCAGGAGGTGCAGAACCTTCTACTGAAGAGAGAGGTCCCAATGATGGAATGCGCCTGTGACAGGTTGCATGAGAGACAAGCAAGGTTGCACACCTAACTTGTTTGGGCGGAGAGTAGGTGGGGGGTGGGAGGTGGGGAGAATTCTCGAGTTTGGTGACAAGGCCGGAGCAGTGGATAGACAGCGCGTTGAATACATATCGACTACTTTCGCAAGACTGAGACGTACAAGGCTGATGAGAAGGCATTTGTGTCAGAGCCGAGGAAATAATTCAAGATCATAACAATTAGAATCACATTTGGTATTCTAAGAGCAAACAGGCTCCCCACTCCACCACAATTTTTTTTTTTCTTTTTTTTTCCTACTGGAGAACGGATAGATCTTGTCGATGTAAGTCAAGATATCGTAAGTCGAGGCGACGTCGTACGTTCCCATCGCAAGATGTCTACAATATGACGAAGGAGAGAAAATATGCAGGGATATTTGTGTTTACGAGAAATTGTGAGAGAACCTGTACGAGAAGCAATTGTGTGATAAATGTCGAGGGAAGAAAATCAAAGGAGAAAGTTGAAGTGTCCATGACTCAAAAGTTTTGAGCTGAGGAGAAAGTGACAGAGCACAAGAATGAAGAGGAAGAATGGGAGGAGAGAAATAAGAGAAAATGTGCAACAATGGCGAATAATTAGCAACGAAATCTGTAAGACATGATTAACTTGGGGAAGGAGGATTTTGGGTTGCGTGATGGTTAATCTCTATATAGGCAGATTGACAGGAAAGGGTGGGATGGGGGTTAACTATTAGGAAGAGGGTTGGAGAGGGTTAACAGGGAAGAGAAAGAAGGGACGGGAAAGGAAAGGAAAGGATGGGGGTTAGAGGGGAGATGGGAGGAAGTGAGGGGGCAAAGGAGGAAAGGGGGTGGAAAGGAAGGGGGAGGGGGGTTTGAGTAAGGTCTGGAACCACAGACCGGGGACAATAGATGGCAGCGGACAAAAAGGGAGGGGTGGGGGAGGGGGGAGGGGGGTAAAGGGTGTTGGCACTTTGCGGTCTGGGCACACAAAATGGGCACTCACACACACACACACACACACACGGGGCAGGAAGAGAGCCTACTGTGGCACCGATGGAAGGCAGCAGGGGGGGAGATGTGGTATCCCTGGGGATCCCCCCTCCCCTCCCCCCTCTCTCTTCGTGGGAGAGGGATGCCTGCCTTTTCCCAGCTGTCTGTATAGAGGTAATTCATTCTCAAATTCTTGATGTGATAATTTAGTAGTGATGAATATTCTCGCTAATTACCGGAAATGTCGGAAGTCTGCGTGAATCAAAACACCACAACTATTAAGTTGAAAATAATAACAATAATAATGATAAGCATCAACTGCAGTCAGGGACAGAACACAACCACATTTTCCATTATTTTCCATATATTCAACCCATAATAGAACAAGAAGTCTCTCAGCTGAATTAAATTGTCTGGAATTAGCCAGAACAAAATTGATGAAGTAGGCCTTTTATGGGTTAATATGCACGAGAGATACACCACTGTAGGACATGATATCGAAGCCAAGATAGTCTTTCTCTAGCCAGAACAAAGTTATTAAAGAGGGCGTCCTGCACAAGATCCCGATGTATCAACTGATGGAGAAATACATCAAAGGCCCTTTATTCCTTATAAGGGACGACAGGAGAGAAACAAAGACAAGGGAAAAAGAGAGAAAGAGAGAGAGGAATCCGCAAGAGGATCCCCAAGAATGCCGCCGATGCAAATCCCCCTGAATTGCAAATCAAAGCCAACAGGGCCCGTGACAAGTTGCCCGCACTACGTTAGCGGCGATAAGACAAGTATGACAAGTTGGGGTCCCCAATCTCCCCGCCGGATCTCCCTCTCCGGAACGACAACGACGACCAGATGCCGGGGCAGACTCCTCCGGGTTTACAGGGCTGGGGGAGATGGGGAGACGACGTCTCCGGTCCAGCAAGGCAGTATCCCCCCTCCCCCCCGTTCCTCTTCTTTCTCTCCCCATCTACCTCCTCTTCCCTCTACCTCCTGATCTCCATTGTTTTTTTACCTCCTCTCCTTTCCATCTACCTAATACTAAGCCTCCTTTCCCCTCAACCCTTTTCCCTCACCCTCCTTCCCCTCTGTCTCCTCCTCCTCTTCCTCCTCTTCTTGCAGATGGGGAAAGATAAAATGCTTCTTCCCGCGACAGGAGCCCCAAACGCGGGAGCGCCAGTTGCACATGAGATACTCTTAACAACCCGGTGTCCCTCCTCTGGGGGAGGACAAAGAGATGAGCTCGCCAGATAGACGTGGATGACAAGCAGAACGAGCCCCTCTTCCTGCCGACGCCGGGGCGAGGCGAAGCGAGGCGAGGGTGTCGCGTCCTGGCCAGAAGGATTTCCCTTCGGGAGACACGGCGGAGCTTCTGCTCCAGTAGGAGCCTCGGAGCCCTGATTTTTTTTTTTTTTTTTTTTTTATTACGCTCCAATATATCAAATTAACTATTTACATGAGAATCGTGACTCACAGGACACGCTGTTCGACTGAGGCGGCAATTTGTAGACAAGTACAAATTTCCAGAGGTTGGGAGACACTGGTGGAGGACATGGTGATACAATCAGGGGCAACCCTGATGGCTGAGAAAGGGTAGGGGAGGAAGGTGAAGAGAGGGAAGAGAAAGATGAAAGAGGGGAGTAAGAATATGAAGGGGAGGAAGAAGAGGAGGAGGTCGACGAAGAAGTCGACGAAGGTAACGACTATTGCGGTTACAAAGACAATAGTGACGATTACATGTACGACGACGACGAGGAGAAGGAGGAGGAGGAGGAGAGGAACGAAGCAGCAGCAGCAGTAGCAGAAAAAGGTAAAATCGCAAGCAACTCACTCCTGGACGCGGCGATGTAGAGATTGCTGCGCCGTCCGCGAAGTGCCACAGGGCGAGCGGAAGAATGCGTCCGGCGAGGACACGGAGGAACAAGAAGAGGAAGAGGAGGAGGAGGAGCGCCGGGAACAGAGCAGGAAAGGAGGCAGGAGGAATGTCTAGACTCGGGATACCATCTAAAAAGAAAGATTAGGATTCATGAAGGGCACGACTCGAGTATTCCAGCTATGACGGCCGATGAAGCTGTTTACGTCGAAGCTTAACCCCAGGGCGGATACGTGCGCGGCCAGAAGGGTCTGGTGCTGATTTAGCCTGAGTGCAAACCGAGACGCAGGCGACACAGTCGACACAGTCGACGCAGCACAGAGCCAAGGCAGACTTCCTGTTGCTGAGCTGGAGTACACTTTGAACTTCTCTCTCATTTGAAATGTTGAGGTAGTAGTTACATCTCGAAGCACTTCAAGTGGGAGAGAAGTTCAAATTGTACTTCAATTCAGCAACAGGAAGCCTGCCATTGCTCTGTGCTGCGTCGACTGTGTCGCCTGCGCTTCAATTTGCGCTGAGACTGACAGAAACGCTGTTTCTCTAGTCTTTCATAAGTTTCATTTGTTTGTTGTAAATTTTTGTCTTGGTATTCTTCTACAGAATAGGTGATCTTCTCTATGTAGCGTGTGTGAGTGATTGTGTGTGTGTGAGTGATTGTGTGTGTGTGAGTGATTGTGTGTGTGTGAGTGATTGTGTGTGTGAGAGTGATTGTGTGTGTGAGAGTGATTGTGTGTGTGAGAGTGATTGTGTGTGTGAGAGTGATTGTGTGTGTGAGAGTGATTGTGTGTGTGAGAGTGATTGTGTGTGTGTGTGAGTGATTGTGTGTGTGTGTGAGTGATTGTGTGTGTGCGTGTGTGTGCGTGCGCATGTTATATTGGATATAAAATAGTAGTCACTAACTCACTATACATACTGTACAGCTGGTTAAGGAAGTTGAACAGCTGCCCAGATAATTTATTGATATTCGAACACGTTTTCAAGATGTAAATCCTGGCAACAGCGCCAGCTGTGACAGCCCCGATAGGAAACGTGTATAAACATTTACGTCATTCATTCATTATGGAATACCACAATGTTTACTACATTTGTTGCCAAATACATGGCGACCTGGGAAGCTCCAGAACTTGTTTCTTCGACTTGTTCTTGTCCAGAAAATAGATTTCGGATCGTCGTAGTTTCTGTCACTGTGACGTCAATCCAATGATGTCAGTGTTTAGCATGTCAGTGACGTCATCACATCTTCCAGGCGTTGTGACGTCATCACCTCTTCCAGGCGTCGTGACGTCATCAATGAAAGGCGAACAAAGAAACAAATGGTGTAAAAGGGAGAGAGAGAAAGAGAGAGAGATGGGAGAGAAAGTGAGGAGAAGGGATAGAGAGAAAAGGAAGAGGGAAGAGAAGAAAGGGAAATAAAAGAGGACGAGGAGGGGAAAGAAATAGGAAGAAACTAAAATGTGGGTAGAAATGGAGGCTGAGGAACATGAAGCGGGTAGATCGGTAGACAGGTAGATAGAGTAGAAGTGCCTGGGCACCTCTCCGCCTAGGACATCATCCCCGGATGTGTACTTTGGGCGTTTTTGCCAAATGGGCGGCGGTGGTAAGACCTTTTACAACAATGCCCCCTCCTCCCCAACACTTCTCCAACTCCCACCTCAAACTCCCATCACTCCTACCCCTCATCCTCCCACCCCCTCCTTCCTTCCTCCCCCCTTACCCTTCCATGTTGTCCTTCACATGAGAATTTCCAAGAGACACATTGGTTCATAAAGACTCCCCCGGCAACAACAAATGCTTCTGTTCCTTGGGGGATCAGAGACACAGACTCGTTTCCCACTGTCTCTTGTCAGTCAAGGGGAGTGGTGCGTTGGTTTCCATCGTCAATCGCGAGACGCGAACCCGCGTTCGGGTCCAGCAGCAGCCGCCACTCGCTCCGGAACTCCATAGCGCGAAGGGCAAAGGTGACGACTGCCTCTGTTGCAGTCGGGAGACTTTTTCAACATATAACACTTCCATGTTACCCGCATTTTTACATTTTTTTTATTATTTATCTATTTATCACTAACATCTATAAACATCTGTTACATGGGCTTACGTTATCATACAGGATATAATTTAACTAATTATGCGTGGTCTAGTACAGCAATAACGGTTTATAAAAATAAATCAATTGCCTAAACATTATGATATTGATAATACAAAGATAATAATTGTGTTGCGCCCTGCATTCTACAAATATGCGCGCACACACACACACACACACACACACACACACACACACACACACACACACACACACACACACACACACACACACACACACACACGAGTTGGGCAGCCAAGAGGCACATACGTGTGTCCGTGACCTTCTGCATTTCGGTGTGACACGACGCTTTGTAGCAGCCTGTTGACCTCGCTCCACTATACTTGGAACTTACTTTAGTGCAGTGACATAATGTACATTCCTCCTGTGTACCGATACCGACCCAGTAAATCATACCAATTGAAACGAGGACGCGGTTAACCGCCATGCAGTGACCAACAAGATGGAGGCGGTGACTTAGGATACGGCACGATGGCAATAACAGAGGCGTAGCAAAGCGTCTGCAAAGTAACATTATTAACTATCGTTTTTGTGATACCATGCGTCATTTCACCTTATCAGGCAATTCGTAGGGGTGAGAAGTTACGTTGCTTTGTCGCGCCAACCCGACTCCATCTTAGTGCTGACGTTCCCAAGGGATTTAGACATGGTGGGTAAAGCACAATTTTCCGTCTCCACCCACACCACACCGCATCTGTCATCGTGTGCGCATCACTTTTCTACATGCTCCAACTGCCCTTCAACTACATCATCGAGACACTCGACGCCCTACGAGTGATATTCCCAACTACAAAGCTGGTTGTGTGCGAGGTTTAAATTGCTTGAATATCAATGGAATCGTACACCAGCTAAATCTCACTCAAGCAACTAACAAACAACCTTCGACCTTGTCAACACAGATATGGCCTTAACCTTCGGTCGCAGCAAACAAACCATCACTGCGGACTCCCTGCATATTAAGTACTCAAATTAATTAGTTCTAAAATCGGCACAAATTGTATATTGTCAATGTATTTGTATCGCTGTTAACTCAATAAACCTATTATTATTATCATCATCATTATTATTATTATCATTTTTACACAACACAGTATATTCAGCCAATCATTTGGTTTCTTAGCTGGCGGTGGGGGAGATTCTTCCTTGACCCTTTTTGGCAGACTCGAAATTAACCTTTCGCTAACCTTCTTAGACGAGTTTAAGTAAACTTCGGCTTTTCCAACCTTGTGCGTCAAAACATTTTAACCTCTAATACGACAGAACACCAAAACTATTACCTGAACGAAAAAGGGTTAATCTATTTTTGCCTAATATTCTTTCTCTCGCTCCTTCTCTCTCCCCTCTTTGTCTCGTTCCCCCTCCTCACACTCCTCTCGCCCCCTCCCCTCATCTCTCTCTCGCTCCCTCCCCTCATCTCTCTCTCGCTCCCTCCCCTCCTCTCTCCCGCTCCCTCCCCTCCTCTCTCCCGCTCCCTCCCCTCCTCTCTCCCGCTCCCTCCCCTCCCCCCTCCCGCTCCCTCCCCTCCCCCCTCTCGCTCCCTCCCCCCTCTCGCTCCCTCCCCCCTCTCGCTCCCTCCCCCCTCTCGCTCCCTCCCCCCTCTCGCTCCCTCCCCCCTCTCGCTCCCTCCCCCCTCTCGCTCCCTCCCCCCCTCTCGCTCCCTCCCCGCCCCTGCCCTCTCGCTCCCTCCCCCCCCCCCTCTCGCTCCCTCCCCTCCCCCCTCTCGCTCCCTCCCCTCCCCCCTCTCGCTCCCTCCCCTCCCCCCTCTCGCTCCCTCCCCTCCCCCTCCCCCCTCTCTCTCTCGTCCCCTCCTCTCTCTCTCTCGCTCCTTCCTCTTTCCCCCTCTCTCGCTCCCTCCTCTTTCCCCCTCTCTCGCTCCCTCCTCTTTCCCCCTCTCTCGCTCCCTCCTCTTTCCCCCTCTCTCGCTCCCTCCTCTTCCCCCCTCTCTCGCTCCCTCCTCTTTCCGCCTCTCTTTCCCTCTCTCTCTCTCTCTCCCTTCCTTCTCTGGCCTCCGCGGTCGTCGTCCTCGCCACAATTTGGCGTCTCCGTGTAGCAATTTTTTTGTCTTTTCCCTCGAAATTCATTTTTCATCGCGCACACAAATTCGTTGAGATAATGAGCTCGAGGGAGCAATTAAGGAATTAGAGAGGAGGAGGAAAAAAAATGAAAATGTAAAATAACAACAGAATGATTCTGAACCACAGCTTCTATCCTTGGAGACGGTATCGCGCCAAAGATTAGGGGGAATTTGAGGTGGCAAATAAGGAGAGCGAAAATAAATTACGGTACAAATTTCATGATCAGCATGCTCGAGTGGATATTAGTATCAAAGAAGACGGGGAAAAAAGGTGCCAAATAAGGACAGCGAAAATAAAGTGCAGTACAAGTTTCATGATCAGCATGCTCGAGTGGATATTATTAGTATTAAAGAAGATGGGGAAAAAAGGTGTCAAATAAGGACAGCGAAAATAAAGTACAGTACAAATTCCATGATCAGCATGCTCGAGTGGATATTAGTATCAAAGAAGATGGGGAAAAACCCATAGGGGTATCACAAAGTCTCTAATGTATTGACTTCACACGTCTTTTGCAAACTATACCCAAGCCAGGTTAACATAAACGGCGATGAGATCTCGGTACATCATTATTGACTATGATGATTCTAACCATGGTGATGCGATGGAGCGAGTGTTGACAAGTCGACTCGAGACTTTTTGGTTCATGATAAGCTCGGATGCAGAGAAAGTTTGATCATAAGGACTTATAAATATAAACGACTTATGAAATATAAATTATGAAATATATATAGTATTACAGCGAGCTTCACGTGGGCAAGATGTTTCGATACCAGTTGAATGATCTGAAGTTCATCCTTTGTAAGTAGACTCGATTAGGTCATTCTGCCCGTGCCAAGAGGGTTACCATTAGAGGGTGGGGGGCAGAGACAGGCTCCCCCTCCCCCCCACACAACACCCCTTTCTCCCCATCTCTCTTGGCAGACCCAGTGCCCCCATGACTAAAAACCCCCCATGTGCCAAGGTTTACTGGTCCCTGTGGCATCTCCCCCATCCCCCGGGGGAGAGGGGGGGATGTTAGCCTGCGGCCTCGTGGTAGAGGTGGGGAGTGGGGAGAATGTCTGTCTGTCTGTCTGTTTGGCATACTTGGGTTAGCGTTAACGAGTGCCAAGCGCCAAGCGGCACTCCCCGACGCGAGCTGCTGATGGGGTGTGTGTGCCTGGTTTACGTCCGCCACGGTCGACGTCGACATAAGTGGTGTATACGAGTATGACGTGTATGGCACTACATGCGCGCGCACACACACACACACACACACACACACACACACACACACACACACGATGCATACAAACACGTAGAGATGCAGGCTCGTATGAACCTATGCATAGACTCGGTCATACACACTTGCGCTCGGAAATACACACACACATTTGGTGGCAGTGGCGAGTTCGATTCCGGCCGGTGGCACGGAGGGTTTCAGGGAACAGCGTTTGCGTGCGCGCGTGCGTGCGTGCTCGCACAGATGCGCCCAAGTAAAAACCTCTGTAACTCACACGAGGTCCATTGTCTCGTCCCCTCCCTCCCGACTCCACACAAAATGGCGGCAGTCTGGGTGCCGGTGGGCAGTGCTAATGGGACCCCATGGCGACGGCGCCACAGCGTCTTCTGGTGGCCCGGCCGCAGCAGCAGGGTGCCAACAGCCAGAAGCCTCGTCTTCAGGAGCAGAGCCCACCATTCGGTGCCAATTTTCAGGAGCAGAAACGCCGAGGCAGGGTGCCACGAGGAGTGCCATCCTCAGGGTCAGGAGCCTCAGGAGGCGGGGGAGAGTCTGCGTGCAAGACTTCTTCGGAAAAAAGAACCAGAAGAACCAGAAGCCCCTCGTTCAGGAAGGCGGTGCTCTTTGAACATTTTATTGAGGCTGAGAACAAGCGACCTGTGTATTGAATGGGGTCCTCTGCGACCGAGACCCCCCTTCCCCCCTAAGCCCCCCCCCCGCACCATCCCTTGTTATCACCCGCATCAACTCCTCGATCAACTTTCACCTGTTGCGATGTAGGTTACCCTGTCATCTTCCATAACCTCAACTTCACTGCCCTCCACACCTACCCCTCAACCTCCCCCACCACTCCCTACTACTACCTATCCACTACCACTCCATACTCGTTCACTCCCTATTCCTCCCCTCCCTACTCCATAAACACCTATTTCCTATGTCCCCCCCTCTCTCACTCCCTACATGCTTATTGCCTGTTCCCTTACTCCCCCCCACCTTTTACCCCCTACTCCACCTCTCACTATTCTCCCCTCTCACTCCCTTCTTTCCTATCACACCCTTGTTCTCCCCCCAACCAGCCCCCCACTCCTCTCCTCCCGCCCAGCCCGGCGCCATACTACTTGTGGGTGGAGGAGCCTTTTCACACTGGGGAGTCAATGTGTGAGGGGTCTAGCATGCGCGCACACGCACACACACACACAATTTAGATACTGCGAGATACAGAGACGGGGTACCACGAGCATAGCTCCCCTTCCCGTGAGATACAACTAGGTAAATACAACTAGATAAATACAACTAGATAAATACACACACACACACAGGTACATGCAAATACATGTACACGTACACTATCGACTAATTGTACCAGTCAGTTGCTCGAGGCCTGCAAAGGTCCTTCCTTTCTTCTTTTTCTGGCTTCTTCTTCCTCCAAAATTTTCTTTTCTTTTGCGCCACCCATTATGGAATACTTACGCTATTTGTTTACTAATTCGCGCGCCAAGTCCCCTCCATCTTTGTTCCCTTCCTCTCCGTGCATTCCTCTACATTAACTTGTTCGTCAGGGGCGTTCTGTGCATCCAGTCTTCCCATCACCAAGCGACGTTTTTCAGTTTAAGGAATCCTTAATTACATTACCCGTTCTATATAACGTTAATTTAATCACAGCTTAATTACTTTGTTTTTAATATTGCCATTTAACTTGAGTTCCCTCATGTACTTCAGATAATCTCTCTTTCTCCCAAACAGCATTGTAGCACGTATACAGGAGCTATCTATATAACCACTTCCCCAAACCATACCCAGTTTTGTGTTCTTGTTTCCGTACTTTCTTTCCAAATACATTTCGGACTTCCAGCAGCCATTCTCACCTCCAACACTGCCCTACCCGCTTTCAAAGAAATGAACCTTTTCCTCCATACTCCATTCGACTTTTTTCAAATCTTCCCTTTCCTATTTTTTGTAACTTGTCTCCTTCAGCAGCGTATGTGTGTGTGTGTGGAGTGGACTGTGTTTAGGGTTGTTTGTGTGTGTGTGTGTGTGTGTGTGTGTGTGTGTGTGTGTGTGTGTGTGTGTGTGTGTGTGTGTGTGTGTGTGTTTACCCCCGTATGTGTTTGTGTAATTCTATATGTATGTTTTCCTTTTCTTCAATTTTTAACTTTTCCAGTTTTTTTTTTGTGATTCGTGTGTGTGTGTGTGGGGGGGGGGGTTTTCTCCATTGGGCGATGGTCGAGCGAGGAGGACAGTTTGAGGGGACATGGTAATAGGTCACCATGGTATGGTTCGAGGAGAGGAGGAGGAAGAGGAGGAGAGAGAGGAGGAGGAAAAAAGAGGAGGAGGAAGGGGAGGAGAAAGAGGAGGAAGGGGAGGAGAAAGAGGAGGAAGGGGAGGAGAAAGAGGAGGAAGGGGAGGAGAAAGAGGAGGAGGAGAAATAGGAGGAGGAAGGGGAGGAGGAGGGAGAAGAATGAGGAGGAGGAGGAGGAGAAACAGGAGGAGGTGGCAGAGGCTGTAGAGTAGGTGGAAGAAGAGGAGGAGGAGGTGGAAGAGGTTGTGGAGTAGGGCGAAGAGGACAACGACAAAGACTACTCCCACATGCGATGACAAGATCCATTTATTGCTACTGGAGGAGGGGAGGGGAGGGGGAGGGGGGTTGTGTCCCCTTCCATTGCGGTACACCCAAACAGGGCTACTGCCCAGGCGGAGGATGGTGCCGACGTCTTTGCTACAATAATACGAGTATTTGTCTATTTTACTTATTTGAACTATATATTTTTCAGAGGGAGTGTTTACATAAAATTGGGCGAATATCCAGTAAATCCTACGAAAATTTAGATCGTGTGTGTGTGTGTGTCAGTCACTCTGTATGTCCTTACACTATCCTTGTATAACCATACTTCAACATACCACAATAACATACCCTGAAAATATGTATAATCACTTCTATCGTAGTATGCACCATTTCTACCTACTACTCGTCCTCCATCCCTTCCCCTTCCCCCGAGGTCCCCCCCCTCTCCCCCCGGTGATGATGACGGGCCCCCGATGGCAGTAATTCTGGGCCAGTAATTGGATCGCAACTGATCCACAATAGCTGTGCAGTGCTTAAGTGTGTGTGTGTGGGGGGGGGATTGTTGCCGATTGCATCCTCGTCATCTATTTCAACCCCCTCCTCCTTCTCCTTCTCCTGCTGCTGCTGCATGAACAGATGCGTTTTTAATAGCTGGTTCCCGGTGGTCCGGCCAGTCTGTGTGTGTGTGGTGTGTTTACATATGTACGTTTGCAAGTACAGTATGTGTGTGTGTGTGTGTGTGTGTGTGTGTGTGTGTGTGTGTGTGTGTGTGTGTGTGTGTGTGTGTGTGTTTACATATGTACGTTTGCAAGTACAGTATGTGTGTGTGTGTGTGTGTGTGTGTGTGTGTGTGTGTGTGTGTGTGTGTGTGTGTGTGTGTTTAGTGTTTACGTATATACGTTTATATGTATGTATGTATGTATGTATGTATGTATGTATGCATGTTTGTACATACGGGGAGTGGGGTGTGGGGATGCGTGTAGGCCTACATGAGCATGTACTGGAAGTTAGCCACAATTGTCCTTCAGACGCAAACAAAAGAAACCTCACATCTGGTGCGGCTTTGAAAAACAGTCGTTACAGAAACCACGTTAACTCGTCTTTGACTACGGCGAGTGGTGAAAGTAATCGAATTCAATATTTCTTTTATGAGGAGTATCTTACAGAAAGGGATCGAGGGGGGGGAGGGGTAAGGAAAAGGCGGGAACTGGCACACGTGCTTCTTGTGTCCTGTGACACCCAGGACAATGTCAAGGTCTTTGTAAGTAGGATAAGAACAGTAGTTCAGGAGGGAAAATGTACACTCATGTACATACTGATGCATACGTGTACACACACATATATACACTATTACACCAGTGTTCCAAAACATCTTCCGTCTTCAATGGAAATACGCCAGTGCGTGTGTGTGTGTGTGTGTGTGTGTGTGTGTGTGTGTGTGTGTGTGTGTGTGTGTGTGTGTGTGTGTGTGTGTGTGTGTGTGTGAGCGTGCGTGCGAGTATGGGTTGGGTATCACGCCTAGGATTTTAATCTGACAACTCTTCTTTTTCGTTTGCATTTTACGAAGATGCCCTCCACCCAATCTGTCATATTTTCTTGATCAGCATTTCTCCCGTCATTCCATCCACCCTCGACGATTTACCCAGCTTCAGTATATTCGCTTTCCCTTTTCTCTCGTGGAGGTTCTCCCTCATCAGTTCTCTCCACCATTCCAGTGACTGCTTTAACTTGAACGGGTAATGTTTGATGTTGGGTTGTATATGCTTTATAATGTTATAGTTATATTTATTGTTATACATGTTATGATGTACATCAAAGAACTGAATGAGGACCTGGAAGGGGATTAGATTGACTTGAACTCTGGATACAGACAGGACCATAGTATGGAGGGGAAAATGGAGGCGAGGAGGAGGCGTGTGGAGGGACACAAAGGAAATGAGCAACGACGACCCCTGTGGATGGAGGTGGGAGGCATTTCCTCCACCTGCGTCACTGCCTGTCCGTGACAGGACTCCCTCCGAAGTTCCTTCGTCAGGAGCTCGAGCCTCGAGTCTTCCTGCAACAGGCAGGTTATTGGGTTCATGTGTGTGTACAGGAGATTTCGCACGTGTACATGTACATGCACACACACACACGTACACACACGTCTGGGTGTGTGTGCGTGCGTGTACATGCGTGTAGTTTCACACATGAACATGAACAAAGAGTAGCTACGAGGCCTGCATGATAAACAAGAGGCCAGGTGAGCGTACAGTCAGACGATGAAGCTCATTTTTTAACCCTCACCCCACCCCACAGCCGCCGCCACCACCGATACCATCAATTCCTGCACGTTCCCACTGGCGACGTGGATGACTTAATTTCTTTCCTAAATGACGCCATTAAGAGCTTCGACGCCGACAGAGCCAATTCTCGTCCAGACAGAAATGGCTTCCGGTAAGCAAAATATTTAAGAACTAATAATAAGCCCCCCCTCCCCGTCTCTCTGTCTCTTTCTTCAGAACTTTTATTTTGTATTTAACTTCTAGAAAAGAAAGCAAAAACTATATGATTTTTGCAATCACACTGAAGAATCCGAACGAAAGTTTTAAATCTAAAAAGCAAGGCGACATGACGTCACGACCATCAACCGTCACCTGCCTTCCCGGCCCTTCCCTACATCGCATTCCCAAGTACAACCAGCTGCACAGAAATGGCGGCGGACGCATACAGCTGTGGAATACATTACTTGTCACACAAGCCGTGCATTCCTTGTTCAACTTCCTCAGACTGGCGCAACAAGAGCAGGCGATTTTATTCATGTGAGTTGGGACCTCTGAACGAGACAATGTCTCGATCGATCTGAAGAATCTTTCGTCCCGCCCACGAGAGTCAGAGTAACGACCCGAGGCACAGCGATACCGAAATAATTTCGGCCCTGGGCAGGATTCGAACTGGGTACTGGGAGCACTACTTTCCAGTTCAGCGCTCTACCAACTGTACCACCGAGTGTGTGTGTGTGTGTGTGTGTGTGTGTGTGTGTGTGTGTGTGAGAGAGAGAGAGAGAGAGAGAGAGAGAGAGAAACAACATTTCCAGTAGATACTCCGGTATTTCCTAATAGTGTTTTTTTTTTTTTCAAATGTATATACTGCATAACATCCTTTGGATATTGTCTTTAGGGCACTGAATATTGAATTAAAACACGTTTAAATATACACCCACGAAAATAATTTTAAGAAATATTTGCCACAGGGTTCTGTGGACGATTGCGCCCCCCCCCCAATCTGGGGAGGAGGGTTATGAAAACAGGATATGGGTATTGTTGGGGGGATATCTGCGGGTTGTTCAAGAAGATGGACGAGTATGGGGAGAAAGAAAAGAATTGAGGGGAGAAATGGAAGGTGAAATGAGAAATATGGAAGAAGAATAAAGGGGAGGTGAAGAGGGGAGGAGTTGGGTTGAAGGGGAGTCAAAGGAAGATGTGGAGTCGGGGTAGGAGTAAGAGGAAAACTAGTAATACAGGAGTAATAGTTGTACTGGTAATGGTAATAGTAACAGTAATAGTAGGAGGTACTACTGGTTGTAGAAAGTACTGTAGTGAATGTTCAAAGTGGGAGGAGGGGTGGTGGTGGTGGTGGTGGTGGTGGTGATGATGGTGATGTGACAGAGTGAGGAAAAGAAAGGAAGGAACGAGAGAGGAATGGTGTGATAGGAGACAGGAGGAGTGAGGAAAAGAAAGGAAGGACGAGAGAGGAAGGGGGGGGAGGCGAGAGGAATGGCGAGTTAGGAGAAAGGGGGAGTGAGGAGAGGGGGATAGAGGTGGGGGGGGGTTTACAGCGTGGAGGGGCGAGAAATGGCACATCCTCGTAAAAGCTGCCCTGTTGGCCCAAGGGGCGGGACATGTGGTCAACCCTCAAACCCCCTTCGACCCTCTTCCCCCCCTCCCCCGCCCCGTCGCCCCCCTTCCTCCATTCTCCCCGACAACCTTACCTACTCTCCCTTTTAGCCACCCTTCCCACTCCCCCCCCCCCGCCTTCTCCCCGCCATACTTTGCCCTTACCGTTCCACTACGTTCACTCCCTTAAAAGTTCCCTAAAACATCTTCCGTTCCCCAATATCACTCCTGTAAAAGTTCCTCAAAATCGTTCCACTAAAACATTTCACTTAAAAGTTCCCCAAAACATCTTCCTTTCCCCAAAATCAATCCTGTAAAAGTTCCTCAAAATCCTTCTACTATTTCTCTTAAAACATTCCCCTAAAACAGTTCCCCCTTAAACAGAGAACCAGGTTACTCGAATTCCCCCAAAATTCTCCACCAGTACTGCTCTTCAAAACCGGAAATCTAAAATCAGTCTCCCTAAAACCGCCTCAGTTATCCTAAACCGCTCCCCAAAACGACTTCAAAACAGTCTCCAAAACCTTCCCAAAATTGTTCCACAAAAGGTTTCTCTAAAATCTCCATAAAGCAGTTTCGTGTACTCTGTTCCCTATAAACAGTTTCCCATAAGTTGGCCCCCGCAAATGAATAAACAAACAAGTAAATACACAAATACACCCAAGAGCAGCTTTCTTAAGACTACTAGGAAGACTTCCAGAAAGTGGTCCACCAAGAACTTTAAAAACAGTAACGATAATGATAAATATAAATGAAATAAATTAAATCTCTTGAGCCCCGTCAAAAAAAGCATGACTACTAAAAATGCACTTCAGAACCCTGCCCCCAAATATGCTCTTGGAAACAACTTCCTTGGGCCCAGTCTCGAACGAGCCATTCAGGAGCCAGGATGCGAAAAATCGCAAAATACTTCAAGAGCTTCCGTTTCTCGCTCGGCTCTCAAAAATGTTGTGCCAAACTGTAGAAAACCTTGCCTCCTTCCCCGCCCCAGTGCGTGCGTTACGTTTGTGTGTATGTGTGTGTGTGTGTGTGCGTGTGTGTGTGTGTGCGTGTGTGTGTGTGTGCGTGTGTGTGTGTGTGTGTGTGTGTGTGTGTGAGAGAGAGAGAGAGAGAGAGAGAACATGTTCTGATTTCCTCTTCTACCATTCCTCCATCTTCTCTCCTCATCTTATCCTGGCCCTTCCTTTCTTCTTCTTCTTCCCCTCACTACCTCCACTGCCTCTTCTGCACCTCCCAACCTCTGATCTGGCCGGCCAACACCTTGGCAGCACCTTCCGGCCCGGGAGTAGCCCTTCTGCGGACACCTCCATTCAGAGCACCGTCACCTCTCCGCACGCCCTTGATGCCAGCCCGCCCGCCCGCCCGCCCTTGGCCTTTCATGATTGCCCCTTTGCCCCCCCCCATCACCACCACCACTCCCCACCTTCCTTTCACTTCTCTTGTGCTCTTTTACTGTCTGATCCCTTTCTACAGGTCTGGTGTCGGTCTCTCTGTCTCTCTCTTTCTCCATCTCTTTCTCGGTCTGTCTCTCTCTCTCTCTCTCTCTCTCTCTCTCTCTCTCTCTCTCTCTCTCTCTCTCTCTCTCTCTCTCTCTCTCTCTCTCTCTCTCTCTCCCTCTCTCGGTCTCTTTCTCTCTTTAGAGAGGCTCCACCCCTACCTCCCCTTTCCCCTAGTTGACCAGAACCTAGAAACGCAACTGGTGTCTAGAGCACGCCTAGATCTAGCTCTCAGACGTCAAGACGTCATGAAGTAGACATCAGCGCTCGTTACACATTTCACTCTGGTAAACGGCTGACGACTTCATCACGCAGTGTGGCCGAGCCGATCCTTCACTGCACAAGTGTCGCCAGCCATAACAAAATATATAAATTGCGCCACACGACCCAAGAGGTCACCTGTAGGCTACAGTGGGACCCCCTGGAAAATTAATAAAATAGTTTAATTTTGGCCAAAATAAAATATATAGATGCTCTGCGTTCCAACCCGAAGCCCAACCAACTCAGGGCTTCTCTGACCCAAAACTCCGAAACCCAATTCTTTCCGTCTCCCATAACCTCCCTCCCCGGTCCCCCTCCCCCCCAGTCCCCCTCTCCGACCCACAGGGTACCCGTCAACCCTGGTCGAGGGCCGCTCTCCCGTGGGTAAGAACTTCTCTGTCCGTCCTCGTGGTAACATTTCCACTTTGATGTTTGAGTATTTCTTGTAGTAATAGTAATGATGGATGATTGGTTGATGACGATTGCTTGACGATAATGATGATAATAATAATTGATGATGATTGATGATAATTGATGACGATTGATTGATGATGATGATGGATTGATGATAATTGATGATTGATTGATGATGATCAATTGATGATGATCGATTGATTGATGATGGATGATGATTAATTATTATTAATGTGATGCTCGGTGGCCGAGCGGGTTAGGGCGTCGACACTTACGGCGAACGTCGAAACGATGGCGGTTCGAACCCAGCCGCCGGCGAGTTGATCTAAGGGCATGATTCATTAAATTCCACGCTACAAAGTCCTCTGTAAGGGGCACCGTTCTAGCCTCCTGACACGGGGGAGTTTGTGACGTTAAACCAAATTATTAAAATCGATCTTTCCCCATCTACTTCGACTAGCTCTCCAACACTAGAGATGGCAACCGGCGACTGCTCGCCCAGCCTCCTCCTAGCATCCGGTGACAGAAACCGTCCCACTCTAATACATCCCAGGCAACAACCCACGATTTCTTCGTAGAGGGATCTTTGGGGAATGGGGAATCCTTAGTATCGTTGCCGACTATTGTAAGGCTGCGGGTTTTTAACCAATGGCACCCTTGGGAAAGTAGGAAGTAGTATTCTCGGCAGAATAAGATCGGCTGGTAGTAACCATAATAAAATCATTAAATGTGGTTTCCATCGCCAAAGGGTGGGGGAGAGGACAACTGACAATTTCTGGCGATAAGATTTCATGCCTGGATTTTCTGGTCCGCCATTTTCTTTCTCAACCACGTTCCGACTTCGATGCCAACTCCCCAATCAATAGGTCGCTTCAGATTTGCAACAGAAACGTTCTGAGGAACCGAGTTTAGGGCAAAAACTTAACCTGAATGAAATCGTCTGGGAGGAGTGAATCTTTAACTCAAAGCGCCCTAACCACGTTTGGCAGGGTTTAACCGTGATGGGTTATCTTTCCACACCGGGGTTAGGGTTGAGGCTACTTTCAACTGAACAGAGTCGTCTGATCTCGCTTGCAAGCCAGTTTCTCAAGCCCCGCTGGCCAGAACATAGTTTATAAAGTTGATCACCGAGGGTTAAAAGGGTTAAGATTGGTCCGATCCCATCAGCCACGGGTGTGACGTTAACCACAACAAAAATGGTAAAGTACTTCCATTAGGTTGAAGTGGTTTGTACCCTGGGGGCTTAGGATAGAAGAGCTGGTAAACTACAACTCTTAATAACAAGAACAAGAACAATAACAACCCTGGGGCCTGAACACACCAACCTGGTGCTTGCTACCTTATCGCCTTGATTCATGACTTGACAACAAACAACTGTTGTCACAGCACCTGCACGCACACCTGCAGACGTGCCTTGTTGACATCTGCTAAAACGAGACCTTGCCCCCAGGAGCAAACCTAACCAGGAAGGACTGGGTTACCTTAAACAGAGGAAGAGCCAAGGTGGGCAAAACGAGAGAAAATCAACACAAGTGGGGATACACCAATAGCCCCCAATGTCCCTGTGGCGAAGTACAGACGATGATCCACGTCCTCCGGGAATGTCCATTGAGTCCCCATTGCTCCGACCAAGACCTTAGGGAAGTAAATGAAACTGCCCTTATATGGACACGGTTCTGGTGCGACAAGATATGATGATGATGATCTGCTAAAAAATTCCTCTTGTGGCAGAATTTTCCTTCTGACGTCAAGTTACCCACTCCCATCCCTTTACCCCTATCTATACCTCCCCTCCCTCCCTCTTCCTTCTCCTCCTCTCCTTTACCCTTCCTCCTCTCTCCTCTCCCTCTTTATTTTCTCCATTACTCCTGTTCCTGTTAGTCTTCATCTCTCAATTCTTTCTCCATCATCAACTCTTCTTCGTTCTCCTCACTCTTCTCGCCGTCCGCCATCATCCAAATTGACTTCGAAAGTTCCGTCAGCACCGTCTTCACCATAGATTTACTCACCATCGCCTTTTTATCATCATCAGACATTGCAAGCCAACCTGAAGGCGCATCACAATGGGCTATTTTTCCTTCAACTGTTGGAGCAAATCTCCAGTACGCAGCTTTCGGGAAGGAATCCGATATGCTGGAGAAAAAATAAATTTCCTTCAGCATGTCAAATTAAGGCCCTATATAAACTGTTGAGAAAACAAAATACTTTGCCATAGTGGTTTCCCGTCGGAAAAAAAATCTGGAGGTAAGCGACACCGCCGATTAGTTGGAGGTTGGACGAAAAGTAGCTCAGTGTGATAATGCCTTCAAGCACACTGACTGACGGAAACTCTCATACGTTATTGTGATCGCCACTGAGCTCTCCACCATGCGTGTTGTGTAAGTAGAGCACACTCATCGCTAATAACTACCGCTGTCATCATCATGTTGTACTATTTTGATTGTGTAATGATAATAAGCCTTACACCAAAAACGAGTTAAATTTTCCGTTTTTCTTTGCAATCTCGGGTATAGTTTCACTAACACCGCCATTGCTACCTACCATCAGAGAGCAACAACATCAATAAAACTGTCTTCGTATTCATTTCGTGTTCTTCCCTTCCCCCGTCTCGTCCTCCTTCCACCTCCACCTCAATTACTCCCTAACTCCCTTTTCCTCCTTCCACTCCTCCGCTTTCTACCTCCATCCTCAGTCACACTCCACAAGAGGACTACGAAATCTCTCGTTTCTCGTGGCCATCGGGGTCACGACCGCCATCTTGTTTTTTCTTCTTCTTCCTCCATCGAATCCCACCGCAGTTCGGGATGACTTCGAAGGCCCGTGCCGCTCTCCAGCTCTCAACTCTTCGCGCCATCTCCTCACATTTTCTATTCCTTCCTTCACATTTTGCTCTATAGATTAGTTTATCCATTTCTTACTTATATGAATTCGTAAATCCTTTTATAAAGAATTAGGTCGTCGTCTTTGGAGACGCCGCCACAGAGAACGATTCTTGATCGTCCTTCTTTGGGCTCCGTCTCGCCTCGTCTCGCCTCTTGGGTCCACCTTTTACCACCGTCAGTCCGAATGTTTATGGTCAAACCCCCCTCTTCCCCCCCACTTCCCCCTGCCTCCCTTTCCCTCCTTTAGCCTCTATTACAAAAACTAAATAGACGAATAAAAATAAATAGATAGGACCGCAAAGAGCACTTCATTCTCTAGTCTTTATAAAGCTACTAGAATGGTATATACTGTATGTATGCACACACACACACACACACACACACACACACACACACACACACACACACACACACACACACACACACACACACACACACACACACACACACACACGTACGTACGTACGTCTCCTAGGTGTAAGGAGGTTCCTCGCTTCTGTTCTTATCCTAATACCCCATTTCTACCTCTGTCTACCTTTTTAGCATTCTTCTTTCTTTTCTCCCTTCCTCTGTTCCCTCCCTATCCCCCTCTCTCCCTCCCTTCCTTATCTGTCTCCTCTACACCTATTCACTAGGCAACACACATACGCCACCTCCCACTCCCTCCCTCCTTCCCTCCCTCCTCCTCGACACGCCAGATGGAAGGCCGGGGCCGCGGTCTACAACGCTCGCGGGGTCTCGGTCCTGAAGTTTCAGGACACGCGGGCGGGTTTCATGAAATGTGCTGAAGTGTGTGTGTGTTTGTAGATACATGTTTAGGTATATGTATAGATCTTTACATGTGACAGTGGGAACAAACTCCGTGACAGCCGCAACAGATTCCAAAGGGATTTGACATCAAAACGTGACGAAATTTTCACACTAAACAGACTAAGAAACAATGGTGCCAAACTGTCTGGAAGTAGATTGAACCAACTTCGCCAATCGTGTAGTAAACGAGTGGAATAAACTTCTTGCAGAGGCAGTGCAATGTAGTACAGTTCCAAGTTTCAAGATTCATATAAACATCTATGTAATATTTTGTAATTCCTGCCACTCATTTTTTATATATTTATCATTTCTCTTCATTTTTACTATTCGTCTATTATTAATTAGATAATAAACAAACAGAAAAATAAATTTATTTTTATTTCTGTTTATTATTATTTTTTCCGCATCCGAGCTAGTTATGGACCAAAAGGTCTCCTGTTGGCATGCTCTTCCTTTGTAATCTCTAGCAAGCTCCCAGGCAAACACCTGACCCATCTCCGTCGTCTCTGAGCCGAAAACTTGTTCAGCAGAGCCACAACCTTGATCTGCACCCATTTGGTCTTTATCTCTGGTTGTCTTTTGAGGATTGTCCTCGTGAACAGGGTCAACATTCCGCAGGGGAACAGGCAACCGAAGTACACTGGCTGACGTTCAGTGATAAGGCAGGTTACTTGTCTCGTTTTGGTATCATAGAGTGCTTGCTTTGGATTGCTCTAACGAAACCCCACGCCCTTCGTAGCTGTTATTCATTTAAAATTTTGTTAATTTTATTTATTATGAGGGGAAATAGATGTTGATAAAAATACTGATGTAAATATGAATACGTTAACATGAACGTAAGTGCAAATATGAGTATAGATGTGTATCAATATAATGAGTATATAAACATAAAATGCTCATAGAAAAGGATGCGGAGGTAGGACAAGTGGTCCTGGGGAATCTTTCACACACACACATTATATATATATGTATATATATATATATATATATATATATATATATATATACGAATAAATCACAAAAATACGTGATTCACAAAATGTGTAATAAAACCACTTGGAAAATAAAAATGAAAGGTGACCGAACGTTTTCGTCTATTTAAGACATTTTCAGAGGTGAAAATGTCTTAAATAGACGAAAACGTTCGGTCACCTTGCATTTCATTTTCCAAGTGGTTTTATTACACACACACACACATATACATATATATGTTGGGTGCATAATTTATCTCTTAGTGTCAGGCTACAATTAAGTTTTCAAGATGTTCTGGTTGTACTTCACTTCATGAAAGATTGGCATCTGGACGAGTTGTCCACGTGCGCTGTTATCATTTGTCTTGTCTACGGCAGTGGTCAAAATGTCCTTTACAACGAGTTCTAACGACTTGCAGCGCCGTGCAATAGGAGGCCTTTTGGTCCGTAAGAAGGTCACATGAAGTATAAATAGATAAACAAGTGAAGGAAGGAATTAAAGTGGTTTGTGTTTCAGAGATTTAAATTGCATTGCTTGTGGGAGGGAGCCTCCGGTTTCTGGTCAACTTTGCACGATAAGGTTTAGATTCTTTTCATAAACTTACGGTTTGTGTTAAGCTAACCCCTTAACCTTTTATCATTTCTGTTTTGTTTTTAATATTCTTGTTTATTTTTATTTCACCTTATTTTCAAGAGTATTCAGATGTTTCGGGCGATCTTTGCATTTATGTCTTTACTTATTTATTTATTTATTTATTTATTTGATTATTTGATTATTCATAGGTTTCGGGAGGATCATTGGATCTCTTTTAGTTGTTACGGTCGTTATACCCGTCATGTTATGACGATGCTTCCAAAGTAATCCAGGAATAAAAGAAAATATTCTAAACATAAGGAAAGCTCTTTAAAATGTTCACTTTTCTATATCAATTATGTGCATCAAATCGGGTCACACTCTTAACACTGGAGTCCCATTTTCTTACTCTTAATTCTGAAATAGTCCCACAAAACTCCTTTTCACTTCTTATATCATTCTTATTTCTAAGAAGCTTAAAATGTCCCGGCAAATAAAATTTTCAGCATTTTATCATTTACAAGAGTTTAATTTCATTGCCTTTCCCATACCATTCTACTACCTTGTTTACAAGTTCTTGAATATCCACTTCATATTAGTAATCATTATCTAAAGTTTATATATATATATATATATATATATATAATATAATTTTATTATGGAATATCTCGGTCCATAATACAGAATCCATCTGTGACACCTTTCACGTTAGTTTACTAGTTTAAATCAAATGTATCAAATCAACTTCCCTTAGCCGCATACTTTGGAGCGACAGTATTTTAAGATAATATGATTAATTAAGAGCATGTGTGTGTAAACAGTGACTTGTTTGTTAATGTGTGTGTGTGCGTGTGTGCGCGAGTGTGTGTGTGCGCGCGCGCTTCTCCTGCGCATTTGTGGAAGTAAACGCGCGCACAATTTCAGCATGTTCTATATTTTATGTATTTGTATATTTTTTCATGCATGTTGGATTTCCACTTGTATGCGTCAGTACATCACGCCAAGAGAAGGATGCAGAGGTAGGACAAGTGGTTATGGGGGGAATCTTTCACATACGTGTTACTTTGTGCTTATGTGGATCTTTTATACAACTGTGGCATCATCGGAAGCGTGCTGGTCTCTAATTCACTAATGTGGGAGTTCGAATCCCGCACTCCTCTCCGATTCCCAGTAATGTGTGTTACCTTACCCCAACAGTCCCCAAAGCGCATAAGGGCATAGGTGCTTCGGTCGTAGCTACTAAGCGACTCCCGACGTAGGTTTCTCGCCTTCTTCCTGGGAAGGACGGGGAACCAGGGCACGATTCCAGGGACGGCCCGGGTACGAGTTTCCAGGGACGTACCTGGAATAGAGTTTCCAGGGACGGTGCACAGGGACCCCAAGGGGCTGGCCGTGTCGGTCGGACCCTGACCCAAGGGATTCCTCTTCCTGCCCCTGTGTCAGGGTCTCTTGGAAGGCCCTTAAGAGAGGGAAGGGGTTCTCGTCAAGGGTTGGTATGTGAAGATGAACAGGCAGGTGGTATTTGGTAAATGAAACTGTATTAAATGTTGGTGTATCTTGGGATTTTTTAAAAATCTGATTATTGTATTTCTTTTGTAGAAAAGAGACCCACTTTGGGTATGCAGTAGTAGACTCGAGTGAGTGAGTGAGTGAGTGTGTGTGTGTGTGTGTGTGTGTGTGTGTGTGTGTGTGTGTGTGTGTGTGTGTGTGTGTGTGTGTGTGTGTTTTATGATAATGAGGATGGTACAGGCATGTTATCAGGAGTAGAGCGTGTTTCGTTTGTGATGAAGGGATGTTAACGACATCGCTCGATAATGAAACTAATCATTTCCTCATCATACATGGGTGCCACAGAATGTATCACCCCCTCTCCCTCACCACCACCACCCCGCGTGTGGTATGACTTCGAGACGCTGTGTGGTGGTGGTGGTATGAGTGTGGTAGAGCCAACGCGGTCGCCCTCCGCGCGGGCTGGGAGGTCGAGTCTGAAGATTTCACGGGGGGAAGGGGGGAAGGGGCGAGTGTTGTACGACTAGAGGCCCCCACATTCCACAAAACCCCGGACCTTTCCCAGAAGCTTTCGTCCTAAAAGATGCGAACGAAAACCTCCGTAGGTGAGCAATACCTTGAGAGAAAGAGACCCTCGCGATGCTAAGCAGTGTTGATGGCGCGGTGGTCCTCGGCGCCAGGTTTATCCCAGAATGGATCGGACAGCTGACCCCCCAGCCGCGGACGCGGGGGCCGGTAATAACGCTTCATAATGGCCGGATTCGAACGTTGATATCCGGGCGGCGAACGAAGACTTCTGGGGCCTTCTGGGTGGCGCGGAGGGGCCCCGCGGCCATGTTGTGATGAAGGGGCCCACGCTTTTGGGGCCCCACTAAATCATCTTCATCAGAAACCTCAATATGCAGAGACTTCGCCTTTGCTACAACGTTGTATTAAAACACAATAAATCAGATAAAACTTGGCGAGATGGACGATTCGCCCCCACACTTGGCTGATGATACTCTCCCGAGTTTCGAACCCCCCTTCCCCCATCCCTCCCCATCCCGGTTGGGGGGAGGGGGGATTGGCTACGTTTAGCCAGGCAGCCAGTGTCTCAGCCAAGTCAAAAGACTGTATCACAGTAAGCCCGCAGCAGACATTTGGTCCTGTCCCACAATGTACGCATATCCATTTCATTGCTGTTGTATACAAATCTCTACAAAAATGACCTTAATAACAAGGGAGCCACTGTTCATGATTAGATTAGATTATTAACAAGAGTTTGTATGGTTCTGTGTGTTGTTCACCAACGATATCCGTATGAAATATCTAACTTCATTGTGGACCGTTTGTCTGTATATGTATGTATATATATGTGTGTGCGTGTGTGTGTATATATATTTAAATACATACACGTGTAAATCACACGTCGCGGCCTCGTCACTGGGATAGGAGGCAAATGACACCAGGGGTAGTTCCCCCCCCCCAGTGGGGGTTTCTTCCTTCTCAGGAGGCTTTTTTGTTTCCTTTATACCAGAGGATCCGTTGGCTAATCAGTTGGTATGTTGGTGCATTTCCAAACACCTGCCCCCCCTCCCCCCCATCCCTTTCCACCACATTCCTTTTGTTTCTTCCTCCTCCTCCTCTAGCTCCTTTTCCTCTTCTTCCTTCTCACGTTATTCATTCCCCTTCTTCCCTAATTCATTTTCTGCCCATTCCTCTTCCTCCTCTCCTTCCTTTTCCTCCCCCTCTCTCTTCCTTTTCCTCCTTTCCTTCCTTTTCCTCCCCTCCTCTTTCCTCCCCTCCTTCTCTTCCCTCCTCTTTCCCTTTCCTCCTCTCCTTCCCTTTCCTCCTCTCCTTCCCTTTCCTCCCCACCTCCTCAGCGCCCCCCCTTCTTCCCTCCTTTTCTCCCACCTTCACCCACCCTATCTACATCTTTCTCTTCTCCTTTCACCCCCTTACCCCCCCTTTCCCCTCCCGTTCTGCCTCCTACAAACCGCGCGCTGTCGGTCTGTTGGTTTTTCTCCCCCGTTCCCCCCCCCCCTTGACCCGCTCCCCGCTGGGAGGCCCTCAATTTTGGGCCAATTTTCGGGCTGCGGGATGTTGGTGGCTAAGAGACCTTAATAGGACAAGAAAGAAGGAGAGGGGGGGGAGAAGGAGAGGGGGGGGGAGAAGGAGAGGGTAGGAAAGACATTGGAGGAGAGGGAGAGGGTAGGAAAGACATTGGTGGAGAAGGAGAGGGTAGGAAAGACATTGGTGGAGAAGGAGAGGGTAGTAAAGACATTGGTGGAGAAGGAGAGGGTAGGAAAGACATTGGTGGAGAAGGAGAGGGTAGGAAAGACATTGGTGGAGCAGAAATAGAGAGAGAAAAAGGGACAGTGTGTGTGTGTGTGTGTGTGTGTGTGTGTGTGTGTGTGTGTGTGTGTGTGTGTGTGTGTGTGTGTGTGTGAGTGTGTGTGTGTGTGAGAGAGAGAGAGAGAGGAAAAGAGGAAGGGAGAATTGGGGTTGAGGACATACAATCGGAAACAAACAAATAAGGAAAAAATATTTTCATCAAAGGTACGATACCGTCGCATATCTCCAAAGCTTCACACTATGCCACATACCACCACACCTACTCGCCTGTCTCTTTAGATCCTTGACCACCGCATATGAGGAGGGTTGGGGGTCGGAGGGGGCACTATGCGGTGCCCCCACCCCCTCAACCCCAAGCAAAGAATTACCTCAAAATGTGGGATGTCTTCTCCAGCTCCTCATCTTCCTTCATTACCTCCTCCTCCTCCTCATCTTGTCTTCCTATTACTCTGGTTTCTTCCTTCCCACCCCAACCTTCCTCTAAATTTCCTCGTCCTCTTCCCTCTTTTTATCCTAATTCTTTCTTCTGTCCTCTCCCTCTTCCTCCTCCTCATCTTGTCTTCCTATTACTCTGGTTTCTTACCTCCCCCCCAACCTTCCTCGTCCTCCTCCCTCTCTTTATCCTACTTCTTGCTTCTGTCCTCTCTCTCTTCCTCCTCCTCCTCTTCCTCCTCCTCCTCGAGGGCAAGACCAATCCTTTACCGCCACCGACGGGAGCGATAAGCAGACCCCGCCGCTTATCGGCCATCGGGAGGGAAGAGGAAGAGGAAGGAGGATGGCGTGTGTGTGTGGGGGGGGGGCACTGGAGGACTGGGAAGGGAGTAGAGACCCACTCTGGGGGACCGGGAAGTAGGGTCTCCCTCTGGGGAACTGGGAAGAGAGTAAGCCTCCCCCCCCCTTCTTTGGGGAACTAGGAAAGGAATTGTGCCCCAACTAAGGACACGGAGAGGCCCCGCCAGTGTCCTCAGGAGAGGTCCGTACCTAAAAACTATTCCAGCTCAGAATATATATATCTATATATACATATATCTATATATGGATATATATATATCTATATATACATATCTATATATCTATATATACATATATGTATATATCTGTATCTATATATATATATAATTTATATATATATACATACATATTCTTTCAGGTAAGGAAATGTATGCATCTAGACGAGAATGGCTGATTCTTGAAGACAGAGTTTTGGCCTGAGGATGAATAAGATGGTCTGGCTTCAAGAGGAATGAAAATTTGGCAGAACGGAGTCGAGAATAGTTGCCAGTACTTTATTTGCCAAAATCATCATCATCATTATTGTTAGCTGTTGTAGTATCTAGTAGCTATGTAATTGTTTGACCTGAACTCGTTAACTAACAATGAATCCCTTAAACCTAAAGTAAACCCAAAGAATTACGTAACTAGTTGACCAGTAGACACCCCCAGAACTTCTCTTCCGGGAGACGCCCTGAAGGATCTACCAGAGACGTAACCAACACTGGTACCCGACGATACCCGTCATGATGAGCCGTATCAAGATGGGCTTCTGTGTGTGTGTGTGTGTGTATTCACTTGGTCTTTGGATCACGTGTTGGACTCGTGATCGACAGCTATTTCCCTCCCGGAAGAGAGCTCAGAGCTCGTAGGTCCGATCTATGGGTAATGCTATGACCTTACACACACACACACACACACACACACACACACACCCAACTCCCCGCCCACGAGAGTCAGAGTAACGACCCGAAGCGCAGCGGTACCGAAATAATTTCGGCCCTGGGCAGGATTCGAACCAAGTACTACGTGTGTGTGTGTGTGTGTGTGTGTGTGTGTGTGTGTGTGTGTGTGTGTGTGTGTGTAGATCCAATGGGATTGCATGCGTGCACAAACACACGCAAACACACAAACCTGGCCACCCTAGATCAGACACTGGCTTTAGGAGGCAGAGCAGATAACGTTCGATAAATAGTTGAAGTAGGGGTGGCTCCCCCCCCCTTCGTTTTCTCTCTCTCCCTCTCTATCCCTCCCCTTCTCTCTCCCTCTCCCATCTATTTATATCTCCTCTTTTTCTTTCTCTCTTTCTCTATCTTCTCTCTCTCGCGACGTACCCGTTGACCTCTCACCCTAATGATACGATAGCCTGACAACAAGAAATAAAGGAAAACCAGAGAAAACGTTACGATAAATAGGGAACACAAGTGGGGGGGGGGAAAGGAACAGATCGCGAATTTTTTCATCTCGCCAAATTGACGACGACCGCGCGCGTCGACGAATGCCCGTTCAAAGGTGTCAAACCAATAAAAATCCTCGTCTCCCATTGGCTGCCCGGCTGACGAGGCGTGAAATAGGGGCGGGGCCATAGCAGAGGTGTGAAGACCAATCAGAGCATAGAGGACATCGACGCCTTCCTCGGCGTTGTCGTCTCATTGGCCGATAGACCCCCGCGTGAATTTATCCTAGGTTGGCGAAATCAAAACATCCTAGATAGCGTTGGGAATTTTTTATGGGAGCATATATTGGGTTTGTTTTGATATTATCCCTGCTCTCGATCTTGACCTTCGCTTTCTGGGACATACAACACCTGTTTATTTGTTTGTTCTGTATTATTCGATTTGTTTTTCTTCACGTTTTCATGGAAACATCGTGATTCATATTTTGTCCTCGTGAAGGTTCGATTTTATTATTTCTACTTCAAATATGCTTCAACTGTTGTCAATGAGAGATATTTTCCCCTTTGCAAAGGGTATCCTTCTACTATCTGTAGTGATGATTGTCACAACTACTAGGGGAGAAAGGGGGCTGTACTAATTCCCAAATATTGGATCAGTTTTCAAGTGTGTGCGTGTGTGTTTACATGTGTACATGTCAGCATTGGTAGTTTCTAGTAGACAGTAGCTTTCTCATGTTACGAAGGCGTACAGACATCAGTTTCTCGGATAGAAGGGGGGGGGGGACCAGACGAGGAGTTCCCAACTGCAGGGAACTTCGATTACCAGAAGCACTTGGAAATAAGTCACAAATCTAGATTTAAGAAGGAAATAGGCAAGAATTGGTTTACTAATAGGGTGGTCGATGAATGGAATAAACTTAGTTACCATGTAGTAAGCGCTGAAACTATCAGTTGTTTTAAAAAACGATTAGACTACTTTATGGATGGGGATGACAGGTGGTGATGGATACGGAGATGCCTAGTGTAGGGCTTATGGTCTCTTGCAGTCTCCTTTATTTTTATGTTCACTGCGAGAGGAGTTTTTGTCCCGGATACTGGAGACCTGTTCCGAATTTTGGAGAATTCTCAACGAGAGAGAACTATCTCGATATCTGGCTGACTAGGGAAATGTTTACGAATCACGACTTTGACGTCTACAGCGTGTTTTATTCAGATGAATGAGTGCATGGCGGCAGTCCATAGAGACGGCAGACAACGAAGTAAAATTTTCAGTAATTTGTGTATAGAACATTCTAAGGAATGACGTCATCGCGTCATTCACTTTCGTTTGCTTATCGATATATATATATATATATATATATATATATATATATATATATATATATATATATATATACACACACACACACATTTATTTATTTATTTATTTTTTTGCCAACTGCCCTAACAAGCCACCATGGAGGCTCTGTGGCGGCGATGTCGGCGGTCTGGCTCCCGCGGTGGCGGATGACATTGGTCGGCGGTGCCGCGCTGTGTGTGGGCAACCCACGGCGGCAGCTTCAGTCGGCTGACACGCATGCGCAAGTACAAGTACAAGTACACGTACGTTTACTAGTTTCTAGTCACACACACACACACACACACACACACACACACACACACACGAGGCAGACCTAGGCTCGATTCCACCGGTGACTACCACTTGCCCAAGCAATTCAAGCATATTATTGAGGAACCCTGGGAATGAAATTCAGACCGTTCCGTCAAGATGATAAACTTGTACACCTGAAGTACTATTGGGAATATATTTTGGGGCCAACGGAAATGCCTGAAATCCTGGAGAATTCTAGATTTGTGTGGTGTATGTGTATGTGTGTGTGTGTGTGTGTGTGTGGTTCACCACGGTCTTTGTTCACATGTTGGATTCATGTAGACTAACATCAGCATTAGGTAGTAGTAGTCAAACAGATTGAGATTTAATGCTACAAAATCCCCGGGTCCAGACGATAAAATTTCGAGCGTTGTTAAAGAGTGTAAATATGAAATCTGCGATCAGTTAACAGAAATATTTAACAAGTCTGTAGACACTGGTTTTGTGCCTATTGCTTGGGAGCAGGCAACCGTTGTTCCCGATTTAAAAAAGGGAGAGATATAGTCTTTATGCAACTACAGGCCAGTCAGTTTGACATCAGTTATAGGTAAAATGCTTGAATCAATAGTATTTAATAGAATCAGGAATCACATCGAGACTTAATTTTATTCGTGACTCGCAACATGGGTTCTCCAAGGGTAAGTCGTGTGCAACTATTCTTTTTACACTAATGTCTACAAGACGTCATATAGCAATGATAGTTACGATGTTCTTTACCTTGACTTTAGCAAAGCGTTCGATATGGTGGCTCACCAGAGACAACTAAATGAAGTCAAAGCCCATGGCATAGGAGGAAAAGTGTTTGAATGGTTTAGAGCTTGGATCAGTGACAGAAAACAGCGGGTCACCATAAACGGCGTAAAATCCAAATGGGGGAGTGTTTCTAGTGGAGTTCCCCAGGGCTCTGTTTTGGGTCTCTCGTTGTTCATTTTGTATATAAACGACTTGGACAATGGGATTAATAGTAATGTTAGTTTGTGGACGACACTAAAATAGGACGCCTAATAAGGTCAGAAGACACTGATATTCTACAGAGGGATCTTTAATTATTCACATGGTCGGTGAAAAGGCAAATGGATTTCAATATCTCAAAGTGCAGCGCGTTAAATGTTGGTTTACACAACCCGAAAAGCAGGTATAGCTTGGATAACACTTTTTTATAGAAAAAAAAAATGAGTGCGAGAGAGACTTGGGAGTTCTAGCGAGTCCTGACCTTAAATCCAGGAAACAGTGCATTAGCGCCAAGCACAGAGCTAACAGAGTATTAAGTTTCATTGTTAGGACGTTTACGAATACAAGTGCAGAGGTATTCATTGTATATCTTGCGTTTGAGCCATCCTTGATTATACGGTACAGTTTTGGTCTCAGTCCTACAGAATGGATACCAATTCACTAGAACAAGTACAGAGGAGAATGACCAAAAGGATACATAGACTCAGAAATTTACCTTACGAGGACAAGCTTAGGGACCTTAACTTACACTCTGGAAAGACGCAGAGTGCGGGGTGATCTCAGAGGTGTTCAAGTGGATCAAAAGCTTTGAAAATGGTGACGCAAACAAGGTCATCATATTAAGACAACAGGGCAGGACTCGTAATGGGTTTAAATTGGGCAAACTTAGATTTAAGAAGGAAATAGGAAAGAACTTGTTTACCCATAGAGTGGTCAACGAATAGCCATAGTAACTATGTAGTGAGCGCTGAAACTATCGGTTGTTTGAAAAGGTTAGACAACTTTATGGATGGGGATGACAGGTGGTAAAAGAGCCTGGAACTGCCTAGTGTAGGCCTTACAGTCTCTTGTAGTCTCCTTCATTCCTACGTTCTTATACGTTCTTATGAGAGCACTTACACTCCCCGATGAGATCTCAAACCTCGTATATGGCCCGATCTATGGTTAATGCTGTAATCTTACACACGTACACACACACGCATACACATTGCATACCAGAGTTGTTGGAGTACCGGCTTGCAGTACAGCGATACTGAAATTTTCATCCCTGTGTGTGTGTGTGTGTGTGTGTGTGTGTGCGATTGCGCACATGCGTGCGAGTAGATAATCTTGTATTTATAATCTACATTCCTTTAGTTATGTTTACTTACGTGTCTGCATGCGTGCGCGCGCGCGCGACGTCCACGGGCAACTTTTACATACGACATCCTGCCTCACTCCCGACTCCATTGACGATGCTGAGCACACCGTCTCTTATTTCATCCCGAATGCTACCGAAACTCGAACTGAAACTCCACCGACTAAGTCCACATGGATAAACGAGAACACAATTCATGAGGTCTTCCTGTTCTCGTAATGATAGCGAGAGTTTAGTGTTCACACGTGTTTATGGTTTGTACACTATGAGGACTGGACAAAAAATTGTATTAAAAAATAACTGGAAGTTGTTTGGCAAGGGCTAATGAAAGATAATTACCGTACTTGTAACAATAACAAAGTAGGTAAACCCAATTCCGCTAACCGCGTAGTTAAAGAGACGAGATCGACTTCCCGTAGAGCTAGTTAGCACGACCCAAACCTCCAAGATTCAACTTAATAAGCACGTAGTTGTGATGTCCTAATGATTACAAATGGTTATAGTTAATTCCTTACTAGTCTGCTCGCGTACCTACTTGTTCACTTAATTCTATTTTATACTCTCTACATTAGTCCTCTCTACGGACCAGTAGGTCTCTCGTCGTCAGCGTCCTGGTATACCATTGTACATTGAAAATTTTACACAATACGTACAATAGTGCAAAAGTCTTTGCCAAGAGTATGATTTCCACCGCGCATGTGTAAATTCTCTTGGCTGGGATTTAACACACTTTTTTAACGTTCTCACAGCTTTTCATTAATCATCGTCACCTCTATTGCCTAAACCTTTCCATATTGTTTCACCCCCCCCCCCTATCTTGCCATCGTTTTTGTTCGCCCAGCAGTTACCGCCACTACAATTACCGTCAGCTTCAGTTTTCTACATCCCAGACCTAAAAGAATTCGTCCAAAATTCGCGGATTAAACCCCCCACCCCACCCACACACACACACACATACAGTCCTCATGAGGTGGGGACTGTGTGTGTGGGTAGGATGCAGGGTTGACTTGCTCTAATGTGGCATACCTCTCGCCCAGGCAGCATACCACCCCCATCCCTACCATTAGTGTCATAAAGCCTCAGTCATTTTGTCTATACTGCATACCACAACCGTTTTATTCCACCTTATAGGGAGGTGGACTGCTAAAGGCATCCACCCATCCTCCACCCATCCAAGTAATTCCATCATCACCACAGGTCATATTACTTTAACCATTAATATTCGTATCTGATGTTACACGGATGGTAATGAAAACTGTAGAATTTGAAATAATATTTATGTACCAAAATTGATCAGTATTCTTAGAAATTATTATGAATTATAACCGGGTCGCGTGAAACGTTATACTTTTCATTATTGAGACAAGCTACAATAAATCCATATCTACAATTATTGCGAAAATAATTAGTGATTTAAACTCCAATAAAGCAATAACAAGTATCGTTTTACTTAAGATTACTTTGTAACAACACGTACCGGTACTTACCGTGGAGCTGGTCCCAACACCAACTGCAAAGGAGATACAAAGGTTTAGCCACGACAATTAATAAATAAAATAAGGTCATAAAACAAAACAATATAAATTAATATAAATAAATTATGAAATTCTAGGGCTACAAGATAAATATGTTAATAGCCATGGGGTTGATTGCAGTACTGATACTGCTATGGCATCGACACCTTTGGTGATATATATATGTGTGTGTATGTGTGTGTGTGTGTGCGCGCGCGCGCGTGTGTGTGTGTCAGAGCGAGGGGGGAGGCGAGTCATAGAGCAAAATGGCAGAAACCAGAGTGTGTGGTCCTACGCTTCAAGACGAGAGAGAGAGAGAGAGAGAGAGAGAGAGAGAGAGAGAGAGAGAGAGAAAGAGAGAGAGAAAGAGAGAGAGAAAGAGAGAGAGAAAGAGAGAGAGAAAGAGAGAGAGAAAGAGAGAGAGAGAGAGAAAGAGAGAGAGAAAGAGAGCGCAGAGAGAGAGCGCAGAGAGAGAGCGCAGAGAGAGAGCGCAGAGAGAGAGCGCAGAGAGAGAGCGCAGAGAGAGAGCGCAGAGAGAGAGCGCAGAGAGAGAGATAGAGCGAGAAAGAGAGCGCAGAGAGAGAAAGAGAGCGCAGAGAGAGAAAGAGAGCGCAGAGAGAGAAAGAGAGCGCAGAGAGAGAGAATGAAGAAAGCGCAGAGAGAGAGAGAGAACGAAGAAAGCGCAGAGAGAGAGAGAAAGAAGAGAGCGCAGAGAGAGAGAGAGAGAGCGCAGAGAGAGAGAGAGAGAGAGAGAGAGAGAGAGAGAGAGAGAGAGAGAGAGAAAGAGAGCGCAGAGAGAGAGGGACAGAGACACAGAGCGAGAGTGAAAGAGAGACAGAGAGAGAGAGTGTGCCCAGACACCAGTAAGTCGGTCGAAGAGAAGGCGGCGGAAGAGTCGAAGGCTCTCCAGCGACCCAGGAAGAAGAGGCGGAGGAGGCGGCGGCGGCGGCGGCGGCAGCAGCAGCGCCCGATCACTCAGCCAGGACCGCGGCCGGGGCCGGGCCGACGGGCAAGTGGCAATCGGCGGGTGGTGCGGGCATTAGGCCGGGCTTTGTGCCCGGGACGGGGAGCAGGTCAGCGTTAATTAAGGAGACAAAGACGAGGCACCAAAGGCCGCTCCTTCGCGGACGCCCAAGTGTCGTCGCCTCCATCACGGGGCCTCGAGGGTACTCCTCCTCGCCCGAACTCTGGGGACTCTTAAACGCGGTGGAGGAGGAGGAGGAGGAGGAGGAGGAGGAGGAGGAGGAGAGGAGGAGAAGGAGGAGGGGGAGTACCTTCGGGAGGAGAAGGGAAGAAGGACATCTCCGGGAGGAGGAGGAGGAGGAGTAGGAGAACATCTTCGGAAGGAGGAAGAGGGGCACCATATATGAAGAAGAGTAGGAGGAGGAAGAGGAAAGAAGGATAACTCCGGATGGGGGGGAGGAGGAGGAAAATGGGGAGGAAAAAGGAACACCTCCGGAAGGAAGAGAGGAGGGGCACCTCTATGAGGAGGAGGAGGAAGATGAAGATATCTTTATCCGCGACAAAGATCTACATGAAACACAGCGATACCTCAGACCTCAACTTAGCGTTTTGAGGAGTTGCCAGAAGGTCGTCGCCTCCTCCTGCCTCAACGGGGCCAGCGAGCCAACGATACTTTTGGTCAACCCTATTGTTGTTATGGGCTGCAGTTCACCAGCGCTTCTATTCTTGTGGGTAATCTCGCGCCGTTGCGGTCAACTAAGAACGCATACATCCGTCGAGCATTGTTCAACTATTCTTCGTGAACAAGCACACTTACAGAACTAGAAAGACTCGTACAGGTTCTAGTCAACTGCGGGTATAGCAACAGTGACGTCAACAACAATAGAAAGCAAACTATCGGCAAGTGCTAGCAAGTGCTGTCTCCAACAGTCAGCTTCCTGGACTGATCTGGAGTTGTTCACACCTCTTGTCGAGAGAACACGAGGAGGAGGAAAGAACAACGAAGGTCATTACGAGTAGATACATCAAGCCAACACTCCAGCCAGATACTATCATGTTATGTGACAAAACAAGAAAAACCTCCAAGGTCTTAAATGGAAAAGGAACGGTCAAGACGCCATCGACTCCTCAGGAGACTTGGGCCATCTCGAGCACTCGCTTGGATGACAAGGACCTTCCTGTCATGATGCTCCACAGGTTAACAAAACCGGGGCATCAAGAATCGTTACGAGATCAAAGACAAGATTTCGTTCACTCTCCATCACCTGGAAAATACAACTGAAAAAAAAAAAAAAAAAAAGCTACCTAGTTTTTTTTTTTTTTTTTTTAACGGTAGCTTGCTAGCGTTTCTTTCGCGCTGCCTAGTGCCGTTGGCGGCTTTGGACAAGGCATTGGTGGAACCATCGATGGTTCCTTCAGAAGTGAGAGACCTTCAGAGCCTATGGACTTGGAAAAGGAGAGTCTATTCACCCGCAGAGATAGAGCAGGTGCGCTGACAACGCGGAGATCGAGCAGGTGCGGAGATCGAGCAGGTGCGCTGACAGCGCCTGGTGTTTTGCTGACTACCGCTGCCCCCTCTCTTTCACACACACACACACACACACACACACACACACACACACACACACACACACATAGAAAGAGAAAGAGAGAGAGAGAGGTGCAGTTGTATGATAAAGTCTGATGATGTTCCCAGAGACCAAACTAAACCGTTATAACCTCATTTGTAGAGCTCACAGGAGCACCCATTTCTATGACTGCCTCTTTCGGAACCCCCTTTGGAGGAGGGGGAAAGAATGCTGCTACCGTGTTCCTATGCGTCGTAGAGGGCAACTAAATGGAATGGGTTGATGGGACTAGGGATCCCCCAATCTATATCTCTGAAAAGTCGAGGTTTTCGATTGGTGTGCGTGCGTGCGTGCGTGTGTGTGTGTGTGTGTGTGTGTGTGTGTGTGTGTGTGTGTGTGTGTGTGTGTGTGTGTGTGTTCAATGTGCGTTACCGAGCGAAGGTGGGTGGGATACTTGGGTGGTAGTTTGGTGGGTGGGTGTGGGGTGAATTAGAAGCACTTATGCATGCGCGCGCCCGCTAAATCGGGCGTGTGCGCACGCATACGCTAGCGATTCCCGAACGGTTGCCCGCTTCCACCACAGGGGTGGGCACGCATTTATGCCCAAAACTCATTTCCCCGCAAAGCTAAACACTCTTACCTTGCGAAAACTGCGCTACACGTCACTCCATACATACCAAATGTTGCCTCTCTCCCTCTCCCTCTCTCCCCACTAAGCCAAGCACGCGGGTGAGGGAGAGGGGTGAGGGAGAGGGGTGAGGGAGAGGGGTGAGGGGGTAGTTGGGAGGTGAGGGTGGGAGCACGCGGCCCTCCTAAACACATCCTCATCTCCATAATTGCCTCTCCACACTACCTACGCTCTGCCTCGTCGACCGCGATGGAGTTGTCGCGGGTGAGGATTCACTCGAGTGGCCAGTCGGCGTTCGGCGGGCGGGGGGGAGGGGAAATGGGTCCTTCATATGGACAGACTCGTATCGTCTTTCTTTTCTTTTCCATCAAGAAGGACGTAAAGTCTCAGTCTCTTTCTTTCTCTCTCTCTCCCCCTCTCTCTCTCTCTTCTCTATTTCGTTTATATTTCTATATGCACATAACACATTGGTATGTAAATTTTGCGAGATTTAAGGTTGGCGCGGGCGCGCTACAGCGATACTTTGCACCCATTACATGCAATTCGTATTTGCGAGGTTCTCCCACACGAGTATCAGCATCCAAGGGGGGGGAAAGGAGGGAAGGATTTATCTCCGCCCATTAAGAAAATTACGCCCTTCTCAAAAGGTCCTTAAAGGAACACGAAGCCCCACTCTACACATTCTTTTTCCCTTCCCCCCACCCCCCCAACCCCCGGAATCCTCACGCCCGGCCGCCCGCCCGGCCACCGGCCCGCCTCCGCCGAGGGAATGCTTTTCATTAACTTTTGAGCAATAACCCGAATTGAAAGTTTGAATTAATTACCATACATTACGCTTCGTTTACTCGCATGCAGGCACGGGTGGCCAGGATGGGCGGGCGTCTACCCGGCCCCCGGTTCCCCGGTAACAGGGCCCGGTAAGTGGAAACCATCACCGGTGTAGGAAACTGCAAATATGGACCTCCAAAGCGGCGCCGACGCGCAATAGCGGTAGAGATGTTTCCATTATCTCTGAAAAAAAAAAAAAAAAAAAAAATCTTTAGCATTCCCTTGGTCTTCCTCGCGCGTGGGGATGGGAGGTGTATAATTTCCAAATAAAATTGCGTGCGCATGTGTCTTCCATTTCGTAATTTGGAGGAAATTGGGACCATAAAGATGATAATGTGTAGAATTTTCTTCCGATACCTAGTCAAGGGCTTTCTCGAGATGTATAAAATGGAATTCCGGCATTGCGCTTTCGCATCTCAGAAGACGCTGTTTATACCCCTAACCCACTTTTTCTTCTTCTTCTTCTTCTCCTTTTTTACCTGAAGAAAATTCGGTTACACTCGGTTTTCCGTTATA
The DNA here is from genome assembly GCF_046742065.1 of Oratosquilla oratoria. Classification (NCBI taxonomy): domain Eukaryota; kingdom Metazoa; phylum Arthropoda; class Malacostraca; order Stomatopoda; family Squillidae; genus Oratosquilla; species Oratosquilla oratoria. The sequence continues at coordinate 22,590,036 of NC_134805.1, forward strand.
CAGGAAGACGAAATATACCTAACACTTACTCTTCCTCCTCCTCCTCCTCCTCCCGAAGGCGCAGCATTGAGATACTGAAGAAAATCCTCGTTCCTCAAGACCTGAAGACCCGTTGTTGCAGAGAACCTACATTGCAGACCCAGTAAGCTTTTTGCAATACATTTCAATGCAAGCGAGTTCCTTTAAGTTCTTCAGTATAGTAACGCCACGCACACACACACACACACACACAATTTCCCACTTACTTTCTATGAGCAAGAGTTACTCGATTGTTTTCATGAACGTATACTTGAGACTGACACGCTTCTCGAAGTAGTGACACTGAGGAAGAACCCGCAAGGAGTAGGAACACCCTCCTGACGGAACCCAAGGTTCCTCGACATTTGGGTGCTAGAAAGGAGACCCTGTCCTTTGACACAAGGGCGTGGCTGTCGATCTTCGCGGAAGACGAGATCGACCTGATGGGGACGACGACTCCGGGTCGATCTCCGGGCAAGACGAGATCGACCTGATGGGGAAGACTCCTTCGGGCGTCTTTGGGAGGACTTTTTGAGGCTCCTGGGGGGAGGCAAGGAACCTCGGTCTTGTGGGAGGTCTTTGCTCGAAAAAAGGGTCGAAGGATTTCGCCTTTTTTTACTCACGAGTTAAGGACCTTCGTCTCGTAAAACAAGGACGCGGAGATGAAGGGAGGGAGGGAGGGAAGAAACGGAGCCCTGAATGGAGAATTGGTGTCTGCGTCTGTGGTTCTTTGGAGGATTCAGAAGGTTACCTCATACGAAATCAGCTTCAGAAGAGGGAAATGGCGAGGCGGAGAAAGAGAGAAAAGAAAAGTCTATCTATATGCCAAAGGCTTTTTCCCCCTTATATGGGAGGTAGCCAAGTCAAAAGGACGCGAGTACTTTTTTTTTTTAACTTTTCTTTTCAAGTCGAGAAAAAAAAACGGGTACTCGCATGCACAGATTGAAAAGTAACCGAAACAAAACATAGGAAAAAAAAAAGAAAAGAGAGAGAGAGAGAGAGAGAGGGAGAGAGAGAATATGCGGTAGAGTCGTGCATATGGAGGGATAGGGAAGTTTTCGGAGCTGTTATGAACCAAGATATGAATCTTCTTCTCCTCCTCTCGAGCGGCTGCACAGGAGACCTTCGCGATAAAGCTTTCGCGAGGAGCCACGGGCACGTGTCCGTGCGCCAATATCTGCTCCCTCAGCCGCTGAAGCTGCTACTGCTACCCCAGCTGGTAGCGCTGTATTTCCTCCATCACTGCTATTACCACCAGCATGACCACCACCAGCAGAGGGGTCTCGACCCTTAACGTACAAAAATCTATGACGTCACTGTTACCGTTACTTCCGTTACATTCAAAAAAAGGGACCGTTACAAATGGTTTCGGCGGTCTTCAGGCCTTAGTCTGAAGAAGAGCTAAGGGCTTCGGAAGCTTGGAGGGGGCTTAGGAAGGCCTCTGTGGCCATTTTACACGGGTCTAACAAATTGTCATAGAAGAAAAGAGGAGGATCTCGAGGAGGGAAGGTCTCCCTCTCAGATGATGGAAAAAAAAAAAAAAGAAAAAAAAAAAAAAAAAAAAAAAAACTGTTGGCGTCGGTCAGTTCTCCCCTACTGGGAATTTCTAAAACTTCAATATCTCTTAATATTCAGAACTAAACCACCTTTCCAATATATACCAAATTTTGGAACTCTTCTTTCTCTCTCTCTCTCTCTCTCTCTTCAAAATTCGGAGAGAAAGAGAGAGAGAGAGGATTTTCAATGAAATGGAACGATTTATGATGTGCCACAGATCCAAAGGTTTAAAAAGAAACAATTTTACTACTTTGTCCCTGGAGCCAACCCTGAGGTGATAAAACGTACGTGCGTGCGTGCGTGCGTGTGCGTGCGTGTGTGTGTGTGTGTGTGTGTGTGTGTGTGTGTGTGTGTGACGTGCATCATCCAGCCAAAGAGTCTGAGACGAAGAAACGACTCCTGTAATAAACCGGCGAACTCCTCAAGCGTCACGATTCTTATAAGCAAGAGAACGGGTTTTTACAGCCAACACGGTAAACACCTCATCATCACCCTAGCTGCCACTATATATATATATATATATATATATATATATATATATATATATATATATATATATATATATACTGTATATACAAATATACATACATACAAGCGTGTGTATTCTGAAAAGAATGGTTTAGCAAGAATAAAGCCACTGAATTACACCACCAGATGCAAGAGATTCTACCTGGTTGCCTTAAAAAGAATAAATCTTGAAATACAATTAAAAACAAAATGGACAAATAAATCGAGATCTACATATCGGGTCGCTCGACCTCAGTCAAAACAAAGCATATCAATGTCACCGTAATGGACAATAGATCAATAGAAGCCTCCATACTGTACAGCCACCACCACCCCCTCCCCACCCGTACCCTACAACCGCCACACAGCCCCCAAGTGGCTTTCACGCATCCTACAGGGAACGCATTCCACAGCCACCTACAGTCTTACAAGCCCTATAGATTTCATTCAGTTGTTCCACTACAGCCACCTCACAGCCTCCTGAAGCCACTCACCTTGAAGGTGGCGTTCTGAAGTTGTGGTATGGCTTCACGGTGAAGTGAACAGCCACCAGCATTATGATACACAGTCACCCTGCCTGAGTCTCCAGCCACCTGCCGCCCATAAAGTGATCCTGCAGCCACTTTAAGCCATCCTGCAGCCACGTCACAGCCTCCTTTCGGAAGTGTATTAAAAAACCACGCGTGTTAAGCCCCCACAACCACCCGCAGCCCCCTGTGGCGGCGGCGGCGGCGGTCGCCACCCAGCCGCCTAGAGAGACCACACACGGAGCCGAGGCAGCGCCACAGGCATCTGATGCACGTCTTCTACCACACTTTCTACCACACCTACCACCACCAACACTACCACCTCCGCCACACCTCAAGCTCTGGTGTCCATCGTCACCTACGTTAACACCTTCGAGGTTGTTTTTTTTTCACCACCAACACTGCCACCACCACCATCACTACCACAACAATCTACCATCATCCTAACTTCTACCATTACCTCCATCTCCCACCACCACCACCCTCTTCCCTACCTCAACTTCCACCACCCCCTCCCCTCCCCTCCCCACATTGTTCGTCCTCATTTACACAACCTCCACACCTTTCCCATAGCTCTTCCTCCTCCTCCTCCTCGTCCCCGTCCACGCCACCACATCTCCCACTTCTCCGTCTACATCACCGCTGAAACGACTCCCCCCTCCCCTTCCCCCCTCCCGCCCTCAAGCCTCCCCCTCCACTCTCCCTCACACATACCACCACCGAACATCCCTACTCCCTCTTCCCCTTCTCTACTATCATTACTTCCCTCTCCCTTTCCCTCCCTCTCCCTCTCCCCCCTCTCTCTCGTGCAACGCAACCCCCCACGCCCCCCTCCCCCTCCCTCAGTCCCCTTCTCCCCTTCACAGCAAACTCGAAGGTGCTGACGGCTTGTTTAGCCTCAGGAAGAACCGAAGACAAAACCAAAGAATAGATTCCAAAGAACCTTACCGGAGACTCTGTTCTTCCGTCGGAGCCTTGAAGACCTCCTCCTCCTCCTCCCTCTCTTCTCTTCCTCCTCCTCCTCCTCCTCATCTCGGTAATTGGGAGACAAAGGCCCTGGACATCCCTGCAGGCCGCCGGGAGACTGACGAGGTGGTTGGGTTGCGGTTCTTCGGGGAGAAAAGATCTTCTTCTTCTTCTTCTTCGGCATGGTCGCGGGGAACCCGTGTTTGCGGTCTGGGAAAACTAGCCCATACCTGAGTCGGAATCACCCCCCTCACCTCCCCTCTCCCTCTCTCTCTCTCTTCTTCCTCTTTATCCCTATCCTTCTCCTTTCTTTCCCTCCCCCTCTCCGTCTCCTCCGTCCTCTTTCCCTTCCCTCCCCACCTCTCTCTTTCTATCTCCTCTTTCCCCCATTCCCTTCCTCTCCTCATCCTTCTCTTTATCTATCCTTCTATCTTTCTATATCTTTCTTCGCGCGCGCATGTGTGTGTGTGTGTGTGTGTGTGTGTGTGTGTGTGTGTGTGTGTGTATGCGCGCGCGCGTATTTACCTGGCCATTTGTGTTGTTTACATGACCTTTCCCGAAGAGCCTTGTCTTCTAACCCAAGTTCATTACTGACTTATCGAAATTATCCTCAACTCGAACATGTTCTCCGTCCCCACCTTTTCCTGTGGGTAATTCATTCCCGCTCTCTCTCTCTCTCTCTCGCTCTCTCTCTCTCTCTCTCTGTGGCTGGCTCAGGGGAAGCGCTCTCGCTTTCACGCGCGAGTGACCCGAGTTCAAACCCCCAGGGACGGACACAAAGGTGGCTGTTGGTAGCAAGGATTTCGTAAGTAATCAGTACGCATGTTTGCACCCTATCAGGCTCGTCTGGTGCCTTGTTCAGACAACACACACTTGCACACCATCACCTACCTGCTACATGTACACACTTTCCATGTCTCCATGTCAGAAGGGAACACAAGAATGAAGGAGGCTGCAAGAGACCATAAGGCCTACACTAGGCAGTTTCCGCTTTCGGTCCCAGAGTACCTACTAAGGAGCCCTCCCCACACACCGGAGTGGAGGGAACCCACACTAGAGTATGACAGTCTGTAACTTATTATTTTCTTTTTTTTTTTTGTTAAATTATTTCACTCATTTCCTTTAGAGTCGTTGTTTATGTCCTCATGGTGTACCTACTGACAGCCGGATATTGTCCTTCTTCTCCTCCTCCTCTTCGTCGTCGTCGTTCTCCTCTTCATATTTCCTCCTCCTACGGGACGCTCCTGTTTTGGACGATTTACCACGATGGACCCTTTCTTCCCTCTCCCTTCTTTCCTCCCACGGTAGTCATCCCAAGTAACCAGTGTTCATGTATTTGTGCAATATATGTATGCATGTGTGTGTGTGTGTGTGTGTGTGTGTGTGTGTGTGTGTGTGTGTGTGTGTGTGTGTGTGTGTGTGTGTGTAAACTTTTTACCCACTATAAAAAAATTTAAGCCGAGGAAGTCTCCTGTATTTTCCCTTTTTGACGATTACTTCTTTAAGAAATTTCCATTGAAATTGAAGATCCTTCTTTAAACATTTCCATTTCGAAAAAAAGGTGACAACAGTACTCAAAAGGTGGTCGGTGTCCTTACACCAGAAGACGCTTATCAGCGACCCACGACCGTCACCTTTGCCTTTAGTCCTTCGGAATCGACCCCAAGGCCCTCGTAGATCTCATCTGTTCTTCTACAAATTCATCAAACGCTCTACATACTGTTACGTCGTTGGAGTCATCACGGTGGGGTTAACCTCTTACCCCCCCAACACACACACACACACACACACACACACAGTAATGACCCTCATTGCATTTCCTTGATACACATCACGACCCTAAACACGGGGTGAGGCTCTGAACAGCCCTCGACGGCCAAATGGCCCACTGCACACTAATCAAACACTAACGAGATGAAATTAAAGTAATAAAACCGATGCCAAACAGCGTAGTCATAACTAACCATACAATCACCTGAGAGAGGAAGAGAGACAGAGAGAGCGAGAGAGCAACTCTTTAATTAAGTGCCCGAGAACGGTTCCTCCCACTCTTTTTGTTGCGCGCGAACTCTCTGCACGTCTTGGAGGCTCTCCTTTCACTCCAGAGAGGAGGAGCTCCTCCTCCTCCTCCTCCTCCTCCCTCGAGCTCGGCAAGACCTCCCACAGGCAGCCGCTGCGTCTCGGGCCAAGGGTGTCCGCCTTTTCCGAAGGGGCGTCCGGCCCGCCCACTCAGCCTTCATGCCTTTCACTCACCTCCTCCTCCCCCCTTCCCCTCCTCCCTCCTCCCCTTCCACTTCACCTCTTGCCCTCTCTCACTCACCCTAACCCACTCCCAGTCCTCCTCCTCCGCCCTCCCACTCCCTCTCTTCATATATTCATTTATTACTCCCGAGTCTTTAGTCATGACATACTCACCAACATTTTACTCATATCCAACTCACCTCACTTGCTCTTCGATGGCTCCTTACTCACCCCGTCTCAGCCTCAGCTCACTCACCCCTTCCTCCGTTCTTACCCAAACTTTACTCACGTATATACTCCTTCGGATGTGTTCACTCGTTTGTTCCCTTACTCACCTGTCTCATCTCACTCACCAACAACTCGTCCACGATCGAACTATTCTCACACTTGCGTACCACTTCTCGTCCTGTCCTGGATAAAGAATTTCGTAAGCCCTGTAGCAATACAGTGTGGGTTGAAGGACCTTGAAGGGTCCTGGGGTAGTCAATAATTCAACGAGAACAATGATATTGTCAATACGACCTCTTCCGTTGTTTCCATAGCAACCAAGAACTCTGGACGTCCCTCAGGAGTATTTGAGATCTTTTCGACTATCAATATTAATAAGAGCGCTTTAATATTGTCAATAATTGTTATCCAGGGGGGACCAACTGATGTTCCTTCACTCTACAAATAATGCATCTCAAGCCCAGTATTTTAAATGTCTCACCCAAAATGTATTTGTATTGCTATACATAGCAAATTTTGAGAAGAGAGCTATTTTAAATGTTTAGTAATAACGGCTGTATCTGTAGAATGAAATATACACAGGAAGATAGAATTTTGACTGAGTGTGTACGTGTGTGTGTGTGTGTGTGTGTGTGTGTGTGTGTGTGTGTGTGTGTGTGTGTGTGCGCGCGCGCGCGTGTGATATATAACACAGGTTGATAATCTTCCATTCGGGATTGATTTAGTCCGTAAATGGACGTATTTAGCGGCGTCCGCCGGGGACTCGAGCCGTCGCTATTTTTAGGCCGGAAAATGTAGTTCCGTTTTATAACTCGCTAATGGAACCAGCGGCGCGGGATACCCACATTCCTCCTCGTCGTCGTCGACTTCGTCGTCGTCTTCGTTGACCTCGTCGAAATGCACACAGAGGTCGCGAGATCGAGAGAGGAAAAAAAAAATCCCTCCATTTTTTTATTCGAATTCCTGTTGATATTGCAACATGAAAGTTACTTCTGTCCTGATGTGCAGAGAAATTCGTTCGTGATTTCGTCCTGAGCAAGTTTCCATTTGTGAACACACGAGTAATCAAGCACTCATTTACAGTCTTATTTATTAGCGAACACAATATATGATAATTCCAAAGAAAAGCCATCATGGCAAAATCCGCAAAAACAAAAATGCACATAAAATACGACGAAAAAACAAGATAAATTTTGAGAAATGTTTAATCATTAATACATTTCAAACACATACACACACACACACACACACACACTTTGGTTGAATAAAATCACCTGGCGATAGCAGTTACTGTACAAGCCTAAGTTTGAAGCAGTCAATATTTTAGGGACTCCAATGGCACCCCTACTGACCAGTCACCCAAGATTCGACTGGAGACTAATCTGTAGACACACATACACAAAGGCAGAAGTGTAGATTTGTGGAACAAGTTCGATGAAAACAGAACCCAAGATAACAGTGAAAATATTTCAAGTTAAGGTTTGACAAATGAAGGACAACAGACGGGACCCCATGAGCATTGCCCCAATCCTATACACCACTAGATAACACACACACACACACACACATTATATGTATACATATTTTACCCATTATCCTCGACTCGTCCTTTTAGGTATATATCCTACTGGCGTTGCATCACCCAAGATCTACTAGTGAACTTTCATGGATGCATATATACACAAGTAGAGCAAGTGGTGTTACATCATACGTTGCATCGCCAAATATCTGTTACCCTGTTGCATAATCAATTAATGATCAGCCAAGAAGAGCACTTGTTGACCCTCAGCCAAAAAATCGATTCAATCGACAGGCAAACCTTTCTTGGATCAAAAGGAGACCACATCAACAACACTGGCGGGTTAACATTTGACCTTAATCTCTTAACCTGAGGAGAGAGGCGAAAAAGTGGCCTCAAGACAATCTGACCCATAGAAGTAGCAAAACACAGGTCGAACCACATGACCTCGCCTTGGGCACAGTGACCCCATGACGATTCTCTTCGTCTGAGGGCCGGGCAGCATCAGCTGACGCCTCCATACGTTGACTCGCCTCACATTTTCACTCCTTCCGGCGCCAGACGAGGTCATTCAGCTGTGGGCACAAGACTAAGAAGTTGAGGGTATCTGGCAACACTGAACCCTTTCCTGGTAAGTTAATGGAGTCGTTCACACACAACCGCGCAGTTTTTTCCTCGGTTATGCAGTGCCGCCGCGGTTCCCACGCGATTTAAACAGCTTGTGTGAATACAGCCTTATCCTGGCTTCCGCCTGGCAATTTTATTCAGCTGAGAAGAAAACCCCTCCCTAAATCGAAGGTAAAAATGTCCGCTTAGAATTTGTTACAAAGATGTTTCTAAGCATGCGACTCTGAAGACAGCGAGAGAGAGAGACCTAGAGGAAAAAAAAAGACAAGAGACCAAACGAATACAGTCTTTCCAGGGTTCTTGAAGACCGACCGGTCTCTCTTGTGACAACGGTAACTGCCGGGAATAGGAGAGAAATGCGGGACTCAAACCCGGGGCTAGGATGTTGCGAGACCAGCACGCTTCCGATTGCGCCGCCCCCATACACACAGTAGCTTCTGCCAAGTTAAGATGAACATAGACGTAATTACTAACTTCAACACAGTTGGGTCAAAGGAACATCTGGGCTCCATAGATATCCATTTATGACTGCCGCCAGGTGATTTTATTCAACCGAGGAAAAGTACTCCGGTCAACAGGTTCGATATTCTAATGCAGTCTGGGTCACGTTGGAGAATAGAGAAAGTCAGACTATAGGACGGGTTTCTAGTAAGCAAGGCAGAGACGAGTGTTCATTCATTCATTCATTCACTTTCGAAGTTCGAGAGGTGAATGGAGAATTCGAGGACGATTTCGATTAAGGGGACGGAAGTTCGAGACTGCCAAAAAGTCTCAAGAACTCTTGAAGTCGAGCCCTTCTGTAGCCGGTTCTTCCTTGTAAGAACTGTCCTACCGGGTTTGTGAGGCCTTATTCTTCCAGGAAGGACACAGGTCTGCATGACCGTGGTCCCTTTCGGCCTTCAGAATCAGCAGAAGTAGAAGTAGCGACAAAAGCATCTGTAGTAGAAACAGAAGCAATAGTAGCAGAGGAAATAGTTGAAGTAGATGCAGTAGCAGCAGAAGAAGCCGGTACCACATCCATCCGGGTGCTTGAAAAAGAACAAGGAATTCCAGGTTGGGTGCTCGAGTCTTCCTGAATAGATTTAATGGATTTTTTCATTGCCTTGCACGTGGTTCCTCCTTCAGGTTTCAGCCATCGCCGTTGTTTACCTCAGCGGCAGCATCTGCTAACAAGTGGTCAACGGGAGCATCTGCTATAAATCTTATCACTGTTCCTTCCTGCAGCAGGATCTTACTCGCGACGAAGACGGTGTTAGCTTATAAGGAATTTATTGTTAAAAGGTATTATGCATGGGTAGACAGTCTTTTGGGCCTGGTCTAGTCCACCTTCCATCACAACCACGACCACACCCATAGGTTGAAGTCACAACCACAACCACAACATCCAAAACCACTACCACAGCAATCACAATCACTACCACATCAATCATAAAACCACATTAACAACCAAAACCCGAGTCATAGCTACAACTTCAGCAGCCACAACAAGAGCATTGGGTACAACTATAACTAAAGTCACAACCAGATCGACCCTTCGCCTCCTCCTCACCCTCACCCTCCGCCTCCACCTCGGTTCGACGAGGAGCCAAAGCACTCCATTTGGGAATCTGAGAGCGAATGCTGAAACAAGAATTCTTCGAAGGGAAATTAGGGGTTGGCTAGGCAGGGATGGGGGAAGGGGGGAAGGGGGAGGGAGAGGCGGGAAAGGCAGAGATAGGCAGATTAGAGAGATGGTGAGAGGAGTAGAAAGGGGAAATGAAGAGTAACAGGAATGGCAGATTGGGGAAGGAAGGGAGAACGGTGGATAGGAAAGGGAAGCGAAAGGGAAGGAAGGGCAGGTGTAGTTGGTTTAAGGGTGAAAGGACAAGAGTTTATGGGATAAGGAAAGGAAGAAGGTAAGCAGGAGGAAGAAGAAATGCATACAAGTGTGTGTGTGTGTGTTGTGTGTGTGTGTTTGACGTCAATACACATCCCAGCCCGCTTAAAAGTATCACGTTACCAAAAGCCAGGACTACCGACGGACCCACACAGGCGAGAGGTCAGGTCAAGCGAACGGGTCGAGGGTCACCTCCGAACCGACGCGAACCAACTGTACCGCACTGTATGCATGGTGTGGTTAGACGGTTTTACTGTGACGCTGGGGAACGGACCGCAGGCTGAACGGAGTTTTGATAGACCGGGACTCCATCCTGCCATAACGTAAGAGAATGCGCCTACGCCACAGGTGCTTCCGGAGGTCACGTGACTTGGAGCGCGGTGCCTTGTATTCTTTTTATCTTGTTTGTTTGCCTTACATGCATCGTCACGGCTCGACTGTGTTGCTATCCATGACCAGGGTAGTTAGTTAGTGTGTGTGTGTGTGTGTGTGTGTGTGTGTGTGTGTGTGTGTGTGTGTGTGTGTGTGTGTGTGTGTGTGTGTTACACACACACACAGTTGGGGTAACAAGTCCTTCCATACTGCTAACATGTATCAATGTTGAAAAAATAGACTCTTTGGAAAAAAAAACTATCAAACAGGAAGCAGCCCCGGTTACAAATGCGAGAAGAATGATAGGTACCACTAATGTACAACAGGAAACGTCGCAAGAACTTGTTTCCCCAAGTGTAATGTGTGTGTAAACATATTTATGTAGACACTTGTACATGTGGATTAAACACACAAATGTGTGCATGTGTGCAAATGCACGTACATGTATACATGTACACATGGCATGCTAGCTTTGGCCACTAAGGTGCTAATCACAGACACCTGTGTGAACAGGTGCAGGTGTAGGGAGTTGCAGGTGTTGTGTGTGCCTGGGTTTCCATGCACTTAAGAGGAGGTGCAGATGGAGGACGAAGAGGAGGACATGGTGGGGGGTAGGGGGAGAGCGGAAATGAGAGCAATTCTTGTCATCATCGTAACTACCCTCCCTCATCTCCCTCACCTCGTTTCCATCCCCAACACACACACACAGACCCTCTCACATTCCCAAGACCAAAGTTTACAACCTAAAAAAAAAAAAAAAAAAAAAAAAAAACGCTAGGGCACCTTGACAACACTCGTTGGGTCCAGACAACACTTGTTGAACCCTGACAACATTTGTTGGCTCCGGCCCACACGTGTTGTCCTGACAATACTTGTTGGGTCTAGACCTCCGCCAACATTTGCTGTATTCTGACAACACCTGTCAGCCACCTGTCTTGACCCCTTCAAGACGATGACCACCTTCATTGACGTCATTCTGGCTAGCGTTACGAGCCTCGAATAATCTCGCATAAACGTTGACAAATCGTAGTTACATACCTGACCATCTTGTTCAGCTCTTGGAGTCCGACGAGATGCATGTAATGCACCAGCTGTCGCGAACCTAGTGATCAGTTTAAACCATCTGTACTGATCAGTGCCCATGAAACCATCTTCTCACTCCCGTGTGACACCACCTGCCCTTAGCCATCTGACCACAGCCAGCTGGTTCTCGTAACCTATACTCTTTACTATTGAGCCATCTATCCTGAAGTACATGCAAACACCATCTGTCTGCTGATGCTGTTCCTTTTCCTACAGCTTCTTCTTCTCATCCTCCTCTTCCTTCTCTTCACAAGCCTCTTTTCTCCGTCTCTCTACACCTCTCTCCTCTCCATTTACTTAATGTTTGCTCTTCTTGTCCTTCTATTCTTTAGTTCTCTTTCATCCCGCCTTTTACTCGCTCTCTCTCTCTCTCTCCTCTTCCACTCCATCACCACAACCTCTCCTAGATCCTCCTCTTTTTTCATCCTTTTCTCACTCTTTATTTCTTCCTATTCCTCTTTCGTCTTTTCATCTCTATTCAGCCCTCCTCTCCTTTTCTTCCTCCCTGTTATTGTCCTCTTCATTTTCTCTCTTCTTCTTCCCTCTTCCTCCTCCTCCTCGTCATACTGCTCTTCCTCGTGTTTTCCACCCTCCTTTTCTCATTTTCCTCTTCTTCACTCCACCTCTTCCTCCACCTCCACCACTTCCTCCTCCTCCTCCTCCATACCCTCCTCCCCCACCCCCCCACCTTCTTCTTCTCTGCGGACGCACCCAGGGCAGGTGTGTGTACATTGGCCGACACTCCGTGTTATGGCCCTATGTCCAACGTGGTCACGGGAGCCCTAAGGTCGCCCTCGATGCGATCTGCAGACGTCTACTGCCACTCGGATGACGATCCATGCCCGGTGGAGATGGATGACGGACGGATTGCGGGGAATCCGGTGGATGCAATTAACCGGACTCTGTGCTATATAGACATCGACTACGGCGGTCCAATCATTAACTCACGCTGGCCGGATCTCCCGCGAGCTTTCGTCCTGTGCCGGAAAGCATCGTTCGGGCCTGCCTCTCCCGCCGTACTCGGGTCCGAAGAGGTGCCCGGGTGAGCGATAACAGGCGGAGCCCACCCTCGGAGGTGCGCCAACAGAGGTTTTCTAGCTTGTCGACACAACCTGTGGAGGTGCTGCGGTCCGTTGTGGTATTTCTTGTTACAGGTTGCAGAATGCCGGGCTTATTTACATGCGTGATAGGATGAATGCTCAGACGGATGATGAGGATGAAGAAGAGGAGGGGGAGGAGGGAGGGGAAAGGAGTTTAAGAGAAGAGGAGGAGGGGTAATATTATAGAGAGAAGAGGAGAGGATAAAAGAGAGGAATGAAAAATTAAAAGGAGAGAAAGGAAGAGGAAGGACCATATGTCTCAACACATGGGGCTAAGGTGATGTCTTCTGCAGCTAAGCGACTCCTGTCGTAAGCGTCCCCTTCTATAAATAAAGGGGTGATGGAGTGGGAGTCACGTGAAGGAGACGGAGGTGGTTGAGGGAGTTGTGTGGAGTGGTTATGGTCTCCACGCATGTGAACAAAATCGCCTGGTGTCAGTCAGAATAGAGTCACTAAAGTACGTCACAGTTCTTTTATTCTCTCTTCCTCCTCCTTCCACCCCAACCACCACCACCATCATCACCACCACCACCTGGCCCATCTGACGACATAGAAAAGGTTCACATCCATCAAGCCACAAAGATGGTAATTAAGCATAAACACACACACACACACACACACACAGGGGCTCGAACATTCGAATCCAGACACTTCGGATATCAGAACGCAGACCCATCGACCTCTGACCTCTCGAAAACAATTCGAACACTAGAACTCGGACGATTCGAACACTCGAACCCAGACAATCCGAGCACTCGAACCCAGACGATTCGAACACTCGGACTCAGACGACTCGAACACTCGGACCCGGACGATTCGGACACTCGGACCCGGACGATTCGGACACTCGAACCCGGACGATTCGGACACTCGAACCCGGACGATTCGGACACTCGAACCCGGACGATTCGGACACTCGAACCCGGACGATTCGGACACTCGAACCCAGACGATTCGGACACTCGAACCCAGACGATTCGGACACTCGAACCCAGACGATTCGGACACTCGAACCCAGACGATTCAGGCACTCGAACCCAGACGATTCAGACACTCGAACCCAGACGATTCGAATACTCGAACCTTGAAGCCTTCGGACATTCGAACGCGAAAAAAGAAAGCGCCGGTTAACCCTTTTATTAACAAGTCGGGTCTGGCGGCGCCGCGAAGGGAAAACCGACCTTATGCTCTGAGCGGACAAGAGTCAAATTGGCTCGCCCCGCGGCTCGGGGCACAGGGAAAAAGAGTGCATGGATGGACCTTATGTCCAGAGGCAATAGGGGTCAAACCGCCTCGCTCCGAAGTCTGAGGATAGGTAGTCGTGAATATCTATACATCACAGCGCTGGGAGGTTTGTTTATCGGCTAGTTTGTTGTCAAGTTACATTCATTTGATTATATCTTCTTCTACCCACTTCCTCCTCCTCCTCCTCATTCTCCCCCTTCTCCTCCCTATTCTTCTCCCCCTCCCAACACCAACAAGGCGTGACTGGAAAAAAGTGGACTGATGTATGTGTATATATACTGCACATATCCATTCAAGAAACCAGAAATGTAAAACTACTGAGTGAAATAGTAAAATGATAATAAAGTTAAGTAAAATAAGATCAAATAAAGAAGGACGAAGAAAACATACACTCTAAAGGGGCATTTAGACGGCAAAACGGTTTGACAAACCCGGTTTGTCAAACAAGTGTTTGAAGTGATGTTTGACCGTGTGAATAGGGTATTTGGTTTTGACGACCAGATACCCCATTCACACGGTCAAACATCACTTCAAACACTTGTCTGACAAACCGGGTTTGTCAAACTGTTTGACCGTGTAAATGGCCCTTTAGATAATGGAAAGAGGGGCACAATGCATTACTTTGCAGACACGAAGACACGAAACATACGTAGGGCAAATCGGTTGCAAAACTTGAATTTGGGAACGAGAATACTAAGGAATATCGGGAATACACCGAGAAAAAGGAAAAACAAATAAAATTACAAATTATAATCACCCGTATCCACAGCATCTTAAAAAAATAAAAATAAAAATAGAAAAATAAATAAAAGAATACAAAGCAAGCTTGTATTTATGGACCTACGTCTGTAACCGTTATAATTGCAAAATACTGTATGTACATACAACTGTAATCCAGTAGTGGGGGTGGTTTATATGCCTTGTCTTTTGACTACCTCTCGTGTAAGGGGAAAAAAGCCTTTGGTATATATATATATATATATATATATATATATATATATATATAATATGTAACCGACTTAAACGTTCTAACACACTGGCAAGAAGAACTGCAGATCCCACTATCCGAGAAAAGAAAAACTAGTACGATGACACGTCCATTACGGTCACTGATCCTCTTCAGCGTGAAAAGGATCACAGAGTGATCGTAATGTACGTCCTTGGTACAACTTTCTTTTCTCCGATAGTGGGATCTACAGTTCATATATACACATACGAGACCGAGGACTTCATACATGGACGGGGTAACAAAGAAACCATTCGTTCCAAGCCCCCCCCCCCCGGCGATTCCTTCTGTTGTTGGGGTCCGAGGGAAGTCGACCGGCAGACGATCCAGTTACAGGAGCATTTCTGTTGGTTGGAGCCTTGGCAGCCGATCGGCCGATAATTCAGTTGGGGTCGGGGGGCGCGCATCGTTCGATCAATTAGTTGGGGGTCAGGGAAGCCGATCGGCCGATGAGCCAATTGGCGTCGGGGCCCGGGCAGCCGATCGACCTGTGGTTCTGTTGGTTGGGGCCAACCAGCAGACGATTGAACGACGATTCTGATGGGGCCCCGGCAGCCGAACGGCAAACGATTCTGTTGGTTAGGGCCCCTGCAGCCGATTGAGCGACGATTCTGATGGGGCCCCGGCAGCCGATCGGCCAACGATTCTGTTGGTTAGGGCCCCTGCAGCCGATTGAGCGACGATTCTGATGGGGCCCCGGAAGCCGATCGGCCAACGATTCTGATGGGGCCCCGGCAGCCGATCGGCCAACGACTCTGCAGGGGTCAAGGGGAACCGATCGGGCGACGATTCTGTCGGAGTCGGGGGGAGCCGATCGAGCGGCAATTCTCTCAGTCTACTGGTCGATGATTTGGGTGGTTAGAGCCGGGGGGGCCGATCGGCTGTTGATTCAGTTGGGGTCCGAGCACCCTATCGGCCGTTGATTCAGTTGCGGTCCCGGTAGCACGATCGGCCGATGAATCTATTGGGGGAACCGATGATTCCTTTGGTTGGGGCCCGGGCACCCGATTTTTTTCAGTTGCGTAGAGCCGATCATCGCCCGGCGATTCCTTCGGGTCAGGGAAGAGGGGGTGAAATATACCTCGGGATCCTTCTGGCTGCGTCGTCCCTCGTCCGTCGTCGTCGCGCGTTCTCCCCCAGGAGGACGGCTCCGGCCTCCGCAGGGGCCAGCAGCCGAGAGACATGGATGGGGACTCTCAGATCTCGTCTCGACCTCGAGAGTGAGGTGTTGTCCTCTATCTCCTTCTCCACTCCCTCTCTCTCTCACACACACAAACACAGCTCTGAGCTCTCTTCCGGGAGGGAAATAGCTGTCGATCACGAGTCCAACACGTGATCCAAAGACCAAGGTGAATCACACACACACACACACACGTAATGCAAATATGTAGGTAATAATTTGTCTATATACATATATAGGTGTTCCACTCGAGTTGACACCTTGACGTTGGCGGTAAGGTTTGAGTGTCTTCAAAACCACCGAGTTGAGTCAATTAGGAGATGAAGATCTCCCCTGGGCCACCAACAGGTCTTGTATGAAAGAGGAGACAAAAGATCAGCTCTCACACACGCACGCACAGAACCTACCCACGTCCTGGCGGCAAATAGGGACATTCCTCGTAGATATCTTGGTATTAGATTTTATTTTATTATAATTAGATACAGGTAGATTACACAGAATAAGTTCAAAGGCATAAATTGGTCTGCAAGAATAAAACTAGTCTTGCGAAGATGGACAAGAAAGGTAAATAGCTGATGGTAAAGAACAGATTTGGAGCTTTAAGAAATGATAAAAGACACCATCGAGGTTATGAACTGTAATTTATAAAACGAAGGCGAGAGTGCTAATACTCCAAAGAAAAACGTGATCTAATGATCATTTGATTGCATCTAGCCCACTTCCTCCCCTTCCTCCTCCTCCTCCTCCTCCACACTTTCCTGCATTTCCGTTTTTTTTTTTCTTCTTCTTCGGCCTTGGTGTCGCAACTACTCTCTCCTCACTTTATTTTTCACTTAATCACTTTTCACGTTCTTACACTTTTCATCGTTCCCACGGAGAAGGACCGAAATGTCAAGTTTCCAAATACGAACTTAAGTGGATTGATTAGATTAGACAACTATTTTTAACTGATGAGGAAGAAGGGGTTGACAAAAAGTTTAACGCCCTTTCAAACCTCTTTGCACAAACGATATGTCCCCCTGATTCGCCTGAAGCCAGCTCATTTCATTCAGCTGAAGCCACTTCATCCATAGATCGGGTTATATGTGAATTCTGTGCTCTCATCCGGAAGGGTAATTGCTGTCAATCAAGAGACCAACAAGTGATCCATGATTGTTGTGGTGAATCACATTTTACAGGGGACTTTTTGTAACCCCCTCCAGTACCCTGAAGCCAGACAATTTTGTTCAGGATAGGGGTCCCTCAAACGAAGTTGATTTTACTTTATATATATATGCGTAAGTAATCTAGTGGTTGTTTACGCATTTGTTAACACGAACCTAGTGTTTTTATTGCATATTATATATATATATATATATATATACATTGTTACTGCGAAGTAGTACCAGCACCAGCGGTAGTAGTGCTAAAAGCCGAAGAAAAACAGAACAACAACAAGAACCTACAGATTCCGTTCGCAAGGTGGACCCCAGCAGGCGGCGGCCACACACGTCATGGATCTCCGGCGAGCAGAAGGTTCCCTCGGGAGGCGGAGGCGGAGGCGGAGGGCGTTCGTGGTCACCCGGTAGGCCCCGGACTTGTTTTACGAGGCCGTGACAGAATCTCTGGAAAAATCTCGCCCGGAGCACCTGGCCGCCACGGGGACGCGCTGCTCTGTGGGTGGAGGAAGAACACCCGTCGCGTCCCGATGGAGGAGGAGAAAGAGGAGGAAGAAAAGAGAGAGGAAGAAGAGAGGAAGAGAGAGAGAGAAAAAACGCTCGTCGCGATTTTATTACCTTTATAACTTACCACATCTAACAAGGCCAAGAACAGGCCCAGATAAGTTGAGATAGAGAGGGCAGGAGAGAGAGAGGGAAAAAATGGTTAAAAGCAGTAAGAAGAGAGATAGAGATAAAGAGAGGGAAGAGAGAGAGAGAGAGAGAGAGAGAGAGAGAGGAGAGGGAAGAGAGAGAGAGAGAGAGAGAGGAGAGGGAAGAGAGAGAGAGAGGAGAGAGAGGAGAGAGAGAGAGAGGAGAGAGAGAGAGACAGAGAGAGAGAGAGAGAGTGAGACAGAGATAGAGAGAGAGAGAGAGAGAGAAAAGGAGAGAGAGAAAAGGAGAGAGAGAAAGAGGAGAGAGAGAGAATGTTCGAGAAACCCCGGCCGCAGAACACGATCACCCTCTCCCTCTCCTCTCTTTGTGTGGCTCGGCCGAGACCGTGGCTCCTCCCGAAACCTCCCTCCCTCTCTCCCTCGCGGGATCGTAAAGAACAATGGGAGTCCGGGGCACCAGTAATAACACGTCATTAACAGCACAATGTCAACAGAAAAACATCGAATCCCAACACGGGCACAAAGCGAGCAGGAGATGCCCATCGTGGCCCACGACCGCCTTTACCCACCAACCACGATTCGGCAACATCACTGAACGAAAATTACACACGCACGCACGCACACACACATTCGACCCCCCCCACCCCCACCCCCCTCCCCCCTCTCAACCCCTTTCCTCGAGATTCTCGATTGCCTTGTGATGATTAAGGGCACACCCTGGTGATGAATGCTCCAGCATGATGATTGCTGCTAATGACCGTGATGATTGGCCTGATGACCGGGCAGGTCCGGGGAACTACCAAGACATCTGGCCAACCGATGCAATTAGATTTCTCGGGACAAAAACGCGCGCGCGCGCGCAACGACGACGCACATGCAAATAGATAAACGATTTATGGAGCGCTCGGCTCGGCTCGGCTCGGGCTGCATAGAGGAGGCGAGACGGTGGTTGGTTGTTGGTGGTGAAGGTGGTGGTGGTTGGTTGGTTGGTGGTAGTTGGTGGTGAAGGTGGTGGTGCAAGTAAACAAATTGGTGTTAGTAGTGGCAAGTAAGGGTTGGTGATAGTGGTGATACTATTGGTGGTCGTGGTGATGGGAACAGTGGTGTTGGACTCCGCGGGCACAGAACTTGATGGTAAGGATGACATTGGCGATTTTGGTGGTGGTGCAAATGAACGTGGTGACAGAGAGCGTGGTGACCACTGGTGATGAATAGTAATGAATAGGGCAGCATAGTACTTGGGTTACAATCGTTGTTGTGAATAGTTGCCCATAAAAGAATGGGTATACGTGAGTGGTTGGTGATTGGGTAATGCCATAGTGACTGGTACCCGAGACAGTGATTGCAACTGTGATTGGCAGTGATTGGCATCAATGGTGAATGGCTCTTCGGATCACGTCTGGGCTTCCAGTGAGTACGGAGTAGTGTCATGACTAGGGCCTATCATCTCAACTTGGCGAAAATCGATTAGACGTACACATTATCATCATTCGATGGAGTGGCCATCTTGGGAGAAATTTAGACAAGAAGAAGGAGGAGGAGGAAGGAGAGGAAGAAGAGGAAGAAAAAGAGGAGGAAGGAGGAGGAAAAGGAGGAGGAAGAGGAAGAAGAGGAAGAGGAAGAAAAAGAGGAGGGAGGAGGAGGAAAAGGAGGAGGAAGAAGAAAAGTAGAAGAGAAAAAGAAATTGCGGGAACTTCCAAATCTAACGAGATGCTAGAACTACTCTAAGTATTCAGTATTTGTCAAGTGTCAGGAAATGTAAACCGTTTTCAGATGAACGGATTAAAGGTAAAAAGCACAATCAGTCTGACAAAAATATCTTTTTGGTCCATAATTATGCTGAACAGTGATACAACATATATAGCTTACAGCGACGAGAATACAAAAAATATATACAAAAACAAGAATGCTATAAAAAACAAGAAGTTGGAGAAGACAAAAAAGAACAAGCTCAAGGTGCTCAAGTCCCCAAAAAGAATACTATTTGGAAAGAACTGTCCCAAAGCAAACCCATTGTGCGATTGTGGACAATTCAGGAGAAATCACACAATCCCTGTCTATCGACTCTAACAAGCCAATCAGTTTGGATACACTGTCACCTATTTCAATCAAGCCAACTGCACTCTTCTTACACTTCACCAAAATAAAACTAAGATAAGGTACATGTACAGCCACGAGCAAAAGTTTTGACCCACGCTACAATTCTGATAACGTCAATACGATTGGTTTTTCTTCGAGTACGTGATACATTTCCCCATTAGGTCATTTTCTTGGATATTCAGAAAAAAAAAACTGTCAAAAGGATTTTCTTTTCTTTATGAAAAAAATGTGGGTGGGTAAAAATTTTTGTTCCCGACTGTAAACGGTACACTCTACTCCATCATCCGCGTCGGGGCCAGCTGACTAAAACGCCATGGCAATGGTCAGCTCCACTTCTTCGACCAGAATCAGACACCGAATCTCCTGAAACCAAGACAACGAAGTCGATTACGGTCTCGTCCGTTCTGGATAATGTTGGTTTGTTCCAGAGTGTTTGTTCTGGCGTTTGTCGTCGAGGAAGATGGTTCGCCTTGGTACCAGAGGCTTTAAGGCTGAGCTTTGCTTGCTAGTGAAACGAGCCTTAAGGTCGAATTGACGTTTATCGTGAATGTGAAATTGGCATTACATGGTTTAGAGAAATGACCCTTCAAGACACGACAGAGATTCACATTATAGAAGTAATTGTTACCCTTTAAAAAACAACACCATTTTCAATTTTCAATTTATTTCTATTTCTGTATCCTCAATCAATATTCATTTTTTCATAGTCTTGTCTATTTCACAAGCTTCACAAAATTCACTCAGACTTATCACGAGGTATAAGAACAAAATCACTCAATTCTAAATGTTGTGGTAATTATGTGTTATTACCATATTGTAATCTTTCTAAATCTTAAGGCGAGCTTTCTATCTTGTACATTGCACGTTATTTGTTCAACGAAAATAACAGGTTGTATGCACAACGCGGTATTTCAATGCTGCACCGCCAATAATTATTCATATTTTTCTGGATATTAACTCGCGAGAATAGAAGAGGCGAATGACCAAAATGATACAAGAGATTAGAAACTTACCAAAGACAAACTTAGGCACCTTAACGTACACTCTCTGGCAAGACGAAGAATGCGGGGTGATCTAATAGAGGTATTCAAGAGGATCAGGGGTTATAACAAGGGTGAGGCAGGCAATGTCATCATATTAAGACAGCAAGGCAGGATTCGTAGTAATGGGTTTAGATTGGACAAATTTAGGTTTAAGAAGAAAATAGGCAAGAACTGGTTTATCAAGACAGTGGTTAACGAATGGAATAGACTTAGTAACCATGTAGTAGTGGACGCTGAAACTTTTGGTTGATTTAAGAGAAGATTCTTTATGGATAGAGATGTTAGGTGGTAATGGATATGGAACTGCCTAGTGTAGGCCTTATGGTCTCTTGCAGTATCTCTCATTCTTATAAAGAGTTAATCATTTCACCCGTGTTTATGTGAGCAGTGCAGGAGAGGTCAAATTAAATCTACTTCAGATTAGCAAGAAGTGACTAATGGGGGAGGGAAGAGGGGTAAGGTGGGTTCCCAATCCCACGTCATTCGCACTACGGGTAACAAGAGTGGTGGTGATTGGGTGATTGGCGAAGGCACATTCGTGTGGATAATGATTGGTCATGGATTTGGGGAACATTGGAGAAGAACAGAAGACCTGTTCAAGAAAAACGAGATTTATGTTGGTGGTGCTGGCGGCGTTAGGATAATGCGTTCGTGACTGCTGATGGTGATGACGGAGTTATTGGAAAATAATTAAACAAGAGAGTAAAATGAAAAATTAAATATAAATGCCAGTAAATAAACAAATAACGCAATGAACACACAACTCGTGTCTGTATCTTGCCATCCAAGTAACAGAAGAAATACACTTCAATATCAGTTCACTACAGAGTCGCCCGTGCCATCGCTACTTTCCGGTACGCGTGGCAAGACATCACTGCTCGTGTACCTGTAAATATGCCCTCCCACAGAACGCATAGAATACAAAAATCCTCCACGCATCCTAGTCCATGTAATCTTAGTTCCTTAAAGAGGTACATGTTGATGCGAAAGATGTCTACGAGGTTATCTATTTCAAATTGTTCTTTTGGAAATGTTTAACAACCTCACGCCTTCCCAGAGAGGTGGTAGAAGAGATAAAGGAAATGTTCGACTTTACCAGGTGATGTACACATACATACGTACGTACGTACGCCCTCCTGTAACATCGGCTAAAATCTTCTAAATCGATCTATACACACACACACACATATATATATATATATATATATATATAGAATGAAAGACTTTTTTTCTTTATATTAGTGTTTGATCGTTTGGTCAGTAGATATGATTTGCAATTAACCACTGTAATAATACATGTATACACACACATACAACATATTATATTACATATACATACATATATACATGTGTTAGCTCTGTTGCTACCAACACTTTCAGTTCCCTTCTCTTCTTAATTACTGGATTTAATTCTGTTAACTATTCCTTCGGTGATATAATATTTCTTCATTCACTTTCTACTTTCTTCACTTTCGTTTTATCATCTTATAATTGTAAGTCGCTCATCTGTAGGCTCCATGCCTCTTTCGTCCTATTTAGTCAAGTACTTAATATCAGTATGGGGTAAATCAAACGTAATTTTCTTCTTCCTTTCTTCCAAATAATATTACACTTCTACAACTTAATTGGATCAAGTAAAGCAGAGGAATCCCACCTGGGATCCTTTACACACACCAAGCCAAGTCTGCCTCGACGTCACTATTTAATTCATCCAATAACTTTGAACGTTACAAATAAGTGCCACCCTTTAAGGGCGTGACTTTACCTCCGTGCACCAATAATTTCTCTCCTCCTCCACCCTTTTCTCCAATCAGAAAGGCTGTTATACTGTCTCAAGCAATACTGCTTACGCAAGCAATCTTGTTACGAAGCGAAGTGGCTTAGCGTTAACAATTCGCAACATCAGCACCTCTATCGATACCCTAGCTTGTGTTTACAAACATTGGACGGTGAGCGAGAATATGCAACTCTGCAACTCCGTAGCGGCCATTGTTTTCAAAACATCTAAGTCGTAAAATGAATTTCTAGCCACCTACCCCTCTATCTACCTACTTGTCTACCTCAATCTACCAGCCTTTTACAATATATATACCGATACATATACAAACACACGCACATTGTGTGTGCTTGCGTGCGTATTTTCTAGTTTCTCCTTACCTTACGGTGTTCCTGTTCTCAACCTTCTCTCCATCCAACCTTCACCTACAGTACATGTTCCCTCCCCTCTTCCTCCCTCCCTCCCTCTTTCGCTCCTACTCCTTCCCTCCCTCCCTCCCTCCATCAGGTCCATCCTCCGTGATGAGTCTATCCGTCGATCCGCTCATTAATCGACCGATCAACGGGCCGGCCGGTCCGTCTATCGTCGGGCGGTCAGCTCGTCCGAGATATTAAGTGATTATCTGGTCACATTACGCCCCGATCCACGGCGCCGGGATCCTTCCTCCCTTCCTCCGCGCCCTCCACTTACCGCCGAAGCCGCCGCCGCAGACTCTTCCTTGAGGGCGGCGTCCTAAGGGGCACCGGTCCCACTCGGAAGGAGGAGGACGACGAGGAGAAAGGGGTAAAGGGGAAGGGGATAAAGAGGAAGAAGAACAAGAGGAAGAGAAGGAAGAGGAAAAGGAGGAAGAGAAAGACAAGGAAGTGGAAGGGGGGGAGGGCGAAGAAGAGGAGGAAAAGATGGAGGAGAGAGAGAGTGAGGAGGAGTATTGAGGCATTTGAGGCCCAGGAGAGGACAATGACGTCATACGGTTTGAGGTTCACCTATATACCACTTTCATAAGATGGTCCTCGACCCTACCGCTCAAGAACGAGAGCCCCGGTTCGATCCCCAAGGGTGATTGGTGGCTGCCATTAGCCCTGGCTCTCTCTCTCTCTCTCTCAGGGCCATGGGTGGCAGCCTCGGCAAAGCGTCTCCTGGAGTAGGGTCCCCGTCAGCGTCTTCTTGCCCGGTAGCAATTATTGCTCCTTCGATCCCAACCGCCGGTCAATCCTTGCGCATTCCTGAATTGAGTAGTCAATTCCACGCACACACCTCAGGGAGGGAGGGAGGGAGGGAGGGGAGGGAAAGGGAAAAAGGAGTGAGGGGGAGAGGGAAAAGGGAGGGAAGGAGGAAAAGGAAAAGGAGGAAAAGGAAGAAGAAAGGAGGGAGGCAGAGAAGGAAAAAAGGAGAGAGAAAGAGAGGCAAAGAATAAGGAAGGGAGGGAGGAAGGGAGGGAGGGAGGGAGGGAGGGAGGCAAGGAGTGATTGAGGCAGGGAGTGGAGAAGGTGAGGACGGCCTTCTGTGGTTAGGCGGCAGATTCAAACAATCGATTTACTGATGGCTGCGAGTTATCAGATGCAGCCGGAGGGGGATGGCGGGGAGGAGGAGGGAGGAGGAGGAGGTGGAGGACGAGGAGGAGGAGAAACTGGAGGATAGACAAAGAGGATGAATTTTTGAAGTAGGAAAACTGGTAAGAGCAGGAGGAATGGGAAGAAGAGGAGGAAGATGAGGAGGAAGAGGAAGATGATGAAGAGGAGGAAGAACCAGATTCGGTGGTTGTCCAAATCCTCCACACGATGACAGGATTCTTTGAGCCGAATAAAAACCCCTGGCGACATACTAAAATATATATATTGAAGACATTGACTTCCCTTGGATAAATTAAATCACCTGACGGCAACCAGATTAGATACGCAATACTAACGACAACAAAACTGGAAGAAAAAAATACCGGTCGGCACTTCTCGTTTTGTGTGTGTGTGCGGTTTTTTTTTTTTTTTTTTTTTTTCTTTTTTTTTAACGTGTCCCCTGACAGGAGTCGAGCGATATTAGCTTCTCATACTGGTGACAAGTGCTTTACTTGTATCTTCAAGACTATGATAATGTATATGCATCTCGAAACATTATGAAAACATATACTGTACATATACTCTACAAGAATATATTTGCAAGTTTTCGAGTTGTATTCTACGTGTGTGTGTTTGTGTGTGTGTGTGTTTGTGCGTGTGTGTTTTTGTGCGTGTGTGTGCGTGCGTGCGTGCGCGCGTTGGCACATAGCATCTTTCCGAGTACATACGAATTTTGGGAGTATATATATATATATATATATATATATATATATATATATATATATATATATATATATATATATATATATATATATATGGAGAGTTATTATACAGCAGCTCCACCATAGGGAGAAGGTGGGGCGTGAACCAACCAACCAACCTTCAAGTTACAATGTCAGAGTTAACGATAAGAGGCCCGAAACGTGCCACTGGCGACTTGAACAAGCCCACTGGATACATCGGCACCTGCGTCAGCGACCATCAATAACGTTCACAAGTCATCAATAACCTCTAAGGTCATCAATACCATACCTCTCAGGACCACACGGTTAGTGGCAGTCACCGAAGACCGCAGACACGACAACAACAGTCGTTCGTAAGAGATAACGAGATCGTTAGCTAACCAGTACGCGAACACAGAAGAGACCTCAACTGATGATAAGGTCACCGCAGGATCAATTTTTCTCCTTCCCTGACGACATCCTCAGGGTTCATCCCCTCCTCCTCCTCCTCCTCCTGTCCTCCTTCTGCTCCTCCCAGGCAATGCCGATTCCTTGGAACTCCCAGTTAAGCACCTCCCAGTCACCCCGAAGTAGCAGATGTCCTTGGCAGAAACCTTTACGAAGAAGAATTCCCAGCAGACTCTTCGATGATGGCTAGCTAGCGATGAAGGAACATCCAAGAAATATTTTTTTCCCTAGTCTGAATATCTGAAGAGCGCCTTTGGGTACATGTCGACAGGTAAATACTGTGGCCGTTCCAGATGTGGAAGTCTTAAGTGGCAGGGCCGGGCCAAACGTGGAAGATCTAACTGGTAAGGCCGCTCCAGACGTGGAAGATTTAACTGGTAGGGCCGTTCCAGTCGTGCAAATCTACATTGCAGAGCTGTTCCAGACGTGCAAGTGTTACCTGGTAGGGACGTTCCAGACGTTCAAATTAACTGGTAGGACCGTTCCAGACGTGGAAGTCTTATCCGGTAGGACCGTTCCAGTCGTGCGAATCTACCTTGCAGAGCTGTTCCAGACGTGCAAGTGTTACCTGGTAGGGACGTTCCAGACGTTAACATTAACCAGTAGGACCGTTCCAGACGTGGAAGTCTTATCCGGTAGGACCGTTCCAGACGTACAAGTCTTACCTGGCGGGGTCCTTCCAGAAGCGCAAGTCTTACCTGGTAGGACCATTCCAGACGTGAAATTTAACCGGTAGGTCCGTTCCAAAAGCAAAAGCGAAAGGTGGAACCGACAGGACCGTCCCAGAGGTCAGTCCATCGCCGATCGGGAGACATCCGGCCGGCCAATTACGTCCCGAAGACGGTCGTTCCGTTAACAACCTGTTTATAGGAGTTTGCTAAAATTAGTTCCACGAACAGTTTCGACCAGTGTCGACGACTCGAGAACAGTTTTCGGCATTTGTGTTCAGTTCGGACTGGCCTTGTTCTCAAAAGTATTGAGGTGGTGAGGATCCCACGCCAAGAGACGCCGAGTAGCTGCGACCGAAGCCGTCACCTTTGCCCTATAATGCATTTGAGCTGTTTGGGTAGGTAATAGTCAATGCTGGGAATCTGAAATGAGTGCGGGATTCGAACCCACAACTAAGCGAATGCGAGACCAGCACGCTTCCGATAACACCACGGCGTGTGTGTGTGTGTGTGTGTGTGTGTGTGTGTGTGTGTGTGTGTGTGTGTGTGTGTAAATTCATGTTAGCATTTACAAATTCTTAAATTCCCAAAATCCCCTTCCTAATTCAAATCCAAATCCACCAGACGTAACAACATTACGTCATCGATCACACCATACGTCACTTATCGCGTGCATTTGCTAAACAAAACAATTACTCCTGCCGGTGCAAGACTTATCCATGTCCCTGAGGATGACAGTGCCATAATAATTATATATATATATATATATATATTTATATATATATATATATATATATATACATATTATATATATATATATATATATATATATATATATATATATACACACACACACACACACATTATTTTTTTGCTCTTGTTGATGTCAAATGATTGTGGATTTATGTCCTCGGTGTCGAGTGGCTCGACAAAGAAACTGAAAAAAGTATTGCTAAAAAGAGACAGGCTTATAAGAAATATAAGTGCTCGGGTGCATCTAATGACTATGAAAGTTATGTATCAATACAGAGAGATTTAAAAAAGACAATAAGAAAAAGAAAACGACAATACGAAATGAACATCGCTGATAAATCCAAAGAGAATCCCAAAGAATTCTATAGTTACATTAGAGATAAAAAGGTTGTTAGGAATCACATTGGTCCACTATTATCTGCTGACGGTCAACTTGAATATTCAAATAAAGGAATGTGTAATATCTTAAACAATTATTTTAGCTCGGTATTCGTAAACGAAACACCTCAAAGTGAATTCCAAAATGAAACCTGTGAAAAGTCTAGGGTAAACTTACTACGATAAATATGACAAAAGAAAAAATTAAAAGGTGTATAGAAAAACTCAAAATTAATAAAACACCAGGGCCTGACGATTGGCATCCAAGAATCTTAAAGGATTTGAAAAATGAGATTGTTCTTCCATTAAAAATTATTTTCAAGAAATCCATCATATCTGGGGATGTCCCAAGAGAGTGGAAGTTAGCTAACGTTACTCCCATTTTCAAAAAAGGTGACAAAAAGAATCCAAATAACTACAGGCCTATAATCTTGACTTCGATCGTAGGAAAAATAATGGAAACTATCATCAGAGATGATATCGAATATCATTTAGAAAGTAACCATTTGATAAATGATAGCCAGCATGGTTTCAGACGGAAACGTTCTTGCGTGACTAACTTACTCGAATTCTACAACACAGTTATCTCGAATTATGACAAAAGAAACAATATAGATTTAATATATCTAGACTTTGCAAAAGCTTTTGATACCGTCCCACACGAAAGACTACTTACTAAATTAGCTTTGCATGGAATAAGTGGTAGCCTATTAGGTTGGACTAGTAATTGGTTGAAAGGTCGAAAACAGAGAGTTGTTTTAAATGGAAAAACTTCTGGATGGAAAAGTGTTGCAAGTGGAGTTCCTCAGGGTTCCGTTCTTGGGCCACTTCTATTCATAGTATATATAAATGATATAGACCATGGACTAAAATCTACTGTTTCCAAATTTGCTGATGATACAAAACTGTGCGGAGTGGCAAATGATCACTCAAACCAATTAGATATTCAAGAAGATTTAGATCAATTACAGCAATGGTCTGAAAAGTGGCTAATGAAATTTAACACAAGTAAATGCAAGGTAATGCACATAGGTAAAAATAACAGTAAGTACGATTACAAGTTATTTGGAAATTCGTTAACAAAAGTGGATAGTGAAAAAGATCTCGTTACTGATAATTATCAGTAACGACCTCAAATCATCCAAGCAGTGTATTTCAGCCTCTGAGAAAGCAAATAAGATTCTGGGATTGATTGCGCGATCTTTTGATTTCAAAAGTCCATCACTCATTAACAAGCTATATAAATCGTTAGTTCGTCCACATTTGGAATATGCTATTTCCGTATGGTCACCGAATCTCATTAAAGACATTGACAGACTGGAAAAAGTACAACGGCGAGCCACAAAACTGATTCCAAATATCAAAAATAAATCATACGAAAATCGACTTAAGCACATGAATCTGTTTTCCCTAAAAAAGCGTAGACTTAGAGGTGACTTGATACAGGTCTTTAAGATTTTAAAGGGAATTGACAACATCAAAAGTGACCAAATTTTCACATTGAATGAGAATCAGACAAGAAACAATGGTCTCAAACTGTCCGGAAATAGATTCAATTTGGAAGTAGGTAGAAACAACTTTGCCAACCGTGTAGTTAATGAATGGAATAAACTTCCTGCACAGGTAGTGCAATGTAGTTCAGTTCGAAGCTTTAAGAATCATTTAGATAAATACCTAAGTAAGATGCTGTAATGATTATAATTTGTTATATTATTTGTTTTTGTTTTGTTATAATTTGTCTGTCTGATTTTCATTTATTATTAGTTATATGTCAATTTATAATCATTTACTATTTACCTTTTTGTTTGTTATTCAACTATACCTATGCATTTATTTATGTATTTTGTTATTTTTACATTATTATAGTTTTAATTTATTATTTAATATGATTTTTTTTTCTATTATTATTATTATTATTTTTTTTTTTTGCATCCGACCTAGATATGGATCAAAAGGTCTCCTGTCGGCATGCTCCGCCTTTGTAATCCTTTGTAATCCTTTGAGTGATGGATGTCTCTGGTCGGTCGTTCGGTATGATACACGACGTCGTAAATTTACGAACCTGATCGACACCGACGACATAAGGTTATGATCCGGATCGACACCGACGTCATAAACTTACGATCCGGATCGACACCGACGGCTTAAACTTACGACCAGGATCGACACCGACGGCTTAAACTTACGACTCAAGATCGACACCGACGGCTTTAACTTACGACCTGGATCGACACCGACGGCTTTAACTTACGACCCGGATCGACACCGACGGCTTTAACTTACGACCCGGATCGACACCGACGGCTTCAACTTTCGACCCGGATCGACACCGACGGCTTCAACTTTCGACCCGGATCGACAACGATGTCAAACTTACGACCCGGATCGACACCGTCGTAAAATTATGATGTGTATTGTGACGCAAGACATACCAAAGGGTCGAGATGGATAAAGGTTTATATTTATTTTCTATTTTCTTTTTACCAATTTAGAGTTTTATATTAAATAGATCTCTTGTATGCGAGTATAGTATGTAATAAAATTAGATACAGTTCAATTATGAACTGGGTGTGCTATCATTCAGTTTTATATAATACAATACAGAACGAGAAAGTTTAATCAGTATGTGTGTATGTGATATATATATATATATATATATATATATATATATATATATATATATATATATAAAATAATTCCGACTGTCGTCCCCTGATTCGAACCGAGACTCGTGAAATCACTAAGTCATCGCTCTACCAACTGAGCTAGCGAGCCTATAAAATTCTCAAACCTCGGAGTTAATCTAATCCCGAGGAACCAAGTCGACTGCAAACTGCCGTCCGTACTTAATTTTACAGAAAACCAAGGGCAACTTGTAGGCTCGCTAGTTCAGTTAGTAGAGCGATGACTTTGTGATCTCACGAATTTCGGTTCGAATCTGGAGACGACAGTTGGAATCATTTGATCGACATCACCGTCACTGGTCATTCTATTCAGACATTATATATATATATATATATATATATATATATATATATATATATATATATATATATATATATATATATATATATATATATTCCCCACTGATAAAGTGGTGGAGAGTGGAGAGTCTTGTATGACTAAGGATTTCATTTATCATCAAATGTGACAAGTCTTTATTCTGGCTAACGCCAAGCAATTTTATTCAGAAGTAAGAGACACTTTGTCCGCCAAGGGCTGGATGAACAAGTCCGCACTTGTGAGTATCAACACTTCACGCCTCGCGAAAACAGACCTTTTCAACCCCGCCCCCTCTCCCACAATCCTCTTCCTCCCCTCCCCATTTACTTGATATGCACCCCCACCTACCTCCCACCCACTCCCTCCCCACCGGAAGACATTCCTCTCCCCCCCACCCCAACATTCACTTTCCCTGCCAAGATTCCCTCCACCTCCTACACTTCTCCAGCCCCCCCTCCTCCGTCTCTTCCTTCCCCCCCCCTCCGTCTCTTCCTCACCCACACCTCCATTTCACTTCTTCCCATTCCCACCTTGGCTCGTCCTCCATATCCGTTTCCTCCTCCACTGTCCCCTTCTCCGCCTCCCCCTCCTCTCCTCTCCCCTTCACTCTTTCTTCCTATTCCTTTTCCTCCCACAATGTAACCATTACTAACCATCACCCACCACGCACGTAATCCACATGCTTGCAACATAGCGAGACTCCCCTCTTGCTCATTACTTTAGTATTCCTCCTCCACTTCCTCTTCTTCCTCCTCCTCATTCTGAACCTACTTTCCCCCTTCCCTCGCCCACCCTTTCTTTCTATCCCCCCCTACACATCTTCTCTTTGACTCCCCACTCCCCCCCCCCCCAAGTCTCACCCACTCCGACAGCCGCGTCCCCGGGGGGCGCGGCGGGCGGTGGGGAGACTATCGAGGAATTATCGCCCCAATGGCCTTAATAGCCTCAAAGGGGAGTTCAGCCATCGGGCTCATCACACAAACAATCCCCCACTCCCCCCTCGGGGGGGGGGGAGCTCTCCCTTCCGGCCACCCGCCCACCGTCACTAAAACCCCCCTATCAGACCTAACCCACCCACACACACTTACCCTTCCCAATCGAATGGACACGTATATCCCCCCCATCAAACCCCCCCCCATTCCCCTCCTGTGGCCATATGGAGCCCGTTCGGTTCTTGTTTGGGGGGCTTGGCTTGTGTTTGGGGTTGATAATCGAGCGTTGTTATGGGGATTTAGTGGAGAGGAAGGCGGGAATTGGTCGGCTGGGGGTCGTCGTGCAGAATGGAGTAATGATAATAACCAGCCCTCTGGAATTATATACTTAAATACTAATACGTATGTTTACTTGTATGAGGGGTATATTTAGGATTGTGTTTGTTTGTTTTCGTGTGTGTGCGTGTGTGTGTATGTGCGTACGTGTGTGCGTTTACCAAATTGTAGTATACAGAATGGAGCAACGCTCGTGGGGTCCCGTCTACTACTCGTCAATTTATCATGCCTAGCTATCGATTTGTGTGTATGGTTACACCTTTGTATCCTTAATCTTATGTTTCAGGGTGTGTGTGTATTTCTAAGAAGAATTCAAAACTACAGATCCACTCTCAAAATTACGTCCGATATACTGGTCTTTCAGCATTCTCATGAAGTCTTCAGAGGCTACTTCAGGGCTTGCCCAAGACACAGAAGACTATGTTGTTGATATGTGTGTGTGTGGGGGGAGGGGTCCTCGATTCAATCTTCTTTTCAAAAGTTTCTCGTAATGAATTTGTGAATTTTTATTTCCTCCGCTTCCTTGTTCCAATCTCTTCTCTACAGCATCCCATAGTGATTGACTTTAATCATTTAATTTCGTTTTACAACTTATGTTTTAGTTATACCGTCACCAGGCGATGTCGTTGAACTTAAAACCTTCCCCATAACCTCCACAGTGAGAGGGTCAACTCTACAGCTGTTAAACCTTTCGCTGAATCTATTCAATCTACCGCCATATGGTTTTATTCAACTTTTCAATTGCCATCTCTGGCTCCATGAGTGTTGTTTGTGTACTGTATTTGTAAAACTTATCTATGAAAGTCTCCGAAACGCTTTGAGCTTTCCCTTTCCCTACCCTAAGCCATACAATGTCCAATATCGCGGTTCATCTGTTCCTTGTACTAATAATTCAATATCTTGCAGGACGAATGACACGAACGCCAACACCGACCCTTGGGGCACCTCCACCCTCCCGTCACCTCTCTCCAGCCGCGAGCGCCTTCACCCGAACTGTCGCTCTCATTCGCCTTCTTCGTCAGGAAGTTCCTCGCTCGGTCTAATGCACAAAGGATTTTCGAACTATCATCTCGCGTATCCTATAGCCTTGCGTGTTCTTGTTCCTCAACCTCCTAGAGATAAAGACCATTTTGTCAACACCGATTGAAATCTCCTGGCATCCACGGACTACTCACGAGCTTCTGGGCTATGGTCCCACATGTGAATCAAGAACACTCCATGGACCACATGTAGAGGGTCGATACTCTAACCCTCCGACTCTGACGTGCTACACGAACAATCCCGAGAACGATTCCACACGGCCACAAGTGATTGTCACTTGCCCCAGCTGTCCCAGCACACCAGGTAAAGGCGTGATTGTATGGAGGTGAACGTGGGCGTGTGGAAGATCGGGATGGGCGTGTATAAGCGGACCAGTGATGGGCTGGGATTGGGAGATGATGATAGTTTGACCGGATCGGAAGCCCACAGCTCGTGTGATGGAGGACAGGAGATGAGTGTGAGTGAGTGTGTGTGTGTGTGTGTGTGTGTGTGATTCACCTTGGTCTTTGGAACACGTGTTGGATTCGTGATCGACAGCTATTTCCCTCCCGGAGGAGAGCTCAGAGCTCGTATGACCGATCTATGGGTAATGCACCTTACACGCACACACACACCCAACTCCCCGCCCACGAGAGTTGGAGTAACGACTCGAAGCGCAGCGATACTGAAATAATTTTAAACCCCGGGCAGGATTCGAACCTGGACCGCCGTAGTGACAGTCTGGGACCCTACCAACCGCGCCACCGAGTCGTATGTGTGTGTGCGCGCTCGCGCTCGCAATATACCTCATTACTAAGTGTGGACAAGGTAATGGCAGGTGTTCCCAATTCACGGGAACCGAACCGAGGCAATCACGGATCCGGGTAAGGAGACCGGAAGCGGGACCAGCGTCCGGAACGTCAGCTTTGTTCTTCCGGTGTACCGGGTTTAGGGGACCGCTAAAGTAGGGGGAGGGGGAGAGGGGGAGGGACACTCCTACTCCAGTGGGAGGCCTGGGATTGGAGATGTCCTCTTCTGTCTCTCTCACCCTACCACTCCCCCTCCCCTCTCACCCTATCACTCCCCGTCTCAACCTTCCACTACCCCTCTCCTCTCACCCTACCATTCCCCCTCTCACCCTATCACTCCCTCTCACACTATCACTCCCTCTCACACTATCACTCCCTCTCTCACACTATCACTCCCTCTCTCACACTATCACTCCCTCTCTCACACTATCACTCCCTCTCTCACACTATCACTGCCTCTCTCACACTATCACTGTCTCTCCAATTTATTCCCACCTTACCTATACCTACCTTCACCCTAACCTTCCTCATGGCAACCCCTTCTCTTTCACCTTACACCACTCCCACCCCCAATCACCCTTCTTCTCACCCTGCCATCCAATTCTTCTCACCCTAACGTTCTCTTCCACCATTTCCTCTCACCCCATTAATCACCCTCTCTCCCACTCCACCTACCCCATAATTACCATCTCCCTTCATACCCCCCCATCACCCTACGGGTCCCCCCCAGCCTCTCTCTCTCTCACCCTGTCCTCCCGCCAACCGACCTGTCAAAGTGGTCAACCCGCACTCGACACGTAGGGCCCCCCGATCGACTCCGCGGGGGTCTGGTGGGCCCCAGGTAGGGACTGTCACCATGGGGTCCCTGTGAGGAACGCACACCAGCCCCCGCCAAGGACAGAAAGGGTCCCCATTAGCATCTTTGCGAGGCAGTCCGCGGGGGTGGGGGGTGGGGGAGGGTGCAAGAAGTCTCCCACGGGGACGCCATCGACTTTCTACGTTTTTTTTTCTTTATCTCAGACTTTTTTTTCCTTTTTCTTTTCGTATTCTCCTTTCTTAACATCTCTCTTTTCTTCCTCCTATCTTCCTTTCTTAACATTTCTCCTTTTCCTTCTTCCACGTCCTCCTTTTTTATCCCTTCCTTCTCCTCTTCCTCCTTTCTTCATCTCTTCCTCTCCCCCCTCTCTTAACATCTCTTCCTCCTCTTCCTCTTCCTCCTCTTTCAACATCTTCCTCTTCCTCACTTCCTCTCTTAACACCTCTTCCTACTCTTCCTCATCTCCATGTCACTTGAGGGTGAACTGTTCATCAAACTTATGTAGTTCTGTTCCTCTTCTTAAAGAGGGACCTCTTGACAACGTATGGGGGCCGTGTGTAGCCCCCCCCCCCGCCCCCAAGGGATTTTCGGGACCCCGTTTTTAAGAATCCTTGCAAAACGATTTAGCGTCATCGCGCACAGACTCCAGGGTATTTATTCCCTTGGGATGTCAAGAACCATTTGCGGGGGTGGGGGTGAGAGTGGGGGAGCATAAACTTACTCTCAGGACACTCCTATGGTGGTGGGTCTCTCTCTCTCTCTCTCTCTCTCTCTCTCTAGCACTCCCTTTCTCTCTCATTCCAGCCGCTTTCTCCCTCTCCTTCTCTCACCTTCCACTTCCCTTTCTCTCTTTCTCCCTCTCTATCCCTCCCTTTCTTTCCTTCCAGCCTCTTTCTCCCTTTCCTTCCACCTCTCTTTCTCTCTCCTTTCTTTAGAAGAGATTGTTCATAAGGATACAAGCGTTTGTACATCATTCCCCCAGCTCTCTCTCTCACATTCTTCCTCCTCTCTCTCTCTCTCATACATATAAGGGATATCATGCATCAAGTTCTTCTAAATCTACCGGTAGGTTTCACAAGTAGAAAGTAGAAAGCGTTCGCCTGGGTCAGCGAAAGGGTTCGAAAGTACGACCCTCAGGGCTGTCTCGACTCTAAAGTCTTTATTCTGGTTACTGCTACACGATCTCGGTAGGGGGAGGGGGGAGGGGAGTGCGGAAGCTAAGATGATTAAAGTGGTCACACTGGGCTCTTTATCTCCAACCTCCAATTAATCGGCGCTACCGTCCACGTCCATCACATTTGCTGCCGTATAATCACTATGAGACACGCTGGAGGAGAATCATTTTCCTTCAGCATATCAAGATTCCTTCCCGAAAGCTGCGTGCTGGAGATTTACTCCAACTGTCGGCGGAAAAATAGCCCGGTGTGATACCGCATTGACCGAGGACTTCCGACCCCCGTACTCGGTCACCGAGACGCGGTCACCTCCGTTATGCCCACAATGACGTCATCACTCGTTCCAACCCAAACGTGACATTATTCAATAAGCTAATCAAATTACCCTAATCACTGTTATTACCCGATGGTTGGGTATTAGTTACCACCCCTCATTACCCTCCCGGTTCTACCCGTATATCCGGTAATCTAACCGGTTCCCTTGCAGATTAGTTAACTCTTCTAGATAACTATCAATAGTCAGAATGAGAGGTAAATGTTAAAATCGATCAACATTAACTGGAGACAAGTCTCCATCATAAACGAACAATACGTGCCTCTGGTCCTTAGGGGCGTCACTAAAGTATTTCCGGATTAAAACTTTTGTATTCAACATTTCCCTGAAGGGCATGCATGTGCGCGTACATGTGTACATACATACATACACACACACACACACACACACACACACACACACACACACATGCACGTACACGCACACACTGTCCAAAGCCAAGGATCGAACTCGATACCACTTGAACGCCATCAGAACACACTAACCTCTCCTCCATCGACGATAACGCTTACCCTCCCTCCCTCCATCTCCTCCTCCAACACAATTCCACCACCCCATCCATCTCCATCTTTTACCTTTTGCTCTCCAACTCCACTTCCTCCTCTTCTTTTCACCGACACTCTCCACCTCCTCTCCACCCCCTCCCTCCCTCCCTCCCTCCAGTGCAAACCTACCTCATGGATGATGCCTCCACAAAATCCTACCCTCTACCTCCTCCAGTCACCCTCCTTGCCCCTCCCTCGTACACCCAACTCCTCTCCCCGTTTCCCTTCCCTCCCTTACCCACTCCCTCACTTTTACCTCATTTCCCCTTCGTTCGTTTTCCTCCCCCTCTCCTCCCTCCCTCCCTCCCACTTTCCTCTTCCCCGACCCCCTTCCACTTCCTCCCTCCTTCATCTTCACCTCTCCCTCCCTCTCCCCTTGTTCTCTTCTCATTTCCCTCCATCCATCCATCCATCCATCCATCCCCTCTTTCTCGCTCCCCCTGCTCTCTTTCCCTCTCATCTTCACTCCTCTCTTTCCCCTCTCTCTTCTCATCCCTATTTCGCTTTCTCCCTACTCCCCTTCTTTCTTCCTCCCTCCCATCCCATCCTGTTCCGTACACACACACATACACGTACACACACACACATACACGTACACACACACACACACATATACACGTACACACACACACACATACACGTACACACACACACGTAGACGTACACACACACACACATACACGTACACACACACATACACGTACACACACACATACACGTACACACACACATACACGTACACACACACATACACGTACACACACACATACACGTACACACACACATACACGTACACACACATACACGTACACACACACATACACGTACACACACACATACACGTACACACACACACATACACGTACACACGCATCTCACTTCACTCCTCTCCTTCCCCTCCCTCTTCCCATCCCTATTTCGCTCTCTCCCTCCTCCTCCTCCTCTTCTTTCTTCCTCGCTCCCATCCCATCCCATCCCATCCCACCCTGTTCCGTCTCCCTCTCTCCTCCCCCCGGAGCCCAACCTCCTGGCAGAGCTAAAACCAACAACCAGGAAACCGATGCCATTAGAGCGACGCCCTAATAGGGGCGCCATGACAAGGTAATGCCACAGCGAGGTCTCTTTATTAGCGGCCTCACAATGGCTCAATTACCGCTTCCAGTCCTCTAAGTAAACAGGGCCGGGGCGGTGTGGGGGGGGGGGTACACTCACGCACACGCACACGCACGCACACACACACACACTAACGCACCATACATCGGGGTCTATGAGCTCTAAGATCTCAACCGAGAGTATTTGCCAATCACGAGCACAGCATTTGATCCAAGAATATAGTGGAAATACACATACGAATGTACCTTAAGTTTAGCTTCTTGACCTACTAATTAATCACTGGAATGGGTCAGTACGACATGTGGCGTGGCCAAAGCATACTGGAATTCAAAAAACAACGCAAACAAGTACATGGATGAATAAATATACGAATAAATTCAGTTGGGAAGGAGCAGGCTTCATCAACGTATTTAACAAGAAAATACAAGATAAAACTAACTAGATTATTACGACGAGGTTAATAAATAGCACGCACACGCACACACACAAACGCGCGCGCGCGCACACACACGCCCACACACGCTGACAGAGAGACGGACAGACGGACGTGGTCGTGGTTATTTGACTCGAGTGTGTGTCTGTCTATTGGATTCTCGTCACACTAGTTACACGGAGGAGGAGGAGGAGGAGGAGGAGGAGGAGGAGGAGAGAGGGAGGAGGAGAGGAGGAGGAGGAGGAGAGAGGGAGGGAGGAGAGAGGGAGGAAGGAGGAGCAGGGAGGAGGGAGGAGGAGGGAGGAAGTAGGAGGAGGAGGAAGGAGGCGGAGGAGGAGGAGGAGGGAGGAAGAAGAGAGAGAATGGGGAGGAAAGAGTAATAGTATGATGTATGGGGAAGAGTGGGGATGGAGGAAGAAGAGAAAGGAGAAATAGGGAGAGGGAAGAAGGAAGAATAGAAAGGAGGAATGAGAAGGCGGAGGGGAAGGGAGGAAGGGGGAGAGGTCTGTCACCCTAATTATCATCACCACCACCCTAGTCAACATCATCATTACCCTAGTCAACGTCATCATTACCACCACTACCATTATTACCCAACCTGTTCTCCCTTTCATTTTTGTCCTGTTTATCAGTTTTAGCAGCCTGTCTAGTCTGGCCTACTTTTCCAAATACGAGAAAAGAAAAAAAAAAGAAAAAAAAAAAAAAGAAAATGGACAAAGGTCTCCCCGCTTTAGTTCAAAAATATTTTCAATTTTTGGAAGAAGAAAAAATAAAAAAAAAAAATAAATGACCTCTTGCCTACTCGAGACTGCTCTAAGTAAGCATTCTTCGATGGAAACGAAGCAGTGCCCGAGTGCGAGACTCGAACTGGGTCACTGGGCCCCGAGTCGACTACCCTACCCACTCGCCCATCTCTACCCTCTTCGACTCCCTCTTGTGTACAGATGTACTCGCCCAGGACTCGCAGCACATGTACGTACTGTACATGTCATGGACCATTACATATGGCGGAGTAACTCGAGACGGTGTTGTTGTGTCCAGGGTCTGTGTACATACGTGTACACGCAAACACATACACGTACACACACACACACACACACTTGCACACACAACACACACTTGCACACAAAACACACGCAAAACACACACAACACACACACACACACACGTACATACACAACACACACACGTGTACACACACACACACACGTGTACACACATACACACGTGTACACACACACACACACACACACACGACGTGTACACACACACACACGTGTACACACACACACACACACACACACACACACACACACACACACACCTTGCCATTCAGTCCGACTTGCCAGTTTCCCATGGCTGCGGCTGCGGCGAGTAGCGGAGCTAATCAGAGGAGCCGCAAGTGGGTTGTTCCCCTCTATTAGGAGACGGCCAGTTGCCCCCCCCCACACCCCCTACCGGGCCCTCTAGACTCTTACTCTTACTCTTCTTCTTCTTCTTCTTCTTCTTCTTCTCCTCCTCCTCCTTCCGTCTCGAATTTTACTTTATTCAGCTTGAACTATTTTACGCTGTCATTTGATATTCATCTTTCCATTTATTTTTCGTAATTATCTCGTACGTTGTCATTCATATTCCCTCAACTAATTTGTCATTATTCAATATTCAATCTATAATTGTCCTCGTATGGGGAAAAGGTCTTTTGATGTATGGATGTGCTTATTAATTACTTTCTTCGATCTAGTGTTGGAGGAAGAGAAGGAGGTGGTGTGGAAAGGTGATAGAGGAAGAGAAAGTGGTGATGGTGGTGGTGAACATGATGGAGATGATGGTGGAGAAAGTAGCGAAGTTGGTGGTAAAGTTGGCGGTGGTGGAGGAAAAGTGGTGGTGGTGGAGAAGGCGGTGGTGGCGGTGGAGGAAGAGATGGTGGTGGTGGTGGAGGAATAGTGATGGAGGAAGAGATGGTGGTGGGAGGAAAAGTGATGGAGGAAGAGATGGTGGTGGTGGAGGAAAAGTGGAAGAGATGGTGGTGGAGGTAAAGTAATGGAGGACGAGATGGTGGTGGTGGAGGAAAAGTGATGGAGGAAGAGATGGTAGTGGTGGAGGAAAAGTGGAAGAGATGGTGGTGGTGGAGGAAAAGTGATGGAAGAGATGGTGGTGGTGGAGGAAAAGTGCTGGAGAGAGATGGTGGTGGTGGAGGTAAGTGATGGAGGACGAGATGGTGGTGGTACAGGAAAAGTGATGGAGGACGAGATGGTGGTGGTGGAGGAAAAGTGATGGAGGAAGAGATGGTGGTGGCGGAGGGAAAGTGATGGAGGAAGAGAAGGTGGCGGAGGTGTAGGTGATAATAGTAGTGGTAGTGGTGAGTGAGTGCTGCTGCTGCTGTAGTGGTGGCAGTTTTAGTGATAGTTTAGTAATAGTAGATGCAGCGACAGTCCAGCAGTAACAGGGACAGAAACAAGATCATAGACTGAAGGAGCATCGTGGTTTATCGACACGTTTAACTCGCCATCATTCCTGCATCCACGACAGGTGGTATCGCAGTTAAGTTATTCTTTTTAATCAAGTTATCACGATCACGTTGTCGGGACTGATCGGAAATGTAAAGCCTACGCCAGGAGGCACTTAGCAGTCTTCCAAGCAACAAGCCAGCCATTGACACGATCGTGCGTGCCTATTATTGTGTTTGTCCGTCTGTGTGTGTCTCTTGTCTGTCTATCCGTCTGCCTCTCTCTTGCCTGATCATCCATCTGTTTGTGCCTCTTGTCTGTTCGTCTGTCTATCTTCTTAAGGATCTGAACTAAAGACAGTCCACTGAAGAGCAAGGCCCGAGCAGCCTGAAGACGGGCAGACTGGTCAGATCGAGGGTGGGTGGGTGGGAGGGTCCTCCGGTCTCATCACGCTGACGCCAAAGAAGATCGCCCGTCCGGCGCCAGGCGGGCAGGCAGGGGCGACCTCCGGCGCCAGAAGACAGGGCCTAAGAACTTCCGGGGTATTCTTCAATACTTCAACAACCAGACAGACGCCAGACGATTTTATCACGTAGCTGAGGATGAAGGCCCCCCCCCTACCCTGAACGGAACCTGGAGTGGTCGAGACCCCATCTCGACGGGGGCCTGACCTTCATCTGGGTAACACGATCGGCTGGTGGAAAATACTGGTATACTCTTAACGCTGCGTTAATATTCTGGCATCCTTTCCTGGTATATGGCGTTGTCATTTATGCAGGTGGACTAAAATTCGAATCTTCAGGTCATTTGTGCTCCCTATCTTGCTGTACGGCTGTGAGACATGGACATTGAACAAGGTTTTCGCTGCATATTTTCATATTATATATATATATATATATATATATATATATATATATTATATAAATACACACAGACATATATAAACGGCCTCTTCCCTTTTATAAGGAAGGTGGCCAGCCAAGCTGTCCCACACCCATTCGTTGTCCCTTCTTTGTGGATCAAGGGACTTCCCCGTCTCCCGCCCCACAGCTCGGGTCAGAAGCAATGCATAAGCAAAACTGGTTGGTTAGGTTTGGTTGAGTGTGAATTATTATTCAGCATTATTCAGTTTCTTTTTAGCATCATGTAATAGGATGTAAACTGCATGCTGAAGTGTAAAATGCATGTAGACCGCACGCAACAGTGTAAAATGCAGGTAGACCGCACGCTAAAGCAGCACAGCAAAATTTTCATAAATTAAATGAACATAAATCTATTAAGGACATACGATAAAATATGAAAATGTACGAAAGCCAACAAAAAAGAGAGCAGATTCAGAACGAACCGTTGCCTCTTCCAGTACCGAATAAAATCGCCTGGCGACAGGCATCAGTAAGAGGAAATGACCAGAATGAAATGGCAAAATGATTGCTTACTTTGTGACGACAACCGATTTCATTCAGATCAGGAAAATCCCACCACTACCACACACACGAACAGTAAATGAATACAACATAAAATGAATGGACAGAATAACAACATCAATGAAACGAGTGAATAAATGAATATATTAAATAGGTCCACCTATATACCATGGCCTTCTTTCCCCGTTACAAGGGGGATAGCCAAGTCAAAAGCACACACCCCCATCCACCACCCTTGTTTCCCGACAGGATCTCCTTTCCACTAAGCCCCTCCACGGACCAAACGGTCTCCGGTAAGTTTACCCTTCCTTTGTCCCTCCCATTGTGAGCGAGACAATGGGGAGACAATGGGCGTCGTTAAAACTGCCCAGCCTCCCTCCACCCTCTTCCGCTCAGGTCAACCTCCCCATTGTCAGAGGTCAGCATAGGTCACGGGTCCCGTCATTAGGTCAAGTGCGATGCGGTTTTGTTTCAATGTAAGGAATGCGCGACTGGAATGACCCCACGCCGAGAGGCGATCAACATACCTTCCTTGATGACATGCTTAAGCTTTCCACCACGATGACGCCCCCTCCCCCTCCCCCTCTTCCCCTCCCCCTAGACCGTAGACAGCAGCTGCATAGGACGACCACCTCACCGGGGTTGGGGGGGACTAGTCGGAAGTTGGAAAAAGCCATCAATCCTAACATCAAATTATATCGGTTCAAATCCCGTCCCTTCGTTTAGACTTTAGAAGATAACCATCTAGGGAGACTTAACCAAATCTTCTCCCTCTCGGGCTCAACTGCATGTAGCGGGTTGCCTTCTGAACGCTCACGTGCGTGCATGTGCGCATGCGTAGATGCACGACTGCTCTACTTGACGGTCGAGTCCTTTGGCATAATGCGTCTGGATGGACCGTCGTCCTCCAGGGGCAAAGTCGAGGATCGGTGTGACTTCGTTAAGCCTCCGAGGTCAAGGCCCGTTGACCTGAGTTGAAGGCTTGTTTGTTTAAGGTAAGGGCAAGGTGATCAATTCACAGACTTAGGAGCATTGTCAGGTCGCTGTCCGAGGTGAGGGCAGGGGGGGGGGAGATAACCATTGCACGTGCGCACACACACACACAAAGACCATCACCTGAATTAGTTTAATCACATTCAAATTCTATTCTTCTCGTTCAAACAGGGTCACCTCATTTAGTTAGTATATGAGCACATTTCGGAGGCGAGGGAATGCGTGGAGGGGAGGGGGGAGGGGAGGGGGGAGGGGAGGGGGGAGGGAGGGAGAGGAGGGAGGGGGGAGGGGAGGACGTCGAGGGAGAACTGGCGCCTTTGGGTCATTTACGAGAAGGCCAACGTCTGGCGCCCGGCGCCACGCCATCCGGACTTAGGTCAGAGACGAGAGAGACTGCGGAGGGTCAAAGACACCGAAGGAAGGGGAGGGGGGGAGGAAGGTTGTGGTGGTGGTGGTGGTGGTGGTGGTGGTGTGTGTGTGTGTGTTTTACCTAGTTGTATTATACGGGAAGGGAGCTATGGCTCGTAGTGTGTGTGTGTGTGTGTGTGTGTGTGTGTGAATGTTATTACCCAATAATGAAATATTGTTCATCTAATTCCTCCCATCTCCTGCGTGACACCTGACGTCACCATGACGTCACACCTAAGTCAACCGTGTCAATTGACGTCACACCCTCTCCCCCTATCACCAACCCTACCTTTCTTCCACGAATTCCTTTTCACGCCTTCCCCCCTTCCCCCTAACCAGACGGAGGCAGGTCCACGAAACTCGTTGACCCGGCTCTTCCCTTAATGACTGTTTGTTTAAGGATGAGGTCGAAGTGGCACAATTAGAGGCTTAGTGGTCGAGGAATTGCTCAAGTAGGTGCAATCAGATGGAGACCCAGGGCGAGGCAGGCGCCTCACAGTCGGGGGCGACCGCCCGTCGTGGGTGCCCGCTTATCACGTCTTTTGCGTGCTACGTGATACCTACGTGATGCCTTCTGGTGCTACGTGATAGTACGTGATGCCTTTTAGTGATATGTGGTGCTGCATGACGCCTACATGGTGCTACGTGACGCCTACGTGGTGCTACGTGACGCCTACGTGGTGCTACGTGACGCCAATGTGGTGCTGCATGACTCCTACTGGTGCTACGTGACGCCTACGTGGTGCTACGCAGTCCCATATGGTGTTCTGATACGGGAGTGTCTTGTGCTACGAAGCGACAAAGGTCCGACAGCATGCGTGTTGTGTTATGGGTCACTGATGCGTATTTTTGTATCTAACGGTGTCGGGCCTCGTATATTTTTCATAGGTATGCTTAAGTAATGATACACTGTGTTGTGTGTGTGTGTGTGTGTGTGTGTGTGTGTGTGTGTGTGTGTGTGTGTGTGTGTGTGTGTGTTTTTACCTAACTAGTGCACAGGAAAGGAGCAATGCTCGTGAGGTTCCGTCTCTTGTTAGTCACAAGAAAACCAACAAATTTTCAAACAAGAAAAAAAGGTTGACCTAGTTTGACCGATAGATTTTCAAGACAATTTTTCTAGATTACCTCTAGACGCTGAACGTGTCCTTCATGCTAGAAAATCGACAGAGCTTTTTACATTCATCTATACACCATTCTAGTATACATAAAGATAATCGTCTTTCAAAATCCGAACATTTATATTTAATATCTTTCTCGTGTTATTAACTCTTTATAGGATATACACTATGAGGCGCTTAACTGGGGCCAAAGCCACTGCCGTTTGTTCTATGGTCAGGGACAGCTTGGGCAAGTGACAATCACCAAGGGAAGTTGGAGGTATCGAACCTAAACAATCCCAGGAGAACAAATGGATGATCTAGTTGCTTTGGACACAGTTTTATACTTTGCCCCCATCTGTACTGCTGTCCACAAGATTGTAGGACAACTGGCCCCCGGTCAACTGAAAAAAAAGGACGAGATGTCCTATTTTTTTGGGACCAGTTGTCCTACGGGTGCAGATTTGGAGACCAGTTGACCGGGGACCATTTGACCGTTCACGGTCCACAACATGTTTATCTATGTCTGAAGAATTCCCATCTCTGCGTCTAAAAAGGGAATTTTACCATCTTTTCCCATTCCACCTTGAA
This sequence comes from Oratosquilla oratoria, assembly GCF_046742065.1. Lineage (NCBI taxonomy): Eukaryota > Metazoa > Arthropoda > Malacostraca > Stomatopoda > Squillidae > Oratosquilla > Oratosquilla oratoria. The sequence goes on from NC_134805.1 coordinate 22,634,834, forward strand.
ATTTATATTAGTTGCTAACTAATTAATTCCCATCTATATTCACATATAGAACAGTTTTTTTATGTTAATGATTTAGTGCCTTTTCTATGGTGTTCTTCTTGTATATTCTTTACGTCTGCCTTCCTAGGCACCTTCACCAAAATTATTATAAAGAGAGAGATAAATAAACAAGGAAATAAATAAAGCTAGTAGACTATAACGTATCATACCATTGTGGTGCAACAGGTCAAGGGTCAACCTTTAAGTTCAGCTATAAAGATCCGCGGAGCAGCAGCATGCATAATCAATGACCCGTTGGCATAAAAAAGTCAGTCGCTACCTGTAGTCGCTATCATGCTTTTAGCGTGTGTGTGTGTGTGTGTGTGTGTGTGTGTGTGTGTGTGTGTGTGTGTGTGTGTGTGTGTGTGTGTGGTGATCGCATAAATGTGTGTGTTTGTGTGTGTATACATACA
>NC_134805.1:22640285-22644704 GCF_046742065.1 Oratosquilla oratoria
GTGTTGTGCGTGTGTGAACAAGGAATTGTCCCCACACTTAATGAAATCACCTAGAGGCAACCTGATAACATCTACCTCCTCTTGCTTCTCTCTCTCTCTCTCTCTCTCTCTCAGATCTCCTGCACCTCCCGCCGAGGCTTTCGGGAGAGAGAGAGTGATTGGCCGCTGATGCGCACCTGACACGCGACCAGGACAGATGACACGCGTGACGTCACTTCCGATGACGTCACATCCGGTGGATATCGGTGATGGAGATTTGGTCACACGAGATCTCGGCCACTGGACCAGAGATTGTCGACATTGTACCTCTGGCAGCGTCTATGGCAAATTGTCGCTATGGTGGACGATATTGTGCAACGTTCTTACACACACACTCATATATATATATATATTTTTTTTTGGGGGGGGCAAGATTTTTTCTGAACTTAAAAGAACATGTTTTGTTCGGTGTCGTTAATTTTAATGAAGATCTGTTGAAAGGAGAAGAAAAGCTTTAAGAAAAGGATTATATACGCCTGGTTTTCTTTAAGAGAGAGGAGAGAGGGAGGAAAGAGGGAAGAGAGAGGAAAGAGGGAGGGGTAAGGAAAGAGGGAGGAGAGAGGAAAGAGGGAGGGGAGAGGAAAGAGGGAGGAGAGAGGAGAGAGAGAGGGCGAGAGAATAAAGAGAAGAGAGAGAGGGAGGAGAGAGGAGAGAGAGAGGAGAGAGAGAAGAGAGGAGAGAGAGAGAGACAGAAGAGAGGAGAGAGAGGAACGATAACCTGAGCAGAATCCAGTCGAGCGGGTGGGGGGGGGGACGTCCAGGCGCTTCCAGGCGACGACCAGAGCATTCCCGAGTCCAAGACTCGAAAGGCAGATGTAAGAATTCCAAGGTCCTACTCAAAAAACTTTATTCTTCTCCCGAATTCAGCATTCCACAAGGACGATATTATATTTCTGAATTGAAGTCTATTCAGATTCTGAAATTAAAGCTTTATTCCATTTATTATCATAATTACTGCTATTTTTATTACTAATGTTAAAATTATAATAATATTATTTTAACTCGGGATCATAAGTTCAGGAACTTCACGCAACCGTTAACGACGAAGGACGATATCATTTTTCTGAATTGAAGTCTATTCAGATTCTGAAATTAAAGTTTTATTCCATTTATTGTTATCATAATTACTGCTATTTTTATTATTAATGTTAAAATTATAATAATATTATTCTAACTCGGGATCATAAGTTCGGGAACTTCAGGCAACCGTCAACGACGAAGTAAAATAGATAGATAAATAAAGAATCAAAAATAAATAGTTGAATAGTAAAAGACAATAAAAACGAATAAAATGAATAATAAAAAAACTAATTTCTTTCACGTATTTCACTTTGTATTCACTTACGTGCTCATTTTCTTTCAACTATTTACCATTTATTTTAGTTAAACATTCACTTATTTATCCACTTCCAATTACTTTTCTAACTATATCTTCATTTCCTCCAATTTCTCTACTTACTAGCTTCTAATTTTCGCACTATTCAACCAATCAACTTGCATATCAATCTCCACTTTCGACTCCCTGATCAAGGGACTCCTACCCTCGTTCCAGGGGGTCGTGTATTGGCACTGGATGTCATCACGTGACAGCAAAGGAAACACCGTGACGTCACGTGCAAGAGCAGCCGAGTGGTCACGTGACCTCTGACGTAACGACACGCCAAGGCCTCGTCAGTCCTGCAGACCACAAGACCCTCTCCCTCCCCCCCCTCTCTCTCAGAAAGATGAATAAACAAATAAAAGACTTGTAATTAGTGAAGAGCCTTTTAGTACTGACTGCCGTCAAGTGATTTCATTCAGCTAAAAGAGGCCCATCCCCCAAAAAATACACACACGCACACACACAAATATATATATATATATATATATATATATATATATATATATATATATATATATATATATATATATATATATGAATCTGGGAATGGATGCTAAGAGGAGACTGTATGAAGGAGTGATTGTGCCAACAGCACTGTATGGAGCAGAAACATGGAACATGAGAGAGGAAGAAATCCATCATATCCGGAGATGTCCCAAGAGAATGGAAGCTAGCTAACGTTACTCCCATATTCAAAAAAGGTGACAAAAAGAAACCAAATAACTATAGGCCTATAAGTTTGACTTCAATCGTAGGAAAAATAATGGAAACTATCATCAGAGATGCTATCGAACATCATTTAGAAAGTAACCGTTTGATAAATGATAGCCAGCATGGTTTTCAGACGGAAACGTTCTTGCGTGACTAACTTACTCGAATTCTACAACACAGTTATCTCGAATTATGACAAAAGAAACAATATAGATTTAGTATATCTAGACTTTGCAAAAGCTTTTGATACCGTCCACACGAAAGACTACTTACTAAATTAGCTTTGCATGGAATAAGTGTTAGCCTATTAGGTTGGACTAGTAATTGGTTGAATGGTCGAAAACAGAGAGTTGTTTTAAATGGAAAAACTTCTGGATGGAAAAGTGTTGCAAGTGGAGTTCCTCAGGGTTCCGTTCTTGGGCCACTTCTATTCATAGTATATATAAATGATATAGACCAATGACTAAAATCTACTGTTTCCAAATTTGCTGATGATACAAAACTGTGCGGAGTGGCAAATGATCACTCAAACCAATTAGATATTCAAGAAGATTTAGATCAATTACAGCAATGGTCTGAAAAGTGGCTAATGAAATTTAACACAAGTAAATGCAAGGTAATGCACATAGGTAAAAATAACAGTAAGTACGATTACAAGTTATTTGGAAATTCGTTAACAAAAGTGGATAGTGAAAAAGATCTCGTTACTGATAATTATCAGTAACGACCTCAAATCATCCAAGCAGTGTATTTCAGCCTCAGAGAAAGCAAATAAGATTCTAGGACTGATTGGCGCGATCTTTTGATTTCAAAAGTCTATCACTCATTAACAAGCTATATAAATCGTTAGTTCGTCCACATTTGGAATATGCTGTTTTCGTATGGTCACCGAATCTCATTAAGCCATTGACAGACTGGAAAAAGTACAACGGCGAGCCACAAAACTGATTCCAAATATCAAAAATAAATCATACGAAAATCGACTAAAACATATGAATCTGTTTTTCCCTAAAAAAGCGTAGACTCAGAGGTGACTTGATACAGGTCTTTAAGATTTTAAAGGGAATTGACATCAAAAGTGACCAAATTTTTACATTGAATGAGAATCAGACAAGAAACAATGGTCTCGAACTGTCCGGAAATAGATTCAATTTGGAAGTAGGTAGAAACAACTTTGCCAACCGTGTAGTTAATGAATGGAATAAACTTCCTGCACAGGTAGTGCAATGTAGTTCAGTTCGAAGCTTTAAGAATCATTTAGATAAATACCTAAGTAAGATGCTGTAATGAATATAATTTATCTTATATTACTTGTTTTTTGTTTTGTTGTCATTTGTCTGTCTGATTTTCATTTATTATTAGTTATATGTCAATTAATTATTTACTATTTACCTGTTTGTTTATTATTTACTTATAACAATGCATCTAATTATGTATCTTAATTGTTATTTACATAATCATAGTTTTTTATTTATTATTTTATTATTAATATGACATTTTTTTCGCATCCGACCTAGATATGGATCAAAAGGTCTCCTGTCGGCATGCTCCGCCTTTGTAATCCTTTGTAAGAGAGGAGTTTGAATGTGTTTGAGATGGAATGTCTGAGAAGTATGATGGGGGTTACTAGGCTAGATAGAGTGAGAAATGAGGTGAGGAGGAGAACAGGGGTGGAAAGGGAGCTGGGAGATAGGGTTGATGAAAGAGTATTAGGATGGTTTGGACACATGGAAAGAATGAGTGAAGAAAGACTAGTGAAGGAGGTATGGAAGGCAGATGTGGAGGGAGGTGAACATGAGGGGACGTCCTAGGATGAGATGGATGGATGGGGTGAAGGGGCTTTGGGGAAGAGGGGAATGTTGGTTGAGGAAGGACGGAGAGGACAGAAGACAGGGGTGAATGGAGAATGGTTGTATATGGAAAATGTTTGTGATGCATGAGGTGTAGAGGACGGGTGAATGGGGGTGAGGTAGTGTGTGTGAGCAAAAATTTTTTGACGCAGCCCGAAGGGATTTCTCCCCGTCCTCTCCTTTATATGGGGGGACGGAGAGGGGGGGTCGCCGATTTAATGAAGCGGCCTTGCTGTGGATGTGCTGTGTCATGCGACACTGCTTCTGACCCAGGGCAGTGGACAGGGTGCAGGGATGACCCGTCATCTAGGAGGTGCTAATATGGGAGGGAGGGTGGAGGGGTGTGGAGTGATTACGGGGGATGAAATGGGTGGAATTTTTTGTGCCTTGTCATTTTTGGCTACCCCCCGGGTAATGGGGAAAAAGCCTTGGTATATG
>NC_134805.1:22645204-22655204 GCF_046742065.1 Oratosquilla oratoria
TACACGTTTACCTTTGTTTACTAATGCCGCGCCCACACGGCCGGGCTGTGCCTGGCAGACTTTGCCCTTCCCGGGCAAAGTCCGCAGACTCTGCCCGCAAAGGTGTCCACACAGCTGACGATGGTGGTTGGAGGTTAGTTGGCCGCAAGCAGAGGTTGGGAGCGAGTGCTTCAGTGCGGTACGATAACCATGGTTCCCGCCATACTTGGAAAGAAGGTAGCACTTTACAGCATTATAATTGCTGCCTGCATACAAAAAAAAAAAAAAAAAATTCACGGGCGACATGTCTGGTGCCGGGAGTGGTTACAAAGACGTGATTTAATGGGAAGCATAATTTCTTTTTCACACGACTCTCACTCCTGCTTATTGTTTGTGCTACGTGCAGCACGTTTCTCTTTTTTTTATAATCAAAACACTTCACATTCCATAAACATCCCTGAACTCGGTATAAATAAATCAATGTTACGGTGTCTTGTCGAGACCAGTATACACTAGTACTAAGTGCGGACATGGTGGTAACGTAACTTCGGCCTGTACTGAGCGGGTTAGCTAACTTTGCTCGCACCTCACCTCGTGAATTTGGCAGCGATATCAGCCCTGCATCCAGTGCCCGCAAATGGCGCCGGGAACGGACTGTTTGATGGTTTGCCCACTGAAATTGCCCGTTGTCGAGCAAAGCCCTCGTTCCCGGCGGACAGTGCCCGACCGTGTGTACGTTGCACAAGAAACATATAATTCACACATTTATCTACCATTCCTTTGGGGGGGGGGGGTATGACCGCGTGTGCGTACATATGTACGTGTGCATCTGTGTACACATTCGCACACGTACACGTTAGCTTAGTGTTGCTGTGATACAATCGATTACTTTCTCGATTTCTTTTCCTTATTCGTCACGTGTGACCAGTTGGTCCGTGATGTGATAACGCTATCTCCTTTTCCTTCTTATTGTTTATCTTTTTCCTGCAACGATAAGCGGGTAGCCCGCATGCCCACGCACACGTGAGTGTAACCTTGCAATCGCGAGGAGGAGGACGAGGAGGACGAGGAGGACGAGGAGGAGGAAGATATCGTGGACGCTATTGACACTTTTAGCTGAATCCTCTACACAACAAAATCGTCACCTTAGTCTTGAGTGGAAGGAAACATTACCCCAGTGGCTACGTGTCGAGCTCATGAGCACATGGTACGAGTTCGATTCCTGGGACATACTGCGTGCTTTTTGTGTTGGTTCCCGACAGCCCTGGCCAGGCGGGGAGGCGACCCAACATCGGTCTAAAAATAAATAAATAAATAAATAAATAAATCCCAGCGGCTTGACGTATCTGACAGGGCGCCTTACCAGGGGTTTTTCACTTACCACTGCATGGGACTGGGATGGCGAGTTTTCATTACCATCACCACCAGTGGTAGTAACAACTTACGAGACCTTATGCAGAAGTGATTTAGTTGGAGTCGACAAATTAGAGAAAGAAAGACACAGAGAGAAAGAGAGATTGAAAGAGAGAGAGAGAGAAAGAGGGTGAGGGGTTGCAGAAACGCAAGACAGACAGACAGACAGACAAGCTGACAATATTTGTCGTCAGCTGATAGCAAGAGTTCAAATCAAACGCAAAAGTTGTTGATATATGACAAAGCACAAGTTTTATTTTCGATTCATTTCTACATTTTTTTCCTGAAATTAATTTTTTTTATTAATCTATTTCTCAAGATTAATTCTTCCATGTCTTATATTTTCATAGATTTCTTTTTCTAACCACTACCAGTAAATATATTATTTGTATCAATAGGACTATCGAAGTGGCGAGGAGATTGGTACCAGATTAAACCCTTTCTCGAAGAAATAATGCAAATAGAATTTTCCTGTCACTAGTTTTAGTTTCACCTTGTGAAATGTCAAATTCTGTATTTGGTTGTCATATGAAAATCAGAACATTCTCTCATGCACACACACATTATATACAAACATCACATACATACTTACACTTACATTTCTAAGCTATGCCTGCATGCCTAAACGCTTGTTCAATTAGTCTTATCAGCTACAAGAAAATATTGGGAAAAAAATCGTAAATTCTCTGCCAAGAAGAGATATACAAGACAGCGCCGCCGTAGACCAAAACAAAGTGCCTCAAATTCCTAGTTTATTTTCATAAAGTAAGGAAGGGATGGGGTGCTCATTTGTGAATGATATTTTGACGCAGCCCGAAGGGATTTCTCACAGTCTTCTCTTTTTCTGCATGAGGGTACGGAGAGGGGGGGGGGTCGCCGATTAAGTGAAGCGGCCTTGCTGTGGATGTACTGTGTCTTCCTGCATTTGCGTTTGACCCAGGGCAGTTGGTAGGATGCAGGGATGACCCGTCGTCCACGAGGAGCTAAGAGGAGATGGGGGAAAGGGTGGTGGAGGGGAGTGGAAAGGGTGGGAATAGGTACGTGCCTCTGATTTGGCTACCCCCCTTATAAGGGGGAAAAAGCACCAGGTATATAGTTATAGACCCAGATAACAACGATAACAGACCTCGAAGGACTCACTTGCTACAGTCAATTGCCGCTTGATGCAACAACAACAACTACTTCAGGTAGTTTCAACATCAACACACTGGGATGGTACCGTGACCACGACGACCACAGAACCATGTCAAACGCCTCTATTAAATCATCGTCGGTGGCGGCAGAGGTAACGCGAAACTAAAGCATGTCATTCTAAAAAAATAACGATAAAATATATAAATAAACTACATAAATAAATACATGAATAAAGATTAATACTATAAAATGAATAATAGTAAATAATAATAATAGTAATAATGGATGCAAACACAAAGACGGGAGTTTTAGTTTTTACTATTTCAAGATTTAAGGTTAAACTTCATTGATTAAATTCTAATCTGTACCAGCTTATAAATATTCAAAAAGTTATGACAATTTCCTTGACGGTACAAAAGGTCTCTACAATGCTCAACCAATGCATAAACACACACACAAACACACAGGTTCAACGAGTAAAGGAAATTAAAGAAATACTGCCCCACGACGACCACCCCCGACCCCCACCCCCAAGGGAGAGCGCCAGTTTTTCTCCCTGCCAGTTTCATTTCATCGCCCCCCCACTCCCCCCCCCGTCTTCCATGCTCAGAAATCTCATTACTTCCTTCTCGTTCCCTCTTCCTCATTACCTCCAATTACCTGCGTTCGCGCTGAGCCCAAACAGTCGACTCGTTAAACGAGCGCCACGTCCCCGACATAACTATTTTGATGATGAGAGCAACTTCGGGACTTGGATGTGGGACCATTATTCCTCAACGTCCCGTTTCCCTCCACAGATATCAACCCGATTAAACGCTTCAATTCGGCGACGCCCCCGCCGTGACCTCTGACCCCCATAGCCATCAGGCATCAGGCGCCAAGCGATTTCATTCAGCTGGACGTTGGCCCCCACCGTGCTGAAAGCCACTGCGGTCGACCGAGACCCCGCTCTGACAAAGGTCCAAAACGGCCGAACAAAATCGTCTGGCCTTTGTCGCAAAGGGATTCCCCAAGGCGCCACCGTACTGGAGAGGTCAAGGGGGTTGTCGGTTACGGTCAAAGGTTAGATGACATACACACGCGCCCACACACACACACACACACACACACACACTTAGAGAAGGGGAAGGTAAGAAAGAGAGGAAAGGAGATTGAGAGAGAGAGGATGGGGTGAGAGAGAGGGAGGAAAGGGGAGATAGAAAGAGAGGAGAGTAGAGAGAGAGAGGGGTGGGAGGGAGAGGGAGAGAGAGAGAGAGAGAAGGGGAGGGAGGAAGAAATGGAGTGAGGGACGGAGAGTACGTGAGAAAGGAGCTGAGATAGATGAAGATATATAGAGAGAAAGGGAAGTGAGAGAAAGAGTAGAGAGAGAGAGAGCCTATTAGAGAGCACAAGCGCTGTCCGGGTGTGAGGTCCTGGAGAGAACACGAGACCATTAGGTCCGTACCATGGGCACTCGTCCATCACGCTGTCATTATAATCTCATTATGTTTTTTGGCTCCGTCTCCCTTGCCTCACGTCCCAGAGTCGTAACATTACGACGTCGTGTCGTTACGATATCTTTACACGTCGTCGTCGTAAATTCGTCGCACGGTGGTGTCATTTCGACGAGCCTCACACGTCGTCTTGACGTCATCGTTGTGACGTCATCCATCCTCAACTTGTCACTACACCATTCTTCAATGGCGCTGTTACCTCCGTACGTGTAATGCAGTGACGAAAAACATTTTTTTTTTACTTTTATTTGATCTATTTCATAATACATGAAGTGTACCTATTTTTTGTATACACTGTATTAGTTTTGTCTTTCTCTGACCACTGTTATGATTATCATTATTAAATTATTTATCAGAGGAATACATAAAACATACAATATTCCTTGTGTGACGTCACGTCACGAACAGCGTATGCTACTCACTCCGGAGACGCTCCACCTGCGTCACACGTGGAGTGACGTCACGAGCTCGACGGGTGACGCAACTCAAAAGACCGTGACAGTAACCAAATGAAAGCGCGACAGTTTTCCTCGTGGCGATCTGCTCGAACGGCGTCGTCGTCGTCGTCGTCCTCGTCGTCGTCGTCGTCGCCGTCGTCTTGGGTGGTAAACAATCCCACACTGCTGGAAAGTTTAATTAACATTTTTTTTTCTCTCCTCCTCCTCCTCCTCCTCCTCCTCCTCCTGCCGGCGAGAAAAACAAATTATGATCTTCCTGGGTTGGATTAAGAAGGGCTGATGAAGGAGGCTCTTCCGGCAAAGAGAGAGGAGAGAGGGAGAGGGAATGGAGAGAGAGGAGAGAGGGAGAGAGATGAGATGAGAGACGAGATGAGAGATAGAGAGCGAGTGAAGAGAGTGAGAGGAGAGATGAGAGAGATGAGAGAGAAGGGAGAGAGAGGGGAGAGAGAAGGGAGAGAGAAGGGAGGAAGAGGGGAGAGAGAAGGGAGAGGGAAGGGAGGGAGAGGGGAGAGAAGGGAGGGAGAGGGGAGGGGAGAGAAGAGATGAGAGAGAGCGAGAGGAGAGACGAGAGAGAGATAGGAGAGTAAGAGAGGGAGAGTAAGAGAGAGTGAGAGAGAGAGAAAAGAGTGAGGAGAGCAGAGAGGAAAGAGTGCGAGTGTGTGTTTGTGTACATATTAGAGAGAGAGATGGGGGGGCAGCAGGTTAGTTGTTTTATATAATCAGTTTCCTTGCGGTCTTGTTCTATAATTTTATCATGAATCATAAATGTATATTGTGATTATGTATACAGATGCGTGTACTCTGTGTGTGTGTGTGTGTGTGTGTGTGTGTGTGTGTGTGTGTGTGTGTGTGTGTGTGTGTGTGCGCGCGTACGTTTCTTTTTTTACACCTAATTGTAGTATACAGGAAAAGAACAACACTCGTCGAGTCCCGTCTCCTGTTCTCCAATTTGATCATACCTAGCCTCACACCATACCTTTGTGTGTATGTGTGTGTGTATGCGTGTGTGTGTGTGTGTGTGTGTGTGTATGTATGTGTGCGTGTCTTCCATGCTGAGCAATAACGTATTCAATTGTTGTGTGTTACGTGTTATGGTGTAATTCATATCACCTGTTAGCACCACCGACAGAAGAGGATCTGTATCACCCACAAGGTAATTGCACCACTGATGGTGTTAAGATGGTGATAAAAACAACAAAGGACTACTACCACCATCACCTTCACCACTATGTCCACCACCACAAGCACCTTCACTATCACCACAACCTTCACTATTACCACCACCACCTTCACTATCACCATCATATTCACTATCACCACCACCACCTTCACTATCACCACCACCTTCACTATCACCACCACCTTCACTATCACCACCACCTTCACTATCACCATCTTCACTATCACCACCACCTTCACTATCACCATCATCTTCACTATCACCATCATCTTCACTATCACCATCATCTTCACTATCACCATCATCTTCACTATCACCACCATCTTCACTATCACCACCATCTTCACTATCACCACCATCTTCACTATCACCACCATCTTCACTATCACCACCATCTTCACTATCACCATCATCTTCACTATCACCACCATCTTCACTATCACCACCACCTTCACTACCACCTGCCCCGTGCCAGGAACCAGCTTTTCCTCATATCTCCAGCTTGTGCACACACACAAGACTGTGTTGCCCCCACTTTGTTGTGCATTTACTTCGTTTCCCCAAATGTCCAGCCATGAACCACTGCTTTGTGAGCCGCCACACGTTGACCCCTCAGCGGGACCCGAACCACCACCCTTCCATCCAGCTCTCTCCAGCTGTCCGGAGGCAAGAATCGAACCGTGATCATTCTGTTGCTCCCTATTGCGTAATCAGGCGTTCTGTCCGGTAGGTAGCGCAAAATGAGCTTTGCTCGTCTTGTTAACAGGGCCTCAATCCCCGGCCATTACGTCAGTGACGTCATCAAGGAATAATGACGTCATCAAGACCTGAGATGACCTGTCTAGCGTTAGCCAGAACAAAACCTGGACAAAATACGTGTCACTCTTAATGGCCTTCGTCACAAGTAGCACCATACCACCGTCACAAACGTGATGTCACATCCATCACACAAATTACGTCACACCCGTCACACAAACGTGACGTCACATCTGTCACAAACGTGATGTCACCCGTCACAAACGTGACGTTACACCCGTCACACAAACGTGACGTCACGCCTCCGTCACGACAAACTTAACGTCGCACCGTAACAAGATTGAGAACTTGTTATGGACCTTTGTGCCGTCACGACCCACAAAACAACATCTCTGGACGCGTTGTATTTGTTCCAATTCATTTCGACTGATCTCGTTACTGCAATGGCGTCCTCTATGTATTTTACTCTAATTGCAAATTGTTCAATTCACCTTATCAAACACACCGTAAAGATGAAGACGAAGAAGAAAAAGAAGACAATGAAGTAGAAAAAAGAGGAAAGAAGACGACAATGAAGGAGAAAAAAGAAGACAAAGAAGAAGATGAAGAATCTCAATTAAGCCGTTTCATTTAACACGTGTACCACACTCGTCACCTCCTCCCTGTTACCCCCCTCCCCCTCCTCCTTGTTAACCTTCGCCCCCCTCCCCCTCCCCCCCACCCCCGCTCGCCCGGGGCGACAAGAAGTAATCACGTGATCCAACGAGGGCGCCCAGGCTGCGCTAACTACCAATCCAACTGTGTAAACGACCCTGTGATGGATACGGAGGGTCCAGGTCCCCTCCTGAGGGGGGAGGGGGAGGGAGGGAGGGGGGAACCATTACTCCCCCTTCTCCCCCATCCCACCCCCTATCACCACCCACATCCACTCCAACTCCACTTAGAGAGGAAGAAAGAGAGGGGCTCTGCCGCAATTGGGCACACTGAGGGTAGTGGTGGTGGTGGTAGTGGTGATGTTTATGCATGGTGGTGAAAGTGGCGGTGTTAGTGGTGAAGGTGGTTGTGGTGGTGGTGATGACGTTCTGGGTTTGGTGTTGGGGTCGTGATGGTGGTGGTGATGACAACGCAATGGGGTTGGGGTGTTGGTGGTGAAAGTATTGATAGTGGTAAATATTGCGTCTGTGTTGGACGTGGTCATGTTGGAGATAATGGTGTAGGTGATCTTACTTAATTCTATTTATTTATTCATTTATTCATTATTTTTTTGGAGGGCGGGGTCTTGTTCCTGTGGTCCTTCCTCGTTTTCTTTGCCTTAGATTTTTTTTTTTTTTTTCAATCTTCCGTATTTTTGGATTTCCTCCTGCAGCTGAATAAAACAATATGGCATACATACATATACCAAGACTTTTTCCCCCTTACATGGGAGGTAGCCAAAAAGTAAAAGGCATAAAATCATTCCCACCCATTCCATCCCTGAATACACACCACACCCCTCCACCCTCCCTCTTATCTTAGCACCAAGATGGCGAAACAAAATAATGTAACCATTTCAATGATATCAACGATTCATCTTGGCTGCCGCCGCTGGGCGATTCTATTCAGCCGAGGGGGAAGGGAGAAGGGGGAGGGGGAAGGGGGAGGGGGAAGGGGAGGGGGGGAGGTGAAGGTAACAACAGCAGGTTCAGAAGCAATACTCACCGCGGGTAACGACGTCGGTAATCCCAGTCTGCTGTTACTAAAACCCACAGTTATTCATACTAACGGTGACAGTAACTGCCACGAGCCCAGGCTATTACCACAGTAATGACGGTGCCAAGACAAGTTAATGCCTGGGCTAATGGCCCGGCCAGCACCGTGCAGCACTGTATAGCTGTTGCTCTGGTGGACGGTGGGCGATTTAATTGCGGAAGTGGCTGGGTGTGGGAGAGTGCGAGATTCCGATCTCGCTAAAGACCAAAAGGTCACCTGGTCGAACTCCGGGGTTGAGGTATTGTAAATTTACTTTATCGTCAGACCATAGCTGCCCGAGTACCTGAGGCAGCTAAGTGCCTCCCGGCGTCAGCTGCCGACCCAGGAGCAGCTGCTCCTAAAAGCAGTTCCCATACATAATGACGTCACTTAAATGACGTCATATTTTTTATGTTTTACAGTCGACTACGGAGTTTTGTGGTGGTGGGGGTGATTATCATTATATTATTCTTATTATTGTCATATTACTATTATTATTGTCATACATTATCATTATTATTATTATTATTATTGTCATTATTATTATTATTACTGGCTACCTCTATCAGTATATCATTAAGATTAATATATTTATATTGGTTTACTTGTTAAGGAAATTATAGTATATAAACACATACACACACACATATTATATATATCACCAACTTTCTTTACAAAGCTCATCAAATATGTCCAGACTATTAATGGCCTTACATCTGAAAGTTGCTTAATGTCATTAGAAAAGAAAGTATGGCGGTCATGGGGGTAGTGGTGATAGTGAAAGTGTATATTGACGGTTTGTTTTGTCAGTACTGACGGCCGTTTTGGTGATGGGTGGTGGTGGAGGCGGCAGTTACTGTGATGATGATATGATGATGATGATGATGATGTGACGAAAATAACACTGATGTGATGATGATGATGATGATGATGATATGACGAAGATAACACTGATATGACGACGATGACGATGATATGGTGATAGTGAAGACGATGTGATGATTATGATTATGATATGACGACGATGATAACACGATGGTGATATGATGATGACGACGGCGATGACGACGATGATTGTGGTGTCAGTCTTGCTTCTGATTCTGGCATCATCTCCCCCCCCCACCTACTCACTGGGTCACCCCCCCCTCGTGCACCCCTTCTCCTCCCCTTGTGCCACCCAACCCAAATACCTCCCCCCCCCCCGCCTTCCTTCCCGTCCTTCCGTAAAAGGCGATTCCAAGCGATTTGCATGCACACGCTAGCTTCACACATGCATACATGGATCGGTGCTTGCGCACAAGCGTACTTCAGGGACGGACAGACAGACAGACAAGACAGACAGTCAAGCAGATACAGACATATACTGAAGGAAAGGCTGGCAGACACTCAGACTGACAGGCAGATACAGTCGACGGACAGGAAGGAAGATGCAGCCATATACTAAAGGAATGGTAGACAAACACGCAGAAAGACATTCATATGTACAGAAAACTTACATGTATACACGCACATACACACGCTATTAGTGTATATACTGTGATATACATAGAGGACATGTACGAATAACACGTATATAATTTTTCTGATTTTTGTGTTGGGATTTGTTATCTTCAAGCACAACAGTAACCGACAGTATAATTTAATCTTTCAGAATGCTAAGGCAGGTTTGCTGCATCTTCAAAGATAAGTATGACTCGATAGTTCTCTCTCCATCTCCCTCTTCTCTTCTCTCTCTCTCTCTCTCTCTCACTTTCTCTAACTAAAATATCCTTCACCAGTTCAATGACGACCTCTTTGGTGCGATACTGGCACCCCCAAAATGGATGTCTACTGTACGTTATATATATATATATATATAT
>NC_134805.1:22657704-22660204 GCF_046742065.1 Oratosquilla oratoria
GAGCAGTTCCTCGAGCTCGAGGGAGGAGTTCCTCGAGTTCGAAGGAGGATGTCCTCGCGTTCGAGGGAGTAGTTCTCGAGCTCAAGGGAGGTCCTCGAGTTCGAAGGAGTAGGTCCTCGCGTTCGAGGAAGGAGATCGAGTTCGAGGGAAGAGTTCCTCGAGCTCGAGGGAGGAGTTCCTCGAGTTCGAAGGAGGATGTCCTCGCGTTCGAGGGAGTAGTTCCTCGAGCTCAAGGGAGGTCCTCGAGTTCAAAGGAGTAGGTCCTCGCGTTCGAGGGAAGAGTTCCTCGAGCTCGAGGGAGGAGTTCCTCGAGCTCAAGGTAGGAGCTCATAGAGCTCGAGGGAAGAGTTCCTCGAGCTCGAGGGATGAGTTCTTCGAGCTCGAGGGAGCAATACCTCGGGTTCGAGGGAGGAGATCCTTGGGTTCGAGGGAGGAGTTCCTCGGGCTCGATGGAGGAGTTCCTCGGGTTCGAGGGAGGAGTTTCTCGGGCTCGAGGGAGGAGTTCCTAGGGCTCAAGGGAATAGTTCCTCAGGCTCGAGGGAGGAGTTCCTCGAGTTCGAGGGAGGAGTTCCTCGAGCTCGAGGGAGGAGTTCCTCGAGCTCGAGGGAGGAGTTCCTCGGGCTCGAGGGAGGAGTTCCTCGAGCTCGAGGGAGGAGTTCCTCGAGCTCGAGGGAGGAGTTCCTCGAGCTCGGGGGAGGAGTTCCTCGAGCTCGAGGGAGGAGTTCCTCGAGCTCGGGGGAGGAGTTCCTCGAGCTCAGGGGGGGGGAGTTCCTCGAGCTCAGGGGGGGGGAGTTCCTCGAGCTCGAGGGAGGTCCTCGAGTTCGAAGGAGGACATCCTCGTGTTCGAAGGAGTAGTTCCTCGAGCTCGAGGGAGGTCCTCGAGTTCGAAGGAGTAGGTCCTCGCTTTTAAGGAAGGAGATAATAGAGTTCGAGGGAAGAGTCCGAGTTCGAGGAAGAAGTTCCTCGAGCTCGAGGGAGGAGTTCCTCGCGTTCGAGAGAGAAGTTCCTCGCGTTCGAGGAAGGGCATCGAATTCGAAGGAAGAGGTCGTCGAGTTCGAGGGAAGAGGTCGTCGAGTTCGAGGGAAGAGGTCGTCGAGTTCGAGGGAAGAGGTCCTCGAGTTCGAGGGAAGAGGTCCTCGAGCTTATCAGATTTCTCCAAGTTCATAGAAGAACTTAGAGAGAGAGAGAGAGAGAGAGAGAGAGAGAGAGAGAGAGAGAGAGAGAGAGAGAGGAGAGAGAGAGAGAGAGAGAGAGAGAGAGAGAGAGAGAGAGAGAGAGAGAGAGAGAGAGAGAGAGAGAGAGAGAGAGAGAGAGAGAGAGAGAGGCTTCCCAAGTTAGATACAGAGAGAGAGGAGCTCTCCGAGTTGGAGAAATAGGGTGGCGAAGCTTACCGAACTCGAGAGAGAGGCTCCTCGTCCTGACTTCACATCAACCCCCCAACCCCACCACTGCCCACTCTTTACATTAGCCCCCCCTCCCCCGCCCACTCTTCACATTAGCCCCCCTCCCCCTCCCCCGACCCCTTAATCCTCAAACTTCGCACAATGACTTCCTGCGTTCGTGCTGCCGTCTCCTTATCATGCTGTACGAATTTCACAAGTCCCACGTAATAACTTTAATGACATCTGCCCGGTCCCGTTGGAGGAGGTGGCTGCCACGCACCAAGCCTTTTTGTCCGGGGACCCACCGGGAAGCCGGAGAGGGGGGGGGGGAAGGAGGCACCGGGGGACGGGGGGGGAATGGGTGGGGGCCCCTTCTCCCGGGTGGCGGTGGCGATCCAGCGGGCGTTGGGTTCTCGAACTCGCTGGGTGGCAAAAGTTTCTCCTGCTTTGTGGATGGGGTCTCGTTTCCGTAAGACCTTAAGACCGTGGAGGCGTCTTTCGGCGAATTGGTGGGCGTGGCTTCGGTCTCGCGAGGGGTCTTGGGTCCTAACGCTTCCGGTGAAAAAACGAAACTTGACTTCACAATCGGTCTCTCTCTCTCTTCCAGTCTCCCTAAGCCCCTCTCTTTCAGTCTCCCTCAGCCCCTCTCTTTCAGTCTCCCTCATCCTCTTTCTCTCTCTCTCTGTCTCCCTCAGCCCCTCTCTTTCAGTCTCCTTCAGCCTCTCTCTGTCTCTCTCAGCCTCTCTTTCTCTCAGTCTCCCTCAGCCCCTCTCTTTCAATCTCCCTCAGCCCCTCTCTTTCAGTCTCCCTCAGCCTTTCTCTCTCTGTCCCCCTTAGCCCCTCTCTCTCTCTCTCTCAGTCTCCCTCTGCCCCTCTCTCAGTTTTCTTCTGCCTCTCTCAGTCTCCCTCTGCTTCCTTCAGTCTCTCTTTCAGTCTCCACTCCTCTCTCTCTCTCTCTCTCTCTCTCTCTCTCTCACTGACAAGGGTCTTAGTAGTACTTAAGGTCTCATTGTACTTTCTTATCTCACGGAAGTTTGATCGCAAGGTCAGAGTCTCTCTCAGCGACAAGCATGGGGTCTTATTTGCATGCGAGGTCTCACAGAGACTTTGATGTTGAC
>NC_134805.1:22665204-22677704 GCF_046742065.1 Oratosquilla oratoria
TATATCCACTGAATCGTATCAATAATAATGGCGATAATGAATATATGTATGTACAAGCCGTATGTGAATCACCATGGTATTGTTGGACTTGTAATCGACGGATATTGCCAGCACGTAAGAGATATCAGAGCTCATTAAGTCTCTATGGGTTATGGTGTAACCTTCCATACACTCCTCCCCATTGTTCAAAGGGAACAGTAACGGCTTCGCGTATTAGTGGAAGCTCCGCCATAAGTGGGGGCGGGGGGGGGGATTCTGTACCGTATGTGTGTATAATTTCATCATGCTGTACAGTGTTTACAAATTTATCCAAGTGTAACATCTCAAGACAAATAGAACCACCCAAGGTTCCACACAAGTAGGACAAGGCCGCTTGTAAGACACCACTAGTTGGTGGATATCCTTCTGGTCCCAGCCCTGGCGGAGGGAGGAGGGGGAGAGAGGAGGGGTGGGGAGGGGGAGGGGGAGAGCAGTCACCGCAGTCACCGTGTGCGTGTGTGTGTGTGTGTATGTGTGTACGTGTGTGTGTGTGTGTGTGTAGGGAGGCGGGGCCAGCCACACAAAAGAAGCCCGTTAAGTTCATTACGAGGATTTGAATAACAAAAGTAAAATTGTAGGTTCGTCACAGAGCCAACGAATCCTGGGGTATCGCACGTCCCGCCGCGCCGCGCAGCGCGTCCGGGGCGCCCGGAACACGAGCCCTGTCCGGGGAGGTGGCCGGGACATGTCCCGGGACTGGGGTTGGGAAAAAGACCCAGGTTTTTAACGACCGGGTCATTTCCGGGCATTCGCTCTATCTCGCCGTTTCTTGCTGCCCGGACAAGGACTTTTGTTTGTTCCGGAATTCCGGGAGAACTTACCCGGCGAAGAGCAGGTTGTTCGGCGTTGTGACGACACTATTCCGGTATGGTTTTTGTCTGAACACCAGGAATAAAGCAGTTTCTCATCCTGATATTTTGCGAGTTATCAGTTTGCGCTCTCATACCGTATATACAGTTGTTTATTTACGAGTATGCTGATGTGTCCATACAACACACACACACACACACACACACACACACACACACACACACACACACACGAGGAAGGCGAGTGCAAAACGCACGGGACCAAGTCCAAGTTTATTCCTGACTAGTTTCGCACTAAGCTTCTTCTGAGCTAACCTAGCTCACCTAACTGACCTAGATTCGTGTCTACCTTGGCCACCTTCCTTAACTAGTCATTATACCTAGTCTTTGTATACTAGAAACCCTGGCCCGCTTTGCGAGAGGGTGGCCTGGAGGCCTCAAGCGGGTCCCGGTCCACCAACACATTCTTCAAGCCGGAGACCGCCGCCTCTACTGCATAAAGCAGAGTTCCTTTGCCAAAGTCACAATGAATGTCAACGCGCTGAACGTGAACACGATAATGGAGGAGGAGGAAGAGGGAGAGGAAGAAGAGAGGAAGAAGAAGAGAGAGAGAGGAAGAAGAGAGGGAGAGGAAGAAGAGAGGAAGAAGAAGAGGGAGAATAGGAAGAAAAAGAGGACAGAAGAGGAAGAAAAAGAGGAACAAGAAGAGGAAGAAAACGAAGACGAAGTGGAAGAGGGTGATAAAGAAGAAAAAAGGAAGAGGGAGAAGAAGAGGGAAAGGAAGAAGAGAAGAAGAACAGGGAGAACAGGAAGAAAAAAGAAGGACAAGAAGAGGAAGAAAAAGAGGAACAAGAAAAGGAAGAAAACGAAGACGAAGTGGAAGAGCGAGATAAAGAAGAAAAAAGGAAGAGGGAGAAGAAGAGGAAGAAAAAGAGGAAGAGGAGGAAGCGGAAGAAAAAGAAGAGAAAGATGACGAAGAGGAGGAAGAGGAGGAGGAGGAGGAGGAGGAGGAGGAGGAGGAGGAGGAAGACCCTCGTGGCGTCACCATGGTATCACAAAAGGTGTTACCACCGCCTCCTGGTACCTCGCGAACACCATCTCTCCACTGCAGTTACCATTTCCACCACTGCCAACAAGGCTTTCCACAACCCCGCCAACAATTTTACTATCAAGCCACTGCCGTCATATCGGGCGAAACAAACCGCGCCATCCTTATGTCCTAGCCAATCACAAACACCCTTATCCCTACGGGCGTCATTCTAAAGCGATCATAATTGGTCAAGGAAAGAAAGAAGGCGTGGCTTATTTCGCATTAGACATAAAATCAACACTGACCTTGTGCAGCCACTAAACATTAAAAAAATGAAAATTAGATTAATTAAATAGATAATTAAAATATAAAATTATATTAAATGCATAGCCACACTCACCATTCTTCTCCTAAGCTCAGGTTCACGCCTGAAAAAAGAGTAAAAAATAAAGTTAACTAGATAGATATAAATCATACAGTCAAAATAATCAATCAACGAGTCAAGTCATCATCATCTACAGGCATTTTCAGTCCACTGCAAGACAGAGGCTTCTCTCAGTGTGTTCGATCCTGGGAAAAAGTGCGTCTGTTCCAACCAACCATCACCAACCAGCCAAAAGCTTTGACGTCTTTCTATCTTGGTTTAGGTCTTACTTGGCTGCTTACTGCATCCGCAAGTCTCATTCACGACTTCAGTGCTCTTGTTGTTGGGAATCGCCGTGACCAACACCACCGTATCCCTCATCAACTCCTCCCGACAGCGGCACACTTTACTGGCATTATTCTGTCTGACGACAAATTAAGTAAAGGAGAGTCACGGCAGGGGATTTAACTCCTGTCTTAACCTTTTCACTAATAGTTGCATTTGTTATGGCTATTGTGTGTGTGTGTGTGTGTGTGTGTGTGTGTGTGTGTGTGTGTGTGTGCGTGTGTGTGTGCGCGTGTGTGTGCATACATCTCCGCTGTCCGTTACACATCACTTGTTTGTTTCTTGTAGTACCGCTGTGTGCTTTCGCGATGGGGATCACGTTATCAGTCATCTGAAAGTTGCCATAACAAGGAAAAACACCTATACATGAGAGAGCGCGCGCGCACACACACACACACCTACACACACACACACACACACGCACACACATACACACACACACACACAGATTGATTTTTATATAATTTGTAATGAACGAAATCAAAGATGCGGACTATGCAAGACCAATTTAAAGTTATTCATAAAACAACCAGGTAAACAAACGCACACACGCACTCATGCACACACACACACACACACACACACACACACACACACACGTACGTACACACACGCAATTCCTCGAGACTATATGGTCTTTTGTTGTTGGTATTCCTCTGTACTCGGAAGAACAAGACAAACCCAAGTGCCGGCCTCAAATTCATGTTAGACAAAAGGAAGATAGAAATCCATCGTTAGGACCCAGGGAGGGAGGAATGGAGGGAGGGGGAAGGAGGGAGGGAGGGGGGAAAGGAGGGAGGGAGGGGAGAGGAAGGGGGAAGGAGGGGGGAGGGAGTTGAGGGAAAGCAAACACGCTACAGATAAATCTTACAAGGAAAACAGGCACAGCGACTCACACACAGATGAACATCAGCAGCTAAGAGAAGCGCGCGAAGGCTTGAAGGTTGACCTCGGAGGGGGACGTGGAACCGGGGAGCGGAAGGAGAGAAGAGATAGACACAGGTTGGAAGAACGGGTGGAGGAGGAGCTTTTGTGTAGTCGCTGGTGAAGGACGAGGGAACGGGTGTTGGAGTTCGAGGAGTACCTAACAAGGCAAGTGGACAAGGAGGAGGGGGAAGGTGAAGAAGTGGAGAGAGGGAAGATCATTCTTAACACTTCGAACCTGAAGAGTACCTGATGACAAAGGTGGACACGGAGGAGGAGGAGGAGGAGGAGGAGTAGGAGTAAGAGGAAGAACGAAGTGGAAGAGAGAACGGAGGATCCTTCTTAAGACACAGGTAGGCGGCTTGGATCCCCCTATCTGTTACAAAGCCGCTTATTTCTGCGGGCAAATTATCGAGACAACACAATGGCCGCATCGAGGAGACTCAGGGGTGCTTAGCACTCACTGTGCCGGCCGCTCGAGAGAGAGAGAGCCAAAAACCTTCTGGGAAATTGGGATCCTCGTGGCTTTGGCGGTTTTCCACCGGATTGACCTAGCCAGGGGGCTAGCCTCTCTCTCTCTCTCTCGGTGTGTGTGTGTGTGTGTGTGTGTGTGTGTCTGTGTGTGTGTTTACCTAATTGTAGTATACAGTAAAGGCGCAACGCTTGTGAGAACCTGTTTCTCTAATTTATACCTGGCTTCAAATGTACGTGTGTGTTTATATGTGTATGTGTGAGATAATAACCGATGTATTAATTTCCTCTTGTTTGGCCTACTTGTGGTCATGCACACTTTATATACCTTATTCTAGCTGACGGAAACTTTTTCTATTTGTCAACTTTGTAAACTGCAAAAAAAAAGTATTTGCCTGTAATGTGCAGAAGTTACGATGATGTACGAGTATATATTGCGTACAGTGTATATGCATGCAAGCACGCACGCACGCACGCACACACACACACAAACACAGCAGAAGCGCCTGGATACGACAGCAGCTGCACGCTCCACCGCCCTCCCGGCATGTCGAGCCACAAGACAAGCCAAGCCAAGAGAAGACAGGACAAGAAAGTACAGGAAAATATAGGACAGATAAAGACAAGCCAAGACAGTACAGGAAAATACAGGACAGGCGAAGAAAAGACGAACCAAGCCAAAGCAAGACAGGACAAAGACAGTACGGAAAAATACAGAACAGGATAAGCCAAGATAAGAATTGCTAAGCCAAGGAAAAAACAGGATAGGACAAGCCAAGACAAGCCAATATAGGACAAAAATCACACAGGAAAATATAGGATAAGAAAAAAAAAAAGAAAAAAAAAAAGGGACAAACCAAGCCAAGCCAAGACAGTACAGGCTAAGTCAGGCCAAGCCCCTAAACCTCCCCCCCCTCCGGCACCCTTCTTTCCTGCTGTGGAGTGTTTGCTTCGAATTCTCCTCCTCTTAACGATGCAAGCCTAGGTTCTGTTCCAGCGACTGCTACCTGTGGCTCTTCAGGCATACAGGGCAAAGGTGAAGGCTTCGGTCGCAGTTCGACCGAGGTTCCATTTCCAACAGCTTCAGGTGTTCTCCGACAAGACTCACACTACAAGAGGCAAAGCGTTTCGATTGCAGTTGAGCGTCTCCTGGTGTGAGCCCTCCCCCTCACGCCCCACCTTTCGGACTCTTTCTGCCATTTTGTGTCCGGCGTGCTAAGACCTCAACGCGGGGAGGTGACCGGATGATCTCCTTCCGGACGGCGGGTCCGGACTAATTAAAAGATCCTTATCGGCGCCAGGGTCGTCCCCCTCCAGTGTCGCCGTCAGCGTCGTCGTCGGGTCCTTCGGAATCACTCCAGCGTAGGGAGGGAGAGAGGGAGAGAGGGAGAGAGAGAGAGAGAGAGAGAGAGAGAGAGAGAGAGAGAGAGAGAGAGAGAGAGAGAGAGAGAGAGAGAGAGACTCTGGTTGCAAGACGCGAAGAGAGAGCCCTTCCGGGTTCTAATAGGCTGAAACCCTTTTGTTCCGCGCACTCAATTTGTCTCCTGGAGAACTCCTGGAGGAGGAGGAAGGGAGGAAAAGTAGGAGAGGGAGGAGGAGAAGGTGGAGGTGGAGGAGGAGGAGAAGGTGGAGGAGGAGAAGAAGGAGGAGGTGGAGGAGGAGAAGAAGGAGGAGGTGGAAGGAGGAGGGGAAGGAGGAGGGGGAGGAGGAGGAGGAGGTGGGATAGAAAGAGGAAACGAGAGACTAATAGCAAAGGTTGTAAAGAAAGTGAAAATTAAATCATCTCGTCAAAACAGACTTAGGTAATGAACAAGTCTATTCCAAGAAGAAAAATGAAAAATAAAAAATAAAAGACGGAGAGATGAAAGAGTACAGTCACCTACACTTATACCCGTCCGTCCCTTCATCTGTGCACCTTAAAAAATGGGGACATTGGTTACAAGAGAGGATTTTGAGTTGTGACGCTTTTGTGTGAACGCTGAATACAATCACAGACGCGCTGAAGCCACATCACCTATTCCTTGAAGTGGTGCAACTGGTTCACTAACTTTCAATGGTACCAGTGTCCTTAATCCTTTGATTACCGTGGGCTTCCTTAGAGACGCGAACATCAAAGGTTTACAGAAAGGACAGAAACTGTCAAGACAGATACATCTCTGTATATGTTAGTCCTAGACAGACAAACACAGACGTGGAGAGGGACAGATAGACAGAATCTGTCAAGACAAACCTGTCTGTATACTTTATCAGACAGACAGACAAGTACAGACAAATACCTATCTGTATACTTTCTCACTAGATAGATAGATGGACAGAGGCACCTGTCTCGCTTGACATAGACGGGTAAGTAGACAGACGGACGGACGGACAAACAGAGGCTGGGACGACAAAGTAATCCCCTCCCAATTTCAATTAAAGGGAGACGGGTATTAGGCCGCTGATACCCGGCTAATCACTTCATGGGTCCTTCTCCTTTAGACGCCTTCGTGAGATTTCATTCGGCTGATGGGCAGACTCGGGGTCTCCAGCGCGTCGCTTGGAATCTTTGTCTGTCACGTAATCAGAGATGAAGCAAGTCTCCTAGGCGGCACTAAATGCTACACGTAGCTTGGAGAGAGAGGAGAGAGAGGGGAGAGAGAGAGGAGAGAGAGGGGAGAGAGAGGGGAGAGAGAGAGAGAGAGAGAGAGAGAGAGAGAGAGAGAGAGAGAGAGAGAGAGAGAGAGAGAGAGAGAGAGAGAGAGAGAGGGGGGAGAGGAGAGGGAGAGGGGAGAGGGAGAGAGAGAGAGGGAGGGGGAGGGGAGAGAAAGGGAGGGAGGGAGAGAGAAAGGGAGGGAGGGAGGGAGAGAGAGAAAGAGAGAGAGAGGGAGGAAGAGAAAGAGAGCGAGAGGGGAGGGAGAGAGAGAAAGGTTCTTCATTTCTAACTGCGATAGTGGTGATATTGTTGATAGTGCTAGTAATGGCGAAAACGGCAGACACGGCAGATACACAAGGCATGGAAGCGGGCAACCCTTCCGAAACCTTAGTTTTCGTCACTCTGTAACACCTCCATAACGTATAATCCGGAATGAAGACCAAGATACTCTTGTGTGTATTAAGGGCCATTTACATGATCAAACTGTTTGTCAAACTCGGTTTGTCAAACAAATGTTTGAAGTGATGTTTGACCGTGTGAATGCTGTATTTGGTTGTCAAACACGTTTGACAAACGTGTTTGACAACCAAATACCCCATTCACACGGTCAAACATCACTTCAAACGCTCGTTTGTCGAACCGAGTTTGACAAATAGTTTGACCGTGTAAATGGCCATTTACTGTACATCAAAAGAGATGCCTGTCTGGATAGGGACCCCCAGAACCCAAGAGGAGGACCCGGACGACAACGATCCCCGGTAGCATGCGGACATCTCCCCCCCCCCTTCCACCTCCATCCCCTCTCCGGTCCCCTCCGGATCCCCGTCCCCCACCCCTCACGAGATCATCTCCTTAATCTGATTGGTAGGGAGAGGATCAGGGGCTGCGGTGAACACACACGCATATGCACACACGCACACACATGTCCATATTCGTACATGCACTTCATGTGCGCATATACACGCACATAAATACATGCCCATACTATACATGAGCGTTTATGCATGCACTACTATTTATATCCGCTCATATACAGTACATATATACATGCGTGTACACACACACAGATCGGACCTACGAGCTTAGATCGGACCTACGAGCTTAGATCGGACCTACGAGCTTAGATCGGACCTACGAGCTAGATCGGACCTACGAGCTCTGAGTTCTCTTCCGGGAGGGAAATAGCTGTCGATCACGAGTCCAACACGTGATCCAAAGACCAAGTGAACACATACACACAGTCTCCATCAGCCTGATATCAACGCTACATCAAGTTGTAATCCCAAGCTGTTTACTTCCACAACACGTCATCAGTGAGTCCTGCCCCCACCAATCACATTACAGACAAATACGTATAGATAATACCGAGGTTGTATCATTATTGCAAAAACAAATATTCACGAATAGATGAACGAGAAAAAGAAATCAGTCCTAAACACTAACATTACAATGATCTCACAATTATCTTATATTTTGATAATACTCAGAATTCCAAGCGATTTTGTTCAGCTGTGAGGCTTAATGACGTCATCCTGGAATCGAGCGATGGAAATGACGTCACCAAGAGGACGTTTTAGCAGGGAGTTCTCAAACTGAGACCTTCGTTAGTAGGAAGATGATAGTTACTTAGGAGACCGAGGTTGAGTGGTTAGTGGGAACATGTTAGTGGACTGGTGTAATGGAGTAGTGTTAAGACGTTATCAAACTGGGCTATTTTCCCTCCAACCTCCAATTCATCGGCGGTACCGACCACCTCCAGCATTTTATCCGCCGTGAAATCACTCTCTGGCGAAATATTGAGTAATAGCAGCAACGACTGCAACAGCACTGTAGGAAAGCGGCCAAACGCAGAGTATGGGATCCAATGTATTTTACGTTTCGCCCAGAAGGGCTTCTTCAGAAATAACACAGTGGAGAAACATCTGACTCCTTATATAGCCCGAGCTTGCGGGGTGAAACAAACATAAAAATGGTGTAAACACAATTCGCGTAAATTGCTTGTTACTTAGTTATTAAAATTGCTAATGGTTTATTTATCGCAAAAAACCCACTGTTCTGATTTATATTATCAATGTTTCTCAACTGTGTTATTTCTGAAGAAGCCCTGCTGGGCGAAACGTCAAATATATTGGATCCCATACTCTGCGTTTGCCCTCTCCTACATGGCAATTTTTTTTTCCAACCAATTTTTTTTTTTTCAACCAAAATACAGAGAGCGACACTTGATATGCCGGAGGAAAATGATTTTCCTCCAGCATATCAAGATCCCTTCCCGAAAGCTGCGTGCTGGAGATTTGCTCCAACAGTCGGAGGACGAGAGTGAAGTTTTAGTAGTAGAACGTGACCTTAGTTGTAGCCTTTATCTACCATCAAGACAATTTAGTCCCTCAATTGGCCGTTGATGCGTCTTCGTAACCATCGCCAGACGATTTTATTCAGCTGAAGGGGGCGCCTCCATAAGGTCAAAGGTTAAGATTTCGTCCACAGACTCGAGGGAAAGTCGAACTGATGGACAAAGATAATATATATGGAAATAAAATAAACAGCTTAAACAATAAGCAAACAAATGAATAAGCAACTAAGAATACGAATTAGTAAAGATTTAGTTACACACACACACACACATATATATATATATATATATATTATATATATATATAAAATCTAATGATATGGTTCGATGGTGCAATGGTACCATTCTCGACCGCAAATTCATCTCACCCTAGGCTGAAAAAACATTCAGCATCGCTGCATTGCGAGTTGGCACTCCCAAGTTTTTTTTTTTGTGTGTGTGTGTGTGTGTGTGTGTGTGTGTGTGTGTGTGTGTGTGTGTGTGTGTGTGTGTGTGTGTGTGTGTGTGTGTGTGTGTGTGTGTAGTCACGATATTACCTAAAGATCGGTCTCTATACACGCTCTGAGCTCATCCAAGAAAAAAAATCAATCGCGACTCCGGCACGTGATCCAAGACAGACAGACAGACAGACAGACAGACACACACACACACACACAACGCCTCGGGGGCGTTCAGAAGCGCGGCACACAAACGACCCAAGTGATACGGACAAGGTCTTCTTCCTCTTTGACAAACGAGGCCGGAGAGGAGGGTACAGGTCCGTTTCAGTGGCTCGATATCTATAATCACACCAAGATAATACCGTTCCAGGGTATTACAATAAACTTCAGGAACGAGTTTTGTGTAGGACAGGGAGGAGCAAACGGCCAAGGCGGGGACTTGTCGTTCCGGTGGAATATTTTGAGGAATCTCATCTGTCCTCTTCAGAGCTTCATAAGAGTTTAAAAAAGGCAGCGACCCCGTTGAGACACACATTCCACACTCTGGCGCGATGTTCTTTTCCTCCAGGACAGAGCGCTGATGAAACTATATAAAAAAAAAAAAAAAACGGTGGTGGTGGTGTGTCCGTCATTCTCAGTGAAGCGGACGAGTACAACATTATGATCCACGACCCGCGTTCTCAACATGTCGGACACAAGTTGGCTCCACGTCGCAGCGATGCAGCTTTCGTGTCCGCCAAGTCGTAGCAACTCTTTTATTGGCTCAACTGGTCATGGTTCGCAGAAGGCTGGCTGTTGAAACTGAATGCTCTTCTGCAGGAAATTACATACATATATATACATTACATAATATATATATATATATATATATATATATATATATATATATATATGTGCTAATAAGAACACGGGTACGTGTGTTCACTTATGCAAAGTAGACCAAATGGAAAAAGAAACTAACGAAGCAGAGCGCTTTCGTATATTACTTTTTGCACTGGAGACGTAATATACGAAAGCGCTCTGCTTCGTTAGTTTCTTTTTCCAAGTGGTCTACTTTGCACATATATATATATATATATATATATATATATATATACATACATACACTGTGCGTGTGTGTGTGTGTGTACTACACGATGTATTCACATGTATATATTTGTATTTGTGTACGATCCACAAGTCTACAGTATATGCACACATACGTGTTTGCATGTGTGCGCGTGTATATGTGCGTTTTAATTAATTTTATCTAATTTCTGTTTCAAGTTACGGGATGCACACATGCACAGTATACATATATATATATATATATATATATATCAAAGGGCCCCTTCTTATAGGGTAGGTGTGTGTGTCAGAATTCAAACTATCTTCCTATGTAGAGACATGTTCCGACGTTTCCATCCAAGAAAAAAAAAAATAAAAAAATATATATATATATATATATATATATATGTATATATATATATATATATATGTATATATATATATATATATATATATATTACATATATTATATATATATATATTACACACACACACACAATGTATGTATATTGTTTTTGCCATGTTAGCGTTATCGGAGGCGTGCTGGTCTCATTCGATTAGTCGCGGGTTCGAGTCCTACATTTTTCTCTCCGATTCCCAACAGTGACTGCGGTTACCTGCCCCGACAGTCCTCGCACGGTTTAATAAAGCTAAAGTGACGGCTCTGGTCGCAGATGCTAAGCGCCTCCTGGACTGCTGAAGAATCACACTGTGTTCTTCTGTGATAGAAGTCCACGGTTGCTACCAGGCGATTTCTTTCGGTTGAGGGACACATCCGGCGGTCAAAGAGTTGAAGATTAGCGTGATTCATCCTTGCACAGTAAACTTACGAGTTTGATCACGGCTGCAGTCATGCGTTTGTATACAGCAGAGGGAACCCTTTAACAATGGTCTAATACACCTGATCTTACACAATCAATAATAATAATGATAATAATAATAATAATAAAATTATATGGCCTCCGAGTCCATTTCAAAATGGCATATAAACCGTTACACACACACACACCACACACACACACACACACAAATCCTGTCCTAAACCTCGAGACTGTACTGTACTCATCTTTTGAAAGATGAACAGCGAGACTTAATATTTCATTTTTTTTTCGGAAGATTGTCTCTTCCTCTTCGCCTGTTCAGTTGAATTTAAGAATATAAAACGTTTGAATTTTTTTTTATGAAGAAACGAGTGATGAACCCGCTCGCCAGATGTCACTCTGTTATGTGTAATCGTTCTGGTTAACACGAGAGAGAGAGAGAGAGAGAGAGAGAGAGAGAGAGAGAGAGAGAGAGAGAGAGAGAGAGACCCATTGGGTTATACAACTTAACAGCAACCTCGTTGTCATCATCATCAACAACAAAAACAACAAATACAACTGTGTAAAAGACTCCAAACAACACTTCCATCAAGTCCTCTGTAAAGTTTCAGACCCTTTGTTCTTCAATCTACAAATTTTTCAATAACTTAATTTTTCTCATCTCTCAACATCTTTCAAATGTTTAGTATTATACACACATTTCTGACCAGGTCAGTGTCAGATTAGAAAACAAAAAGTAACGACATTTGAAAATAATTGTACCGAATATCTGGAAATGAAAATCAGTGATGCGCACACATTTGTTGACCTCTGGGGTAAATATGCGCGCGCGCACGCACACGCACACACACACACACACACGCACACACACACACGTTCCGGTGTTCCAGAGCGGCTTCACCTTCCTGGAATGAAACTCGGAACGTCCAGAACCAAGCTGCTGTTCAGCCTCTTGCAGCTGATTGCAGCTGTTGAGCGTCAGTGGCGGTGCAGCGATGCAGCAGCAGAAAGTTGAAGCTGTCTGTCGCCCACGTTTCGGAGCGGCCTCGGCCTTGTGCCAAGCGATTTGCTTCGTCTTTGTGGCGGAACCTCTCCCCACCCCCCAAGAGAGAATGGGAGAGAGAACGAGAAAAATAATGAAGAGAGAGGGAGAGGGAGAGAGAGAGAGAGAGAGAGAGAGAGAGAGAGAGAGAGAGAGAGAGAGAGATCCAGTGAAGCAGAAGAG
>NC_134805.1:22682704-22690204 GCF_046742065.1 Oratosquilla oratoria
CTCCTCATGCAGTCACAACATCATCCATATACAACCATTCTCCACTCACCTCTGTCTTTCGTCCTCTCCCTTCCTTCCTCAACAGACATTCCCCTCTTCCCCAAAGCCCCCTTCACCCCATCCATCCACCTCATCCTAGGACGTCCCCTCATGTTCACTCCCTCCACATCTGCCTTCCATACCTCTTTTACTAGTCTTTCTTCACTCATTCTTTCCATGTGTCCAAACCATCCTAATATTCTTTCATCAACCCTATCTCCCAAATCCTTTTTCACCCCTGTTCTCCTCCTCACCTCCTCATTTCTCACTCTATCCAGCCTAGTAACCCCCACCATACTTCTCAGACACCTCATCTCAAACACATTCAAACTCCTTCTCTCTTCTTCTCTTATGTTCCACGTTTCTGCCCCATACAGTGCTGTTGGCACAATCACTCCTTCATACAGTCTCCTCTTCGCATCCATTCCCAAATGTCTATTCCTCATTACACTCTTTAAACCACCAAGGCATTTACTCGCTTCTCTCAATCTACATTCTACCTCCACCTTCACTCCACCTTTTCCTGCTACACTTGCACCCAAGTATCTAAAACTATCCACTTCCTCCAGTCGCTCTCCCTTAATGTTCACTTCCAGTCTACTGCCACTTTCACCCCTTGTACATCTCATCACCTTACTTTTACCCACATTTATCTTTAGCTTTCTTCTATCACATACTCTCCCAAACTCTGCCACCAGCTTCCTCAATCCCTCCTCTGACCCTGCCACAAGCGCAGTGTCGTCCGCAAACAACAGCTGGCTCACCTCCCACTTTTCTCCATTTTCTTTAACCATCTCCAATCCCTGACTCACTACCCTAGCATTCACCTCTCGCACCACCCCATCCATGTATAAGTTGAACAGCCAGGGCGACATAACGCATCCTTGACGAAGTCCCACCTTTACTTCAAACCACTCACTCTCTCCATTTCTAATCCTAACACATGCTCTACTACTCTCATAAAAACTCTTGACAGCTCCCAAAAGCTTTCCTCCTATCCCATAAATCTGCATAACCTCCCACAGTGCCTTTCTGTCTACCCTATCATAAGCCTTTTCCAGATCCATGAAAGCCCAAAAAACATCCTTCCCCTTTCCTATAGCTTTCTCACATATCTGTCTTACCACAAAGATCTAATCTACACAACCTCTACCCGTCCTAAATCCACACTGTTCCTCACCAATTACTCCCTCTGTTCCTCTCCTAATCCTCTCAATTAAGATCCTCCCATAAGCCTTCCCTACTACACTCAACAGGCTAATCCCTCTGAAATTACTACATTCACACTTGTCCCCTTTTCCCTTGTAAAGAGGAACTATACAGGCACTACTCCAGTCCTCCGGTACTCTACCCTCTCTCCAGCAAACATTAAATAACCTCACCAACCAGTCCACCATCACTTTTGTACACTAGATTTACACTAAAGAAAAGTCTTTATTTTGAAATAAGATGTTAATAAATTATCATATTTATTTTTTGATAAGTAGGATACCGTTGCCACGGTTTACACGCACAAACTTGTGAAAGGGTTAATTTTAAAACGCGCGCTCAATCAAGCACATGTAATCCCATGTTGTGGGTCTATATGGTAACCAATAGAGTTAGATATTAGGCGACGTCTACGATTGCGACACACACTCGCACACATACGAACGTACACGTAACTATTGTACACAATCATGTTTATTATTTTAAGTATGTCATACACGCAAAGCTACTCGTGCTCGCTTGCTGAACGTTACTGAACGTTACTGAACAGCAAGATATTCGGCAGCTTAACAGCTGCAATTCAACAGCGGCCTGCTGTGGGTGGCGGCCCTACAGCTGCGGCTGCCGCAAGCTTTGCTGGCTGCTGGATACAAGATGGAGGGGGAGAGTCGAGCACAATTCACGTTATTTCATCTGAGCATATTTTTTGAGGCAGAAAATTCATATTTTCACACTGCAAACGGGAAAATACGAAATAGTAAGGACTATTTCACCAAATTCATAATCTTTCGTGCGAAACTAAAGCAATATTTCGGCTAGACACGCGGACTAGTAACTTTAGATTTTG
Source organism: Oratosquilla oratoria (assembly GCF_046742065.1). Taxonomy (NCBI): domain Eukaryota; kingdom Metazoa; phylum Arthropoda; class Malacostraca; order Stomatopoda; family Squillidae; genus Oratosquilla; species Oratosquilla oratoria. Next base: position 22,684,800 of record NC_134805.1, read on the forward strand.
CCCATTTTTGGGGCATATTATATATCTGGTGAAGAGAGTGAAGCACCAGATTCGATTTGAAGGATAGCCCGACGTTTCGATTCCCGTCGCCAGACTCCAAATCTTCACATTTATATATATATATAGATATAGATATATATATATATATATATATATATATATATATATATATATATATATATATATGACTTATTAATCCACTGTCGGAGAATGAGATAAGATCGACAGACAGTCTGTATGTTTTGACCACTATATGTGGTCCTCTTCAGCAGAATGTGTACAAATGTGTATACGTTCATTTTACTGAAGAGGACCACAGTTAGTGGTCGAAATATACAGATTTTCTGTTCATCTTATTTCATTCTCCGACAGTGGATTAACAAGTCTTTATACAATATATATATATATATATATATATATATATATATATGTGTGTGTGTGTGTGTGTGTATGTGTGTGTGTGTGTAATAAAACCATCTGGAAAATAAAATGAAAGGTGACCGAACGTTTTCGTCTATTTGAAAATGTCTTAAATAGACTAAAACGTTCGGTAACCTTTCATTTTTATTTTCCAAGTGGTTTTATTACACATTTTGTGAATCACGTGTTTTTGTGATTTATTCGCTTATATATATATACATATATACATATTATACATATATATATATATATGTATATATATATTAACAACCACAATGCACTTTAATTCTAAGCCATCAAGGCCGACATGCAGAAATTGAAATGTGGCACTGCCAAGGACTCGAACCCCAGCATCCTCATGACAAGTGCGGCAGTGACTTAACTAGGCTACAAATACATATATATATATATATATATATATAGTCACATATGCGTACATGAGTGTGGACATAAACGTATAAGTGCATATAGAGACGAAGACAGGCCGACGCGTGTGTCCACGAGCAGTGTGTACCTGGAGGGGTGTGTACACACATGCGGACGCGAGCGAGCGAGCGCCTTTACAACACCCCAACGTTGCACCATTAACGCCTGGCCATTGTCTCCGGCCTTCCGACTGGCCCCCAGAGCCCCCCTCCTCCTCCTCCCCCAACCAGCACAAGTGAGCTTTTGTGGCTTTATTCAGGTGTCGGCTGTCATTCTTCACCCCATGTCCTCCTCCTCCTCCTCCTCCTCAGTCAGTACAAGAGGTACTCTTCGTCCCGTACTACTGATGTTAAAAAAAGATCGTCGTTGTTTGTTGTTATTTTCAGATACCTCGATAGTTCCTCAGTGTATTTCTTTGTCTTCTCTTTCTCTCTCTCCCATTCTGTGTCCCTCCTTAACCTTTGGCTTCTAAATACTCACCACTACCACTCCCATCATATCTCCACTTCCACTCTTCGATGCCCTCAATCCTGTCTCGCCACTCTTATCCCATTCTCCTAAACTTGTCCGTCCCCGTCCACTCCTCACCACGTGTGTCCCCGTCACGTGATTACGTGACACCGTGCGTGACGAGGAAGCGAGGGCAGTGATGACGTCAGGTCACGTGTGATGATTGCATTGAATATTGTACAGGTTAAGGCGAGTTCCTTGTTCACTATTTACGCTCAACTGAACAAACTGAACAAGACTAAGAACGTATGATAATGTGCATATATGTACACACACACAAACAAACAAACATACACACACGAGTTTTTATTTGGTGTTTATATCCATGCGATTTCAAAAGTCACAAAGAAGCATATAACGTGTCTGTCCTTCCATCTGCCTGTCAATCACCCCGTCTATGCCCGTCCATCTCTTCAGTCACAACACGGTCTGTTCGCCATCTGTCCGACACACGAAGGCGTCGCGGGGCGAATGCCTATGTACAGCTAATGATATGTTAATGTAAGCCTCGCCGGCGCCGTTGTCTGTGTCCCGCTAATGATATGCAAATGCTCTCCGGGCCGGTGCCTGGACTCGGAGACGTTGGGTTTATGAGCCTCCCAGCTTTATAACCCCCACCCCACCCCACTCCCTAGCTATACACTTAGCCCCCCTCCCCCCTCCCCTCCCTTGCCAACACTCCCCCCCCCCTTTGTCAGGCGAGCGAGGCCTTCTTTGAACATCTCAAAATGACCTACCACTTCTTGCTCAGAAATTAATCAAATAAATAGACGTATAAATATAAACAAGATTACAGTAGATGCACACGACCATCACCTTTTAAGTCATCAAATGTAAATACAAAGCATATCTTGTCACCACTCCCAGCAACCTTTTTCGCACCCCTACTGCCCCCATCCCCACAGGTCACCCATCACCATCTCCCACTCCTGCGTCGAGTACAGTTTGCCCCATTTCTGCGCTTTGGTGTTGTCCTGGACTATCGGGCATCCTTACACCAATGATATATAATCTGTAAATATCAACACCGAAGTGCGTGCATGCGTGCGTGCGTGCGTGTGTGTGTGTATGTGCGTGTGTGTGTGTGCGTGTGTGTGTGTGCGCGCGCGTGCATTGAACGACTATTGCAATTTATGTTCACGACTTTTTTATCACAAAAGGAATCTTGTATTCGCTTCTGTTATCGAGACTGTCAGTTAGGTGTGAATTAAGACCATTTCATTACAGATACGAGGGGGAGGAGGAGGAGGGAGAGGAGGAAGTGGAGGGAAGAAGAGGGGGAGGAGGAGGGAGAGGAGGAAGAGGAGGGAAGAAGAGGAGGAAAAGGAGAAGGAATAGGGGAAACGGAGGACCAAAAGGAGGAGAAAGAAAATGAGAAGAAGCAAGAGGAAAAGGAGGAGGAAGAGGAAGAAAAGGAGGAGGAAGAGGAAGAGCTAGAAGAGGAGAAGCTAAAGAGAAAAATGAGAAAGAGGAGGAAGAGGAGGAGGAGGAAAAGGAGAAAGGAGAAGAGAAACAGAGGAGATAAATGAGAAGGAAAAGAAGGAAGAGGAGGAAGGACAGGGGAAGCAGAAGAGGAAAAAAAGAGGAGGAAAAGGAAGAAGATGAAGAGGAAAAAGAGGAAGAAGGGGAGAAGCAGAAGAGAAAAATAAGGAGGAAAAGGAGGAAGAGGAAGAAGAGGGGGGAGTAAAAGAGCAAAATAAGGAGGAAAAAGAACGAAGAGGAGGACAAGGGAAAGTTGGAGGAAGAAAGGTGGAGGAGGAGGAGGAGGAGGAGGAGGAACTTTTCTTCCCAAAGTGTACGCGGACTTCCTAGTACACTGTCTTCCCTCTTCCCAATTCCAATTTCTCTTTCGTTTTTTTTTTTTTTTTTTTTTTTGTCACAAATCGCCAGGGAGCCACAGATGACCTGAACAAAATCGCCTGCAATTAGCTAGAACAAAGGCTTTCATATGGACATGGAGAGGGGAGAGAGAGAGAGAGAGAGAGAGAGAGAGAGAGAGAGAGAGAGAGAGAGAGAGAGAGAGGGGGACCGGAAATCTCTTTCTCTCTTTTATCTTAACTCCCTCACCCTCAGTGACTCTCTATCCACCGGGAGGCACTTGACGTAAGCTCTGGTAACGTATTCCTGCGCATCGTCCCCGGACGCATTTGCACCGAATATATTTATGCGTGTATACTAAGAGGTCGAAAGGAGAGCGCTAAGAACGACTGATACTGCACTCTTACTGGGCATGGGGGAGGAACAGGGAAGAGGAGGAGGAAGAGGAGGAGAGAAGGAAATAGGCAGAGGAGGAGGATGAGAAGGGAAGAGGCGGAGGAGGAGGGAAGGGGCAGAGGAAGAGGAGGAAGAGTAGGAGGAGGAGGAAAGGGACAGAGGAGGAGGAGGGAAGGGACAGGGGAGGAGGAGGAGGGAAGAGGCAGAGGGGGAGGAGGAGGAAGGAAGAGGCAGGAGGAGGAGGAGGAGGAGGAGGAGGGAAGGGGCAGAGGAGGAGGAAGGAAGAGGAGGAGGTGGGAAGAGGCGGAGGGAAGAGGCGGGGGAAGACGAATAAATAAAGATTTAATTTAGTGAAGCCTGCTGTTGTTTGACGTACCTGTACGAGTGGGTTGAACTAGATTATAATTAAGACTAGGACTGATAATTACCAGTCGTATTCTTAAAGAGACTTTTCAGAGTATGGAAAGGGGCAGGCAAGCAACCTCACACTAAGAGAGGAAATACAGAGAATTTTGGGGGACTTTCATCCTGGGGCCCCAAAATTTTAGCACTATGATCATATGCAAGTGTGTATGTATATAAGCATATGATTATATATGTATGCGCATGTATATATGTAATAGTATATGTAGATGTATACATGCATGTATATTATTCATATACTTGTATACACATGTACGGACGGAGTCTGTCTCTCTCTCTCTCTCTCTCTCTCTCTCACACACACACACACACACACACACACATATGTAGATGTATACATGCATGTATATTATTCATATACTTGTATACACATGTACGGACGGAGCCTGTCTCTCTCTCTCTCTCTCTCACACACACACACACACACACACACACACACACACACACACACAAACATACACACACATACACACGAAACACTTATCACATACACAGAGCTGGCTATTATTCTTCCATTGTTAGTCTTTGCCTTTCGTATCTACCTGCTAATGAAGCAATGCCGGGGCTTATCGCCCGGCCGTCGCTGATGCTCGGGCGATAGGCGCGGCCCGAGTGTATAAATCGCAAGGGGGCGCTGATAACAGATAAAAGATGGGGCGACCCGATATCGGACAACAAAGGGCAGGTGTTGGTCGCGCCCTTCGTCAGGTGAGCGAGGCCTCCTCCTCCTCCTCCTCGTTTCGTTATTTTTCGCTCAAGTGACATTTTTAGCAAAGGAGGACCTTCCTCCAGATTTGATCAGATCCCAGATAACACAAATTCTCTTTTACCGTCTTATTTTATTCTATAATTTATCTATGTTTTTCTTTTATTTAAATAATCCAAACCTTCTCCGAACAGAGATGGAATTATTATTTTCTTTTGCAATATCAATTTCATTTTATCTTGTTGTTTTTTTCTATTTATATTATTTTTTTCTACTCTGACTCCTATCTCTTGATAACGACTGCTACCGTCCTCCTCCCCTCCACCTCCACATTATCTCCGTGCCTCCATGCAACCTCTCCCACCTCCGAGAGGGAGACTTGGCTCCGACGTCGCTCGACAAACGAGTAAGCAGCATCACGAGGAGGGAAGAGGAGGAATGAGGGAGAGGAGTGCCGAGGAGGAAAGAGGAAGAGGGAAGAGGAGGAGGGAAGAGGAGTGAAGAGAAGGAAAGAGGAGGGAGAGGATAGAACAGGAGGATGGAAGAGGAGGAAAGGAGGAGGTAAGAGGAGGGAGGAGGTAAGAGGAGGAAAGAGGAAGAGGAGGTAAGAGGAGAGGAGGTAAGAGGAGAGGAGGAAAGAGGAAGAGTAGGTAAGAGGAGAGGAGGTAAGAGGAGAGGAGGGAAGAGGAGAGGAGGGAAGAGGAGA
>NC_134805.1:22700204-22715204 GCF_046742065.1 Oratosquilla oratoria
ATATATAACAAGTAAATAAATCAATAATTACATACACCAACGAATATTTCATCTAATCTGGTCGTTCCTATCCCATTTCTCAACCCACTGAAAACAGACGAATAAATATATAAATGGATATTAACAAATTAAACTAATAGTACAACCCAACGGCCATTCCAAAGACCAAGCGGTCTCCCATAGTAGCACTACCCCTGGCCACGTGTTGGCCCGCGATCCGTCTCCACGTAACCCCGGGCATGATATCATGCCCGGACTATGCGCACAGCCCGGGCTCCGTCGGCCCGCTGCTTGCCCGGCCAGACCACCCTCGGCGTCACGATCCTCCTCGACCGCCCTCCTCCTCCTCCTCCTCCCTCCCCCCGCCCCTCCGTCCTCCTCCTCCCACTCCCCTCTATACTTTCCATCCCCACAAATACTCTCCTCCCTACCTGCCCCCACACATACACATTCTTTCTTCTGTCCCCCCCCACTCTCTCCCCTTTCCTATTCCTCTTCTCCCCAACTCAGTGTTCCCCGCCCTTCACTTTAAAATTTCCACCCCAAAATAATTCTCCCACACACATTCTTCCCTCTGTTCTCCATCTCTCTCCTCCCCCCGCTAATTCCGCACCTCTTTTTTCAATATTCGCATTGCTTCCCATTTTTCTTCTTCACCTTTTATCTATTCAGTACCCCTTATTCTTCCTCCTTCGTTTATTGAATCTCCACAATACTTAGATACAATCCGCTTATAGAAAAAAATATCTACATAACTGATAATGTACGTCCGCCCACACATGTACGTACGTGCGCGCGCGCGTTTTAGAGTATCATAGGTCAGGCAACAGTGCAAGGATAAGCAAACGTGCAGTTCATATTCTTGAACAGATATACATATACATGAACGTAATTATGTACGTGTGCTTACGTGTGAATATTCTCGAATGACCTAGGTACACACACACACGCAGAATGATACAGCCCAAACTAGTACAATATCTAAAAGTATGATATATGTAGAATAAGACAGGACCCTACGAACGTAGTTCCTTTCCTATGTACAATAATTAGATGTAAACACACACACACACACACACACAGTCTTCGCGTCTGCGAGGAAAGGAATTCTAGTGTTGGGTGTCGGGATCATTTTCCTGGCCGAAACTGTTCTCCTGATGGTCCAACACCAGCACGGCGGTGCGCCCGAGGTCGAGTCGACGCTGGTCGGGCCCCAAGTAAGCGCAAAATTGGACAGAGTTTCCGGAAGTTCGTTGTAGTTATGAAGAACCATTGGATTGTATATATACTTATAAATATGCATATATGTATGTATACATATATGTATGTAGCCTATATGTACATGTCCAACATGGTAACAACCATATTTACATCGGTGCCCACGGAAGCGTTGAAGTCACTCGGTACCAGAAAGAACATCGTTCTTGAGTTTCCGCGGCTTACCGACGCATCGAACTTGGCACGGCAGAGTTCCGCCTCCTCAAGGGTCTTCACCTTGGTCAGAGGTCGCACTCGAACGAGAGAGACGTGGCCCAAGGGTGTGCCTCCCCCTCAAAGGCATCACGGCCTTATCGAGTCTGGTTTGCGACGACAACGACGCGATCCAAAAACTCGATGTGACAACGGCAAAACCCTCGATGTCAGGTGGTCTCCATCGGTTCTCTCATTTATCATACTTAAGCGGCCCATACACGATTAATTATATTGCGCAATTTCATTGTCAATACTCTGAATTGACAATTAGATTGACCGTGTATGGGGGATATATCGCCCATACACGGTCAATCTAATTGTCAATTCAGAGTATTGACAATGAAATTGCGCAATATAATTGATCGTGTATAGGCCGCTTTATGAAAATTCCTCTTATTTTATCTCACTGGAGACCACTTTAACACTAAATAAAAGCACTATGCACCCACTCACTCCCGCTAAATTTCGATTTACGGTCCCACTTAAGAAACTCCGGTCCTTTAGAGGTTCATGATCCAAAGAACCGATCGCGTAAACCCGGTTGATCGTATCTCTGAGTGCCACATCCACCTCCGTCTCCCTTCCACCTCCACCCCAGCTCATCTGGCACCACCGATATCCTATCACACAGGAAGGTCTTCCAGGTGGGTGCCCCGGACGTCCAGAAGAATCTCGTATGTCGCAAAACAAGAAGAATCTCCAGGCTCGCCATGAGAAATAAATTCGTCATAACAGATAAGGACACGCCGACAAGAAAACCTTGTTTAATCATCATTCCCGCAAGACTGGCTACTGAAACTGAACCAAACTAATGGTACATTGGTTTCATTAGTACCACCTTATCTAAAAAAAGGTGCGAAGACAAACTCAAGACCAGCACACTATTACCCACAGATCTATGTCGACTTAATCAGAAGTCCTCTCCAAGAGGCAAAGACCTTATTCAGAGCAGAAGTACTTTTGATAAAAGACTAACGGAAAAAAAATAAAACTTGAGGCACCCCACGGTGTAGCCTTTCCCCAGTATCTGGGGAAAGGATACTGCCTAGTGTAGGCCTTATGGTCTCTTGCAGTCTCCTTCATTCTTATGTTCATTCTTATGTTATCCAACACTTCACTGAGCCCCTCAGACTTAAACTTAATTTCAGATTCTAATATACTCATATTCCACCTAAACGCAATCATCTGCCCTGATAATGTGCAAATGGATACACGAAACGTTGACATAAATTATAGGAACTTCTCCCTACACTTCCCCAGCCCCGACAAGAAAACTCAAGATAATTAGAAAAAAGCCAAGAGGAGTTCAACCAAAATGAAACATTCTAATCACTTCAATAAAATATTTTCAAGTAAAGCTTTCTAATTACTCATGCATATGTATATATGTATGTGTATAAGTGTGTATGTATGTATATGTATGTATGTATGTATATGTATGTACATAAAACGAACACGCACACATACCAATGAACATAATCATGTTGGTACAAGACTCCGCGAAGACAAAAGAAACCAGGTCTTACAATTTTTTTCCCTCGCTGCTCCTCCTCCTCCTCCTCCTCCCAGACTTGATCAAGGCCCCCGATAATAAAGGGAACCGGCTAGGGTTGACCCCGGCAGCAGCGGCGTCCCGTAAGTAGAGGCCGGAGAGCCACGGCGAGACACGACGGCACCGGGCCAATGACACGGCGTTTCGGAGGCGATGACAGAGCGCCGGGGGAGATTTGAGGCCATCTTTGTCACATATGTGTGTCCATCGTGTAGGTCCGTCAGTAATCCCAGTGATCACCCCCGAGTCGGTGAGTTCCAGAGTAAAGAGGAACGAGGAGGGAGCCCGGATGGACGATAAGGGGACCTCGGGACCTCGGGGCCTCGGGTCTTGCCGAGAGTTTCGAGTCCCGCGTGTCGAAGGAGACTCGAAGGATTCCACATGTGCCACGTCTCCCCTAAAACAACTCCTTCGACTTAGATGTTGATTACCTTTGCTTCAGTGACACACTTTATATATTTTCTTCCGATTAACGCCATACAGCTCCATTCGACCTAGAAAAGGGGTTGGGTTTAAAGGCGTGTTTCTCAACGAAGGAAATGCACCCGAAGCATACGCGATTTCAAAATGCAACGTAATAACAGGGAGGGTGTGCCTTAATAGAAAGGTTATGGTCAAGGGGTGGGGAGAGGAGAAGGTCTATCCCAGTAATAACTCAATACTGAAATATGTGGATGAATACTATTAGATCAATACAACCACAAAAAAGATAATCTCTGTCTCTGTCTTTTGTCTGTGTGTTTACCTAATTGTAGCGTGCAGGAAAGGAACAATGTTCCTGAGGTCTTCTGTGTGTGTGTGTGTGTGTGTGTGTGTGTGTGTGTGTGTGTGTGTGTGTGTGTGTGTGTGTGTGTGTGTGTCGCGTAGTGCGTTTGTGTGTGTGACGCGTAATGTGTGTGTGTGTGTGTGTGTGTGTGTGTGTGTGTGTGTATAGAGAGAGAGAAAGAGAGAGGGGGGGGACTATATCTAGTGCGAGTACCAGCTCCTTCTTACAGAGATTACCTAAAAAACAATTTCCTCTAAGAACAGAACAAATCAAACGGGACACTTACTACAGTGGCCAAGCACAGGGCACCGACTCATGCCGAACATTCGCAACTGACTGTACACACAACGTGATGTTAGCGTTAGGGACTACCAACCTGATTTCTCTTGTATCCCACACATAGGAAATCCTATTCCAAGGTCTTTCGCCAAAGACAAATGAAGCAGGTCCTTGTTTCAAGTCTCTCTCTCTCTCTCTTGCAAAGTCTCGTATCAATTTCACGTGTTATGAAGACTCCCTCTAAGGTCTTCGCCGAAGACCAACGAACCAATTCGGTGTATCAAGACTTAAAAAAAAAGACTTTTCCAGAAGTCTCACATACCAGTTCCATGTGTCAGGGAGACCGCCACCACCACCCCCGAGGGGTCTTCCGCCTAAGACCAATGTAAGACCCTGAGACTCCCAGAAGGACTAGAAGACCACAATTCCGTTGCTGCCAGAACACTGCAAGAATACTACCGGAAGACCCTCAACATCATTCTGAGACCAAACCCGAAAGACCTACATGACAAAGTCTTTATTTTGAGACCGCAAGAGACGCCGAAATCCATCCGACAGACAGACCATTCAGACCACTGTCGGTCAGCTTCCTCGCCATTACTAGACCCCAAGATGGCAGAAACCGGACCACGGAAATAGAAAAATAAAAATTCAAGACCACGTTGAGACCTCCGCCAAGACCATCTCAAACTCACATTAAGCCATACAAGACAACGGACAGCCCACCACCAGACCACGACCATCCATACGAACCACTTCCACAACAACCTCTAAATCCACTTGTATCAAGATCACCGTCAGACCATCACTAGACCACCACCACCAGACCACAATAAAACCATCAGACCATCTCAAGGCGAACTAGCTGAACCTAAACACAACCACACACTTCCCAAACGCACCCATCCCAAAACCACAATCAGACCATTTCTGGTCACTACTTGTAGACCACACAAGACCATCTCAAGACCGACCACCAAGACCAAATGAGTGCCGGTAACAGCGGACATAAATGTAAGCGCTGGTAGTCAGCTATTCACACACATCTCACTGCTAGGGGCGGCAGATGATTTTATCATCCACGTGAAGGATGAACAGATCACATCCCACAAGGGGGTCGCGGTCAATAGAACCCCCGTTCAGGCCATAGACCGTCCCTGAGCTCCAAGGTAAAGAATAGTTTGACGTGTAGATCGTGCATCTACTCGCCGTGTACTGGCACTACACTCCTCACGGTAGATTCCGGGTAGATGAAGCTCAACACCAGATGGCCGAAGAGGATAAAGGAATGACGACAGTAGAAGGACGATAAATGATCCTGATAGGACACAGGCGTGGTAGATAAAGGATGTAGATAGAGAGAGGGGGGGAGAGAGGAGAGAGAGAGGGGGGGAGAGAGGAGAGAGAGAGAGGGGGGGGGAGAGGAGAGAGTATGTGGGAAGGGAAGGAGTTGAATTGAGACTCCAGGAAGAAAATCATATTAGGTCCTGAGTTGAGCTGGCGAGGAGACATATACTGTATGTATGTATGTATAAATTTTTGTTCATGAAGACGTTTCATGACCACTGGAAGGTCGCCGAGGCTGGACGTCAGCATTGAAACGTGAACCGAAACGACAAGACTCGCAACATTCCTGTCCTTACGACGACCAGAAGCAAATGCCCGAAGTGCTATGTTAGACCCCGTAGTGTGACGTCTCAATTATGACAGTGTGACGTCACCGTTATGACGTCATCTCTGGTGTGACGTCAATGTAAGTGATTTTTTTTTCCGACTTGTAGTAGTGCAAATCGTCTTCCAGGACCAGTTGGAGGCAGGGATTGGGAGTGAGGAAGGAGGGAGGGAGGGAGGGAGGGGAGGGAGGGAGGGAAGGGGGCTGGGAGGGGGGCTTTTGAATGGCAGGGTGGCGACGTGTGGCGCGGCAGGGGGGCTGTCCCAAAAACCAACAGACTGACAGACCACTTATCTCTACCACCACCATCACCTGTCCTTATGTCTTTATCCTCCCTCCCCTCCCTCCCTCCCACCTTTCTTCCATTTCTTGACCCAGGTTTCCCTCCCTTTCCCAAACCCGACACTAAAACCAATTCTTCCACCTTGTTAGCGAGGTCTTAACGGACGTTAACCACACACTCTTTCTTTTGTTCCTTCATTATACTTATAAGGACAACTGTCCATAGATGACGCACGCACGAACACACACACACACACACACACACACACACACACACACACACGGTGTGCGCGCGCGCGCGTGTGTATGTGTACAAGTGTATAGTGCACGTCTGTATGTATATGTATACGTGTATTCTCTGTATGCGCGTGTACACATTGTGTGTGTGTGTTATGGGCATGGAAGGTATTAAATTAGAGTTTATTCCTAACCAAGTTACTGCCCAACAGGCTTCTTCAAAAGAAAAGAAAAGAAAAGAAAATCTTCGTGTCCAAAGCTAGCCGGGTTTAAACTCAAGACTCCTCAATGGAATCTTCGTTGCCCTCCTCTGCCAACATACAAGTGCACACACAGACACACACATACACTCCCAATACAAACTGTTGACAATTCTATCTAGGCGAATAAAATCGTCTGTCGGCAGCCAATAATAAATTGATAAAATGCCTTGACAGTGTTTGATAAACCCAGTCTGTTCAAACACCACCACAAAATAAATAAATAAAATAATAATGATAATAAATAAAAATAATAGATTAAATGATAATAATATAATCATAGATAAATACAAGTAAAAAAAAAAAAGGTAGATATATAAACAAGAAAGGTCGACTACCCAACAAAAGTTAATTAAGAGACGGCGTGTCAAGTCTGGCGGGAGCCTTGTTGGGTCTACTTAATACTTTTACCCTTTACATATCCTATCCAGGCCAAAACCAAACACAAGACACGTTCGCCGCATCAGATTCCCGACTTCTGCTTGGCCCTGTTGTCCAGCCCCATTGGGGGGCAAAGGTGGCGTCCTTGGTGACAGCTAAGAGACGAGGGAGGGGGGGAGGGAAGGAGAGAGAGAGAGAGAGAGAGAGAGAGAGAGAGAGAGAGAGAGAGAGAGAGAGAGAGAGAGAGAGAGAGAGAGAGAGAGGAGAAAAAAGTGTGGAAAGAGATTAGAGGACAAAGGGTTGGAAGCGTTGTGGGGCAAAAAGGTTGGGAAGGATTTCTAATCACGAGCGAATGTCGAAACGTGTCCCTCCTCGTGATGAATAAAATCGCCTGGCGCCAGCAAGACCCAAATGCCGGACGCGTCACCGCACTTCAGAAGTGAAACACACGGGCTGCATGAACTTGGAAATTTTGAGATTTCATTTAATAATAATAAAAAAGGGGGGGAGAAAGAAAAATACAAAAGGCCTTTACGCGTGCACACACACATACACACAAGCACACATACATACATACATACACACACACACACACACAAACACGCACATAAGCGCGGGCGCGCGCACACACACACCACATGCAAGCACACACGCGCACACACACACATACATACAAGGACAAACAACTCACACACACACACACACACACACATACATACAAGGACACACAACACACACACACACACACACACACAAGGACACACTAACAAACACACACATGCAAGGACACACTAACTCTCTCTCTCTCTCTCACACACACACACACACACACACACACACACACACACACAAGGGCACACACACACACACACACAAGGGCACACACACACACACACACACACAAGGGCACACACAAGAATGCTTCCCACTCCATCCTTCCCTCCCTGCATCCCTCCCTCCACCCACAGGGTCCCTCCTCACCGGGCCCGCTGTGAGGGCCGTGGGCCCCGCGGGCTTCTGGGGGCGGCGGGCGGTGACAGTACTAACAAGACTTCGTGGAGGTCCCGGGCACGACGCCGCCGGGCCGGCCGAGAGGGAGTGGGAGGGGAGGAGGAGGGGAGGAGGAGTGAGTAGGAAAGGAGACAGGCCGTGCGAAGCGTCGGCAAGAGGAGGAGGAAGAGGAAGAAGAGGAGGGATGGGAAGTTGGAAAATAAGGAAGAGAGGGTGCTGGGGAAAGTGGTAGACAGGAGAAAGAAGGTAAAAGAGAACGATGGAGGAGGAGGAGGAGGAGGAAGAAGGACAAGAGATAAAGTACAAAGAACAAGGAGGAGGAAGAGGTGAAAAAGCTGGACGAGGCAGAGGAAGAGGTGGAAGAAGTGGAGGAGGAGACAGAGGAAGAGAAGTGGAACGAGAAAAGAGACGGTGAAGGGGTGGACCAGGAGATGAGGATGGAGGAAGAGATGGAGAAAGGAGAAACAAGTGTAAGAGTAGGTGGAAGAGCAGGTGGAAGAGAAGGTGGAAGAAGAAGTGGAGGAAGAAGAAGTGGAGGAAAGGAGGAGCAGTTGCAGGACGAGGTGAAGGAAAGAAGGAGAGGCAAGTACAAGAGTAGGTGGAAGAGAGGACGAGGAGGAGGAGGAGAAGGAATGGATGGGACGAGAGCAAAGTGCAACACCTGGTGGAAGAGAAGCTGAGGAATGGGAGGAATAAGAAGAGGATTAAGAGGAAGGAGGAGGAAGGGAAGAATAAAAAGAGGAAGAGGTAGGGGAGGAAAAGGAAGAGGAGGAAGAGGACGAAGAGGAAGGGGAGAAAAAGGAAAGAAAAGCAGAGGAAGGGAAGGAAGAGGGAGAGGAGGAAGAGGAGAAAGAGGAAGGAGAGAAGGAAGGGGAGGAAGAGGAAGGGAAGGAGAGAAGGAAGGGGAGGAAGAGGAAGGGAAGGAGAGAGGAAGGGAAGGAAGAGGAAGGGAAGGAGAGAAGGAAGGGGAGGAAGAGGAGCTGTCGAACGAGGTGGAGGAAGACTTAAGTAATTGCAAGAGGAGATGGGAGAGGAGGTGGAAGAAGAGGATAGGTATAGAGTCACATGGTCAAGAAAAACTACTCTTTTCATATGAATCTGGTTCAACTCCCAACAACCATCGGTACCTCTCATCTGTCCAAGGAAAGAGGAGGAGGAGGAGGAGAGAGGAGAAAGGGAGAGAGGAGGAGGGAGAGAGGAGAGAGGAGAGAAAAGGGAGAAGAGAGAGAAAAGGGAGAAGAGAGAGGGCAGGATTTAGAGATAACCTATGGTACATTTGTTCTTGCAGTCTCGCCCTCGTAATAGTAATAAACATGCAAAAGAAGAGACTGCAGCAGTCAATTTGGGAAATAATTCCCGCTGGCGCTAAAAAAGAAGACATAAACACGAGCAGACCCTCCGGCAAACGGAAGCTTCTGTCAACACGGACGCCAACTTTGTGTGATGGACGACTTGCCAACAACATGCGGACTCCACTCCACCCCCCCACACCCCGAATAAAAAGGAACAAAAAGAATACCATGAGAAGTTTCTTGTTGTACCTCTTAAGATACCTGAAGCTTGATTACATTCGTTATTTGGTGTTGGGTCTTCAACGCTGTCCGGGCGCATCAGAAATTGGGGTTCTTTTCTTGGACCTTGCTATATCGTTGGAGAGGGTGGTCGACTACTCGTTAAGGCTGGTGCCTCCTCTCTCTCTCTCTCTCTCTCTCTCTCTTCTCACTACAAGTGTGGGAGGGAATGTGGGGTGGGGGGAGAGGAAGTTGATTCACAAACAAAGTCATCCCAGCGTTGCCGAAGACGACAACGACGTTGACACACAAAACAGCTGCAGTTCGCAAGCGTCGAAACGTCTTTAGCAAATTACCTTCATCCCGAGGAGGAGGAAGAGGAGGAGGAGGAGGAGAGGGAAGAGCGCTTCAGGGTTAAAAACGACGTCGTTACGGCGCCGGGAATTAGGATGACAGCCATGTTTGCACGTCAAACCTCCTGCGCGCGTTTACACATACATGGGAAGGTAAGGTTTTTGTCTCGACCGGGAGCAGCCAAGAAATGCACCTTTGGCTTTGCCTTTGAATCCCGTTGATATGCAATTAGATCAAAATATATAAAGTGTTGCAAATGAACTCGTCTGAGCTATTCCTACAACACGGGATAGGTGCATTGAGATTCCGACTATTCAAGGTCCATAGTTTCGTTGTCGAAATAAAAAAAATACAAATTATTTCCTATTCATTATTTCTCACGATATAGCAGAAGACAAATTGGATATCTCGGTTTGAGTCTCGTCAATTCCTGACGGTGTCTGTGCGAGTCTGTGTCTGTATCTCCCTGCTTGCATGTCTTCGACTGGTATTTACACATTTTCACGTTCGGCGTGACAAGACCTACATTAAGGTTATCCGTCTTTCCACTTGTGTTTCTGTCAGTTATTTAGTCAGTCAGCCAGCCCGTTAGTCAGTCTCCAGTACGAATAGTTAATCAAGTCAGGCAATCTGTCAATCAGGTAGTAAATTAGTCTGTTAATATGTCTGTGAATGTCTGTATGTCTGTGCCTGCCTGCCCTTCCGTCCATACATCCAGCTGCCTACCTGGTTGCTTGCCTGTCGAAATTACTGCCCACCCGTCTACCCGTCTATTTACCCAACTGCCTATCTTCCCGATCGTCCATCGGCCTGTCACCGCCTGATTGCCTCATCTGCTGCCTCTGTGATTACGGTTCTTATTCCCCCTCCTCTCTCCCTCTCTCTCTCTCTGTGTCTGTGTGGCAGTTCTTACATGAACCTGTGTGTCTGCGTGTATGTCTGTGAGTGTAAGTGTGTGTGTGTGTGTGTGTGTGTGTGTGTGTGTGTGTGTGTGTGTGTGTGTGTGTGTGAGTGTGTGTGAGTGTGTGTGAGTGTGTGTGTGTGTGTGTGTGTGTGTGTGTGAGTGTGTGTGTGTGTGTGTGTATGTATGTGTGTGTCTTTGTGACTGCCTGTCTTAGATACCCCACTCGACATGGAATGGCTGTACAGTTGTGATAATTAGTATTGTACCTCCTTTCATAAAAGTTCGGTCAGAAGCGTGCAATAGCGAATGCCATGAACCAAATGTTCTGAAATTAAAGAAAATACTTAACCGAGCGCATGGACAAGCGAGACCTGGACGAAGTCGACACAAGGCAGTGCCGTGCCTCATTGTCTCGATGTACAAGCGCCAGACGATTTAATTCAACCCAAGGGGGGACATGGACCCTGTCAAGGGGTCTCGACCGACGGAGAGTTCTCTCAGCCCTGGGTCCGCCACTTAACTACACCGGGAGACGTGCAACCGCGGCCAAAACACTTACTGCTCTATGATGCGCTTTGGGGACATTTTGGGGCAGGGAACAAGTCACTGCAGGGAATCGGAGAGGATTCGAACCCACAATTTAGCGAATATGAGACCAGCACGCATCCGATGACGCGCACATGATAGCAGTGCCTAATAATAATAATTCGAATAAAGAATTGATGATATTCAAATTTCCCCCCTCAAAAACCTCCCCTCCTCCTCCCCCACCTCTCCACCCTACCCCCTCCTCCTCCCCCCCTCCCTCTCCCGAGCGCATCAAGAATGGCTTGCGGGTTCCTCCCGAGCGGCCTCACACGAGGACTTGTGAGTAATGTGGTTGAGCACTGGGCCAGGTGTAACCCCAGACGGTGTGGGGGGCGGCGGCGGCGTCCATTGCCCACAGGTGTGTCGAATGGTAACGGCTACCGTGGGTTCGCTCGACTCCGGCCTGTTCACAGTAACCTGACACAAGAGGCCACGCCTCCTACGTCGGTACTGCCTCTCGATTGGTGGGAGCTTCTTTGAGAGTGAGGATGTACATCTCGGCAGCATTTCTCATACTACTGTGCCAACAAGTGGGTTCGAATCCCGTACTCCTTGCAGAATCCCAGAAGCGAATTTGTTACCTGCCCCAACAGTCCCCAAAGCAAAAGATGACTGCTTCGGCCGCAGCTACTCAGCGCCTCCTGGCGTTCACTTACTACGTTGTCCTATACCATCAAGCATAGGCTTGGTATCATTATTACCATCCCTCCAACAAGGTAACTCTTTATAGATTCTATTCTGGCTAACGCCAAGTGATTCTATTCAGCCAAGTTGGCAGACACCGAGCTGAACGGGGCCTCGATCGACCGAGAACCCTCAGTCTCCAACTGAATAAAATAATCTGTCGTTAGCCAGAATGATATATGTAAAGGGTGCCGCCGTGGCGAAGAACGTAAGAATAACTCCTACAAGGAGAACAAAGAAAAAGTGCTGCCAGGAGAACACAAGAACAACTGCCGAAGAGAAGAACACTTTATCAAAAATTTCATGTAGAATCATCGAAAACGCCAACCTAGGCCATCTTCACTACGTGACAGAAAGGCAAATTCACTAACACCAAAGATTTTGATATATTGTACAAAGAACCTCTATCCTCTTTTCTAATCTGTCTCCGGACACTTGTTTGGATCCACTCCCCGGTAGGAGGCCTACCGGTAGCTTTCAGAGCTTCCGGTGTGAGAGAGTCTAAGACCTGAAGAACCGGACCCATCGTCTCCCCGAAGGAAGTCGAGCTCGGCAACGAGGCGGATGGGTCTTCGGGAGATCTCTGGGGCCCCCTTAAGACTCTCGGAGGCCTTTGGAGACTCTCGGAGACCTCCGGAACCCTCCGAAGACGTTCGGAAACTTCCAAAGACATCTGGAGACCTTTGATTTCAAGACATTTTCCAGATCTTCGGAGACATACGGAGATCTCAGAAAACCTTGGGTTCTCCAGATCTCTGGAGATCTTGAATATCTTAGGAGACCTCCGGGGATCCTGGGAAACTTTGAAGACCTTTGGGGGGTCTTCAAAGTCCTCCAAGACCTTCAAAGGCTTGGAGATTTGGAGCCCCTTTCGGAGATCTCCAAACGCCCAAAAGGACCTTACAAAACCTTCCAAGACCTTTGGAGATATTTTGGAGACTTTCAGAAATTGCTGATAACTTTCAAAAACATGGGAAGACGCCCGAAGACCCCCGAGAGACCCTCGGGCACTCTCGGAGTCCACCGGAGACCCTCATACACTCCCAGAGATCCTCCGAGATCGTCGAAGACTCTCGGAGACGCGACAAGAGCCGCGAATCCGTACGTCTTCTTCGCTCTTCATTAGCCAAGTGCGAACTGCTCAGAACGATCGTCGTCTCCCGTAATTGGAGCCTCGACTCGTCAGCGCGTAATGGAGGAGGCGGCTTGAATGGGGAGGCGGTAATGGGGGCATGCAAAGAAAGAACGAGGGAAAAAAAGCAGGTGAGGAAGGAGGAGGAGGAGTGAGAGGGGGAGGAGTGGAAGGGGGGAAGCGGAGGGGGAGAAGAATAAGGAGGAGGATTAGGGGCAAGAAAAGGACAAGATAATTTGGAGAAGGAAGACAAGAGGGAAAAGTAGACAAAGGAAGGAGAGGAAAGGGAGTAGGAGGAAAGAGAGGAGGAGGATGGAGAGGAAACGAGAGGACGAGAAGGAAGATGGGGAGGACGAGGAGGAGGAAAATGAGGACGAGGAGGAAGAGGATAAAGAAGAGGACGAGTAAGAAGAGGAGGAGAAGGGTTAAGGCGTTTGAATCGTCATGAGTGGAAGGCGAGGGCGAGGGCGAGGCGGCTGGATCGCGGGCGCGGGAGCGGAGGGTCGTTCCGTAATTACACGTCGTCCGCCGCCGCCGCCGCCGCCCAGGGTCCTCCTGGTTAAGACCTCGTGACTGTGTGGTCTTACCGAGTCCGTGTTGGTTTTGGTACGACCCGAGGGCGAGGTGCGCAGGGTCCGGGTGGCCCTCCAGGGCGTCCGGAGGAGGAGGAAGAGGAGGAGGAGGAGGAGGAGGGGGTGTGGAGTAGGAGGAAGAGGAGGAGGAGGAGGAGGAGGGGGTGTGGAGTAGGAGGAAGAAGAGAAGGAGGAGGGATGTGGAAGAGAACTATGGAGGTGGAGGACTACGGAGGAGGAGGAATGTGAAGGAGGAGTATGGAGGTCGAGGTCTGGCATGTGAAGGGCGCTGTTCCGCGGTATGTGGCGACTGCAGACTATTCTTGCCCAGTTGGTGCGAGGTGCTGGCAGTGGCGCCCAGATCTGGTCTATGGGGGTGATTAGCTGCCCCTCTCCCAGCCCCCCCCCCGTGTATGTGTGTACGCGCGCGCGCGCGCGTGTGTGTGTGTGTGTGTGTGTGTGTGTGTGTGTGTGTGTGTGCCCGCGCGCGCGCGTGCATGTCTCCTTATAAGACAAGGAGATGACCGTGCGCCTTGGGGACATAATTGCACGCATTATTCGTATTAGTTAATTGCGTGTAAGTGCCTGTACATCCGCTCGACGTGTGTGGGGGGGACGTGCGAGGCTGCGTGTCGGAATGCTTCCCTCGACGAAAACAAAGGGAAGATATGGACCAAAAGGTCTCCTGTCGGCATGCTCCGCCTTTGTTGAGCCCATACGGGGAAGTACGTCGACCCAGTGTGGCACCAAGACACCGGCGGAACGGTGGCGCCAATTACAGGGGCCCTATTCTGGCTCCAGGTGATTTTATTCAACTCTGAGGAAGCGCTGCGGTTCTCCATGGGTCGAGTCCTGGTATCGATTGCTTCCAGACGATTTTATTCCTCTGAGGGAAAGATACTTTATTGATAATACGTTGTTATTTCTATTAACCCTCTCGCTTAGACTGGACAGTTTCTTATTCTTTATCATGCCTGTCGCCAGGCGATTTTATTCAGCCGTCTTCACCAGAGACCGTGTATGGATTAGCAAAGGTCCTGCCAAGAGCCTGACGACTTCATTCAGTTGATAGAGATTTATTTCTATTAATTGCTCGCACATATTTCTCCTCACCTCTTCACCTTGATGACCTCACATTGCTCTTACTGCCGCCACGTGATTTTATTTTGTTTAGAAACTATTTTGTTTAGAAACTACCGATTAACAAGATTTGGGTCTAAGCTTCTAAGTTCTGTTCTAACTTTACGTCACTGTGACGGGCTTTAGATATTTTGTTCAGACCAACGCATTTACGAGTCTACAGATGATTTTTTTTTTCTCTCTAAGGAACTTCTCCCTAAAC
>NC_134805.1:22725204-22727704 GCF_046742065.1 Oratosquilla oratoria
TAGGAAAGAAAGAAGAATGAGAGATAGATGATGGAGAGTGATAGAGAGATGAAGGAGATAGAGATGGAGAGATAGAGAGATGAAGGAGAGAGATAGAGAGATGGGAGATGAAGGAGAGAGATGAAGGCGAGAGATGAAAGATATGGAGGAGAGAGACGAAAGAGATGAAGAAGAGAGATGGAGAGAGAGATGAAGGAGAGAGATGGAGAGAAAGATGAAGGAGAGAGATGAGAGATGAAGGAAAAAGAGAGAGAGGAAAGAGAAGGGAAGAAAGAGAGAGAGAGAGAGAGAGAGAGAGAGAGAGAGAGAGAGAGAGAGAGAGAGAGAGAGAGAGAGGAAGGAGAAGGGAAGCGGAGAGAGAAAGAGGAAGGAGAAAGGAGAGCGTAGAGAGAAAGAGGAAGGAGAAAGGAAGCGTAGAGAGAGAGAGAGAGAGAGAGAGAGAGAGAGAGAGAGAGAGAGAGAGAGAGAGAGAGAGAGAGAGAGAGAGAGGAAAGAGAAGGGAAGCGTAGAGAGAGAGAGAGAGAGAGAGAACGAAGTGTCCCCGCCGTTCTGACACGGTGGTCTCGTGTCATCCAAACATGACACAGACCAGGAGGGAGAGACAGAGACAGAGGAGGAGGAGGAGGAGGAGGAGGAGGAGGAGGAGGATGCCGCTGACCACGAGCGGTCCCACCGCCCGGACACACTCTGCCCCACACTTTACATAAAAGGGAAAGAATAATTATATTGGTAATTTTAATACTAATGAGAAAAAGATAAGAGATGAGACGAGGGAAGAAGAGGAAGAGGGAAGAAGAGGAGGAAGGAGGAAGGAGGAGGGAAGAGGAAAAAGAGGAATAAGAAGACAAAGGCAATCGTGTGTCTTTCGTATTTTTTCACGCTGGTTTTACACGTAAAACAGAAACCCGTTCGATTAAGCAGCCTCCAACTTTAAGAGATAGAACCCAACTCTGTTAACCTGTGGACAACAGGCTATTTTATTCAGCTGAAGAAGGAGAGGAGAGACATTTTAAGAGAGAGAGAAGAGAAATGGAGAAAAAGAGAGATAGAAAGAGAGACAGAGAAAAGGAAAGAGAAAAACAACGAGAAAGGAGAGGGAAAGAGAAACAGTCATTTAACTTTCATTTAACTTATCATCATCCAAAACTGCCCAAGATCAATCGACACGTTAAACGATGCAGAAGCGATTGTGACCAGGTAAGGGGGGGAGGGGAGAGGAGAACATGTGTGTGTGCGCGTGTATACGTATGTGAGGGGGAGGAGGGGGGGTAGCCTACCACACGCGGGGACAATGGGCAGAGACGCTTGCGGTTCGAACCCAAACGGAAATGACCTCTTCATTAAAATATTTGGCGCCGACAGCCCTCTGGAACACATCTCCCCCCACCCCCCTTTCCCCCCCAAGAGGACAGCTACCCCCCACCCTCCCACCACACCAACCTCCCATTCCCCGTCTCACGCGCTCCTGGGACGGAATGGGATGGGACGGGGTGGGAGTGGGTAGATTGGATTGGAATGGGTTGGAATGGTATGGGAATGGGTTGGAATGGTATGGGGATGGGGTGGAATGCGATGGGATAGTTTGGGAAGGGGATGGATACTAGGTGGGATAGTATGGGGATGGGGTGGGAGAGGATGGGGATGGGGTGGGGTGAGATGGGGTGGGATAGGATGGGGAGGGTTGGGATGGGGTGAGGTAGAAAGGGGGTGGAGATGGGATGGGATGGAATGGAATGGGGATGGGATGGAATGGGATGGAATGGGGTGAGGTGGAATAGGGTGAGGTGGAATGGGATGGAATGGGGTGAATGGAATGGGATGGAATGGGGTGAGTGGAATGGGATGGAATGGGGTGAGGTGGAATGGGATGGAATGGGGTGAGGTGGGATGGAATGGGGTGGAATAGGGGTGGGGGGTGGAGATGGGATGGGGTGGAATAGGGGTGGGGATGGAAATAGGATGGGGTTAGGTGGGTGATGCTGTTGGAGGTGAAGGTGAAGGAGAGAGAGCGAGAGATAGAGCGGGCAAGGTCTCCTCCAATCATAAAAGAATGCTGCGTGACTCCGTTCCGTAGGGGCGTCACCAAAAGTCTGAAATTGGGACTTCGTAAAACTGGGAATTAGTGTGGAAACGATTACAGAAAAAAATACAGGAGTAGGAATTTATCGAAAATATTTCGTGTGCAAAATATATATATATATATATATTATATATATATATATATATATATATATATAATAATAACAAATCATGAATAAATAAAAAAGATAAGAAATACTGTGTCTTGTGATGAAGTACAGCTCCATCACATGTAACGAGTACAGCGTTGTTGTTGTTGTTATTATTATTATCATTATTATTACTTGTGCGTGATTAATTATGGTCTTGGATCACCGTATCGGACTCGTAATTGACAGCTATTACCCTCCCGAATGAAAGCTCAGAGCTCCTATGCGGCCCAAATTATGGGTATTGCTGTACCTTGTACATACATATATAC
>NC_134805.1:22730204-22760204 GCF_046742065.1 Oratosquilla oratoria
CCCAACTTGGAGGAGACGTCTACGCTTCCTCTATCCCTGAGCAAGACTTCATTCTGGCCAATGACAAACGATTCCATTCACCTTAAGAGGCTCTCCCACCCCCAACTCACCCCTCTGGTTGCCTGAGTCTGCGCACGCTCAGGGGCATAGGAGCATTATGGTCGCTCATTGAGCATGAAGAGCATTTCCAACCACACTGGCCCATGCACCCTCTTACTTGCGCCTTATTGTTATGCTCACAACAAAATCTAAATGTTCATGCTCCTTTGGGGTCATAGTAGCATTACCGTTGAGCCCTGAAAGTGAAGATGTTCCACTGAACTTAAGATTAGGGGAGATTTCTTCACTAGTAACGTTCAAAAAATTATTTCTCTTGCATATTTTCATTATATCATAATATTTTCTATTCTGCGCTATTTTTTTGCTTTTTGTCTTAGTTATTACGACAGCAATAGTATACATGTTCTTATAAACTTTGGCAAGGTTAAATTATATATATATATATATATATATATATATATATATATATATAATGTATATGTGTATATATATATATATAATGTATGTGTATATATATATTATATATATACACATACATTTATACATACATATATACATTATATATATATATATATATATATATATATAGATACATATACTAATACATACGCATATACACACACATATACACATTCGTATATACATACACACGTACATGTCCAAATACACACACAAACACATGTATACAGATATACACACACAAATATACAAAAAAATATAGACAAAAATATGTATACACAAAAATATATATACTTTATATACACACATACAAAAACATATATACACGTATATAAAAACACGTATGCAAATATATATATATACAAAAATATATATACACATACAAAAATTGTACTCACAAAATACAAACAGTACAAAAAACATACACATACAAATACATATATACATACAAATATATATGTATATTTATATATTATATATATATATTATATATATTATATATATATATGTATATTTATATTATATATATATATATCTTTATAATATATACACACAAATATATTTATACACACAAAACTACATACACATTACAAAAATACACGCACATATACAAATATATATACAAATATATATATATGCATTCAAAAATATATACATAAAATATATATCGTATATGTATACATTATATATATACATATATATATATATATATATATATATATATGCATACACATACAAAAAATATACATCCAAAAAAACTTAAAAATATATACATACAAAAAATACATACATACTAAAATATATAAAAGTATATATATACACAGATATAAATACACATATACAAAAATATATCTACACAAAAAATATACACATACAAAAATATATATACACATACGATATATATATATATATACATACAAAATATATCTATAAACATATACAAAAAAATATAAACATACAAAAATATATATATACACGTATGCAAAAACATATGTACACATACAAAAACATATGTACATATACAAAAAATATATAATGTTCATACAAAAAATGTACACAAATATATGTGCACACACAAAAAATATATAGACATACACAACTATATACACATACAATATTATATATATATATGTATATATATATATAATGTATATATATATACATACAAAAATATACATACAAAAATATACATGTACAAATATATATTATATATGTATATATATATATGTATAATATACATATGCAATTTTATATATAATTTTTGTATGTATATATTATATATATATATATATATATATATATATATATATATATATATACAGGCACACAATATACACACCTTATACAAACATATATACACATTTATTTATATTATATATATATATATATATATACATATATACACACATTATATAAACATATATACACATACACACATTTATATATATAATGCACACACACACACACAAAATAAGCCTATCTACTCCTGACAAATACATATACCCGAAGGAATATTACCCGGCTTCCTTCGGAGATTCCAAGGTCCATTATTGAAAAATAACTAAATAATAATAACCACGAGGCTTCGTTCTCGTCAATAACGGAGGCTCCGTTATTTACTCAACGACCGCAAAAGTATTTTCATTTTCTCCACACCGAATAATTTCGTTTTTGTTTTTTATATTTTTTGTTTTTTTATTTAGTATTTAGCGGTCGGAACCACTATGCTCCAGACCCTAATTACAGATTCATTTCCAATAGAAAAACTAGTTATAATTACAACATTTATAAAAATTAGTGTTCTATAAAATAACAAGGGAAAGCACAATATAATCTTAAGTAGAAAATGTGGTGGGTAACTGGCCCATTACTATTATATGTATATAAAAAAAAAAAAATAATAATAAAAAAAATAAAAAAAAGCAATTAGGATCGACTAATCAAACGCCTCACTGCCTTTGTGTATGAAAGAAGTAGCTTTAAAGACTTCGTTCAGGTGAACGCTATATGATTCTGTTTAACTGTGGCGGGAGTGGGGGAGGGATGCCAGAAATCCCATTAAAAAAAATTGACCTAAAATTTTTAATCTATTCTGTCCTAGTATATGGGGCAAAGATTACAGCTACGGCGACAGTCAAATCTCTTTTATCACCATTTCAAATTCTGGAGTACAGTTAAGTGTAGAACAAATGACTAAATTAATTAACAATAAATAAACAATATTCATAATAAAAAATGTCCAATTTGCAAATTCTTCATTCCCCCGATGCATCCATCCATTTCTCTCCGAAATCAATTTCTCGTCGTTCTTTGGCCAACGTTGTCACTCGCTTTCTTTGTATCCAGCTATATAAATGTGTGTATGTGTATATGTATGTGTGTGTGTATATATATATATATATAAATGTATGTGTGTATATATAATATATATATATATATTATATATATATATATATATATATTTGTATATGTGCGTTTATATTTTCCTTCGCTCTTTGAGATCCCAAGTGGTCACCCTCAAAGCGCTATCACACTGGACACTTTTTCCTCCGACTGTTGGAACAGATTTGCTCTCTTCGTTCTTTGGCCAACCTTGCCATACGCTTTCTTTGCATCCAGTTTCCCTCGACACTTTCCTTTGCCCACTGAGTCACCAAGTGGTCACCCTTAAGGCTATCACACTGGACTCTCTCTCTCTCTCTCTTTTTCCTTCGATTGTTGGAACAGATTTGCACCCTGCAGATTTCGGGACGGAATACTGTATGCAGGAGGAAAATAAAATTCTTCCACAATATCAAACGACATTCTATGCATTTCGTTGAGAAAACAAAATCGTTTGTTTTAGTGATTTTACAGACATATGACGAACGTATTACAAATTTAAAAAAAAAGGACGAAAATGAGGACGACGTTACGGGAAAGACACTGGACGGACCTCCTGACGCCAATAAACAAAGACGAGTAAATCACATTCCTTCGGAAAAGGAGGAGGGGGAGGAGGTGGAGGCCCAATCTTTTAAGAGTGACGGGAATGGGTTTTCAGAACGAGAGGAGGGAGGACCTCTCTCGGTCATGTCCAGGAATCGTCCCCGGAAGTCATGATAAATGCCTCCATTACGACAACCATAAAAAGAAAGATAAATTGATAAATGAAAAGGAATATATATATATATATATATATATATATATATATATATATATATATAATACCAAAAAAAAAAACAGGGTTAGTGATAATAATAGTAATAATAATAATAATAATAATAATGAGGAATTTGAACAAGTACACGCTGTTTCCTCTACCTAAACCCCCCTTCAATTCCATTACTGTTTACCATACATCTTTATCACCCCATCAAAAAACAAATAAATAAATAAAATATGAATAAATTCATCAAAATAAATTAAATAAAAAGAACGATTAAATAAATGAATCCACAAGTAAATTACATAAATTTCCCCTGCCCTAGTGTCCCATAAGTTCCTCTGTTGAACTTGCACACCCGAGGAGGCCGTTCAGGCACCACTAAGCGACTCCCGCCGTGTGAGGCTCGAACCAAAGCCTCGGCCAAGTGGATCAGTCGCCGGTTCAGTACCTCCAGTTTCAAAGTCATTTACCACATCTGACACATAGAAAACAGCTTGTCGGTTCCCTTTCCCATTTTCTTTCTTTGTGCCCAAGATCGAATCCTGGACGAGAAAATCGTGACTTGACTTCTCTTGAACAAGGAAGCTCCGAGACAGTGAACCATTTGTTTGTACAGTCCCGATGGACGGTTATTCGACTTTTTGTATATACGACCTCGGTTACGGTCAAAAACAGTCATATTTAAATGACGGTTTTGGAAAACAGCGATGAAGATGTTTGATTGGCTCTATACAGGCCATATCTTTTTATTCTTCATTTTTTTTTTTTTTTTTTTTTTTTTTTTTTTTTTTTTTGCTTATCTTTGAGTTCGAGGTGTTGATGATGATGGTGTGGTCTCGTGTGTTATAGTTTTGTTTTTCTCATCTTTTAATTTTGTTTCGGTTTGACTTACTTTTCTTTACTTTTTTAGCGCTGTTGACTTGGCTAGACGTACTATTGGTGTGACTGTTTACACATGTACAATGATCTTCAACTCTCTCGCATAAACGAAAAGAACAAATAAACAATAGAGATAAATAAACAAAAATAAATTAATAGACAAATCATTCCCTTTCGCATCTACAAAATCCAATTTTCTGAATTTAACACACATTCAAATTATATTCTCCTATTATCTACAATACCGATAGCGTGAATATTGACACAACTTACGTATGGATAACATCAACTGCGACGAGATAATGCTGATAATTTTATGTGATAAACGTTTGCGATGTTACGATGAAAACATTGACCACGCATCAATAACCAGAACATGTGAGGATATTAGTTGACTGCATGAAGGGTTTGCGATTCATTAACATCTCCTGTGTTCAATTGTTTGCTATACTCCGTGCGCTCCAACGAGTCCGTTCAGTGTGTGGCATATGCCGTGATTAAACAAGCCATTCTGCCAAATCAACCTTAGTACAGGCCTCTCATTTCCAATGTATGCTCTGTTTTTTTTTCGTATATTTTGTATATAGTAACGGAAGCTATATAGTACAACGAGTGTCACTTCTTAGGATGATGACAACGATTTGAATGAATTCTAAGACGTGGCAAAAGCGCTTTTTCCTTCCTCGTGTTGCACTATACAGCTTCTTTACTAAATACAGAATATAAAAAAGTATTCCAAATAGCACATAGATAGGAACTTTAAGAGGGAGAGGGAGGGGTATGTACAAAGGCTAGTAGTAAATCACGACGTTATACCACACCCTGAACGGACTACTCGGAGCGTACAGACTATAACTGGTTATCTCGTTGATGGTCTCAGAAGATGGCTCTGACGTCACACCCAAAAAGTTGTGGAGTAATTAAATATACAAAAAATATGTAAACAAAACAAATATATATAATAATTTACGATCCCTCAAAATTAATTGACTTGGCACTATTATCATGACAGCTGAACTGGATAATGTATTGCAAATGTGTTGAAGCTATGCACTAATGGATACAAGATCGATCACATTGGAGAACAATGTTCTTATACATGGAACAGACAAAAATAAATACAATCCTACTGGTCACCGACTTGAACAACAACAATTCATCTGAAAGCATATACCTTTTAATTTTCTAATTAAAATGTATATATAACTAAAAAGAAAATAAACCTTAAACAACGACTTTTACAAATTGTACCGACTCTTTACATCAGAACCGGCAACGTCATAGATTTTCAAATGTTCCTTTCTTGACAGGCGACATGACGTCACACTGATTCTCTGCACTCGATTATTTATTAATATAACCAAAAACGTTTCAGATATACCTCCCTAAACTAACCCAAGAATCAGAATAAGATATGTAAGTTACAAACGTCTCATTACCTTTGCAGAAGCTATTCCAACATAATTTTTATCATGGAATATTTTATTCGTATTTCAATACTGTTGTTGTTTTGAACCATCTTGCCAACTTTTCTATTTTTACACCTGAAAGCCATAATTGTATTACAGTACAGCATATTTTGTAATATAAAACTGCACAGTTGAAAATTTATAGATGCTGTAACTACATTTATATTCAGGAGAGGCTTTGTCACTTTAGCCATTTCCTGTAGACAGCAAGATTACTGACAATTATGTTTATACGCTTCTCTAATTACGTTGCAACGTGATCATAGAGGTTGTTCTCACAGTATCCTGTCTCTCGACTAGAAATTATAAATTTAACGTTTCTCTCCTTCACTTCTTTCTCTCTCTCTCTCTCTCTCTTTCTCTCTCCTCTCTTCACTTTCTCTCTCCCATTATCTTTTTAATATTCCCTTCTCTTTCCCTCCCCTTCTTTCTCCCTATCCCCTTCACTCATTTCTCTTTTTCCTCTCGTTCGCTCTTTTTCCGTGTATTCTATTTTCTTTCTTCCCTTCCCCTACTCTCGTTCTTGCTCCACCTTCCCTTTTTTCCCACCTCTCTCTTTCCATCTCCTCTTTAATCTTGTGTGTGTGTGTGTGTGTGTGTGTGTGTGTGTGTGTGTGTGCGTGTGTGTGTGTGAGTGTGTGTGTAACCGGGCGCGTATACGACTAAAATAAGATGTCAACATACATGTATGCAATGTCTATACGTACACATACCCACATCCGAAATCTCTGAAATCTACACGTCTGTATGCGCTGACCACAGTATACACATTAAGGGTTAATATGTGTGCGCGCTCTCACGTGTATGTGTATCCATGTACACATTCCTCACCCTGTGTGTACGCGTGCGTGCGTGTGTACGTTCACTAGCATGTTTGTGTGTGAGTATATGTGTGCTCACTTACAATCCGTGTGGTCGAGGTCATAGCCACGCCACGCCCCTCGAACAAGTCCATCACTCAACCCTAACCAGCCTGTCAGCAGGACCGCTCCGAACGTGTCCGTTCTGGCCACGGCATGGGAGTAAATTTCCAAAACCAAATTCCCACAAATCATCCAATTCCATGACACCAGGTTTGAGCATTTACGAAGAACAATCTTGAGGTGTTTCAGGAGGCTGGGGTGGTTACTGGTGTGTTTTGTGTTCGTTTCTTAGGCGAAGTCGAAGCGTGTGGAGGGAATCGGACGAGCGGCCCACACGTGGCGTCGACTCCCGCCTGGGGTGGAGCCAAGGAGAAACACAAGCCTTCCCGCCCGACCCATTCTCTCTCCGGACAAAATTTTATCATATTCATACCTTGTCTGCAATTTACTCTCCCCCAGCAGATGATATCTTGTTACAGCGACATCCTCCCACGGTACGAGGTGGGGGGAATCTCCCACTGTGCGCCATTCTTAATACAACTACTCTCCCACCCCCCACCCATCCACCAAACCCCTCCTATCTCATAACTACCTAACACACATCACTCGTTCCTGCTGTACATGGTCTGCAGCGGAGGCAATTGCCTGTCGTCTTGTAAATTCTTATTAGTAAATTGAAGACATTCCAGAGACTGAGTCTGGGTTTAAATTGAGCTCATTTGGCATCGCCATTGTCAATATAATCGCACGGCGCAGTCCCAAATATTCCTTCCATTCGGAGATAGAAGACACGTTTTGCATCCATTTTCAACAAACACGCTTGAATTAAAACAATTCTTTTTAGTTTTCACATCAAAAGGAACATTATGCAATGTTCACTTTTACGTTAATCTAGACCTTGTACTGGACAAGTTGAACAACTTACGGCGGTTACGAAACCTAAATTCAAAATAAAAGCGACATGACGTCACGACGTTTGGAGTTCAGAACGTTACGCGCGGCGAAGCGAGGGT
The DNA here is from genome assembly GCF_046742065.1 of Oratosquilla oratoria. Lineage (NCBI taxonomy): Eukaryota > Metazoa > Arthropoda > Malacostraca > Stomatopoda > Squillidae > Oratosquilla > Oratosquilla oratoria. The sequence continues at coordinate 22,738,096 of NC_134805.1, forward strand.
CCGCTGGAAGCGCCCCTCAGCGTCCGCATTCCCGTGTCGGGTAATGGGAAACAAAGTACTTGTTTCCCCCGCTGGCAAATCTCCTGGAATGAGAAGCCCTGGGCCTCCCCGGCGAAGAAGGAGCCCCAGATGGACCCCGGGGAAAGAACTCGGACCCTACAGTGACCCCCTGAAAGAAGCGTCTACCAAACCCTTCGAGAGTAAGTTCTACAGACCCATGGAAGGTTCCTCGAAAGATTCTGCGAGTCTCGTTATGAATAAAATAATATATACATTAATGATCTGTCCTGCTGCCCTGCAGAACGCCGATTGTCCACGCTAAACCCTGCCCCACCACTAGAATCTAGATCTAAGTAATCAAACTCTCAGCCACCTGTTCCTTTTCTAAAAGAGATATATGGAGGGGGAGAGAGATATGGAGAGAGAGAGACAGAGGTGGAGAGAAAAAGATAGAGAGGAGAGAGATGGAGAAATAGATGGAGAGAGAAATAGAGATGGAGGAGGAGAGAGATGGAGGTGGAGCGAGATGGAGAATAGATGGAAAGAAAAATAGAGATGGAGGGGGAAAGAGAAATGAAATGTAGGAAGAGAGAGAAATGAAATGGAGGGGAGAGAAAAATAGAGATGGAGGGGAGAGAAAGATGGAGGGAGAGAGAGAAAGATGGAGGGGGAGAAAGATGGAGGGGAAGAGAAAGATATGGAGGGGGAGAGAGAGAAAGATGGAGGGGAGAGAGAAAGATGGAGGGAGAGAAAGATGGAGGGGAAGAGAGAGATGGAGGGGGAGAGAGAAAGAGATAGAGGGGGAGAGAGAAAGAGGTGGAGGGGAGAAAGAGGTGGAGGGGGGGAGAAAGATGGAGGGGGAGAGAGAAAGATGGAGGGAGAGAGAGAAAGAGATGGAGGGGAGAGAGAAAGAGATGGACGGGAGAGAGAAAGAGATGGTGGGGGAGAGAGAAAGAGATGGAGGGGGAGAGAGAGAGATGGAGGGGAGAGAGAAAGAGATGGAGGGGAGAGAGAAAGAGATGGAGGGGGAGAGAGAAAGAGATGGAGGGGAGAGAGAAAGAGATGGAGGGGTGAAAGAGATGGAGGGGTGAAAGAGATGGAGGGGTGAAAGAGATGGAGGGGGAGAGAGAGGTGGAGGGATAAAGAGATGAGGGGGAGAGAGATGGAGGGGGAGAGAGATGGAGGGAGAGATGGAGAGCGGGAGGGAGAGATGGAGGGAGGTAGAGAGAGAAACGTCACATCGTTACTCTTCTTTCAGAATTGAAACGACCTGTTCTTATTCAGACCTCGCCGCAGCCCATCACCGCACAGGCTTGTCGTAAGCTTATCATTGTTGCTCATATATGACGGCCACTTACTGCGGCAGCTGCGGCTCTGTGCCGCAGGCGTCCTCTGGTCCCACAAAAGCGCGGGTGTGACCAGAGCGGCTGGTACTGGTACCTATAATGGTACAGTGTTGTTCACAAGTCTTGAAGCACTTTTTTTTTTTAATACAAAATCATAAACTGTTCCTCAGCATTCAATGTATTTTGCATCGGAAAAAATATGTACCTTAAGTAACCTGTAGAAAAGATTAAGTGTTCTAAAGCAAATTAAAAATGGACCAATACTTTTGACAAAGACCTATAATGGTACAGTGTTGTTCACAAGTCTTGAAGCATGTTTTTTTCTTTTTTCAATACAAAATCATAAACAGTCCCTCAACATTCAATGTATTTTGCATCGGAAAAAATATTTACCTTAAGTAACCTGTAGAAGAGATTAAGAAGTGTTCTAAAGCAAATCAAAAAAGGACCAAGACTTTTGACAAAGACAGCATCGTCATGCGGGTTACCTGCGATCCCGATTCATCTCGTTAATCTAGTTACTAGAGCCTCATCTCGTGTTATATCTACGAACCCAATGATTTAGCTGAACCACCAACTAGCGGATCAACCCTCGTCATTCCTGTGGTACCAAAAGCCCTTTGCAGTGCGTACCACAACGTCATCCTGGGACCTGCTTCTCGAGCCGCTCACTCGAGTCCCACTCACGAGGCCACCCTCACCGTTGTTCCTCCTCCTTCCGAGGATGATCGCCCGGGACACCCTTGCTGTTGTCCTTCCCATAGTTGTGGAACAAGAGGCACAACCTAATTAGTTAATGTGGGGGAACCTGAAACGCTCTACTCGCCCTTCGGGGCGCTCCGTTTGTCTGTGTCGCCCGTCTCGTCTCGGGGCGAGGCCGCCCAAGCGATGAAGACATAAGGCGGGGCGCTGGGCCCCGAGGGGGACATTCCGCCTTGTTAGCTAGGTAGCTTGGATAATGGCAGGGCCCGCGTATACACGCGTGTGTACATACGTGTGTGTGTGTGTATGTGTACGTGTGTGTGTATGTGTACGTGTGTGTGTGTGTATGTGTACGTGTGTGTGTATGTGTACGTGTGTGTGTGTATGTGTACGTGTGTGTGTGTGTGTATGTGTACGTGTGTGTGTCATATGTATATGTATATGTGCGTGTCTTGCGTGCATGTGGGTGTGTGTGTGGGTGTGCGCGCGCACGCACACACATGATCCCACTGACATGCATTCACATATATAGATATCCGGTAATCAACTAGACATTATGTAAACATACACACACACCTAAATTACCTAGTACCAATGGAGGTAATCGGATGATCAAAACCCGCGTTCGAATGCGTACACAAAGGATTAAATCACCCCCCGTGCTCCGTCTGCCAGAGTAATCAAACAACAATCGAACACCACCAACCACATTTAGCCAAGGCACACTAAGACTACTTCATCAAATGCGTTGAGGTCTCTCCTTCGTGACCTTGAGCCCACGAAGCAGATTTTTTTTTTCCTTCTTTCCATCTCCTTCATCTTTCTCTCTTCGTTAACAATCTAAAAGCGTCATTGGCTGAGCCACTAAGTGCTAGAAAAACCACCCAGGGGACGCCGGGACCACCACCACCACCACCAGCATCATCACTGCGCAGCTCTTGTGGTGATTTCAACGCGGCACTAGAGAGAAACCTCTCCTTTCCCTTCTTCTTCCTCCTCCTCCTCCACCGCCTCTCCTTCCATGTCCGCCTTCATCTTCATGTCCATCTCCTCCTCCTCCTCCTTCTCTTCTTCTTCTTCGTCCTCATCACTTTTTGTTTTCATCTCGTTCTATTCCTCCACCCCTTCCACCTCCTCCTCACCCTCCATGTCCGCCTCCATCTCGATCATTCCTCCTCCTCCTTCTCCTCTTTTGAGGTCGTCCTATTCCTCCACCACCTTTCTCGACTTCGTCCTCCGTCTTCATCCTCCTCCTAGCTCTCGCTTCCAGACTCTTTTCTCCTCCTCCTCCTCTCTTTATCTCTCATCCACACCTTCATCTCCCTCCTTCGTTCTTCTCTTTGCCCACAGAGCTGTTGTCGTACTCTTCTTAACCCTTTTCCTCCTCTTCCTCTTCCTCCTCCTCGTCTTCGTTCTCATCCTATTCATCTTCTTCCTATCCTTTATCTTCTCCTTTTGTTGTTTCTCATGTTTTCTTATCCCCACTTTCTACTAGTCCTATTTCCCTTCAACTTCCATCACTACCGTTGCCAACACCAACTCGTTTTCCTTCTTCTCCTCCACCACTACCACCACTTCCTCCTCCTCCACTCCGCCACCACCAATTCCATCAACTCTTCGTTCCCGTTCCGTCTCTCCTCCTCTACCACCATCAAACCCTACTTTTCAACTCCATTTTTTCACATTCAATCTCCACGAACACCCATTTTTCCTCCTCCACCGAATCTTCCAACACCTCCTCCTTATCTTCATTTTCCTCTTCTTCTATCACCACCCACTCCATCAGCATCACCACCACCACCATCTCCTCCTCGATGACGCGCCTCTCCAGCACCCTCCGGCCTCGAGCCTCGGAAGGTCTCAGAGGTCGCGACTAGAGAGACATTAAGGAGATGACAAACTGCCTCCTCCTCCTCCTCTTGCGTCGTCTGGTCAGTGGAGAGAGAGGGAGAGAGGGGAGGGGAAGAGAGAGGGAAAAGGAAGGGAGAGAGGGAAAAAGGAAGGGAGAGAGGGAAGAGGGGGGAGAGAAGGAAGAGGGAGGGGAGAGAAGGAAGAGGGAGGGGAGAGAGGGGAGAGAAGAGGGAGGGGAGAGAAGAGGGAGGGGAGAGAGAGAGGGAAGAGGGAGGGGAGAGAGGGAAGAGGGAGGCGAGAGAGGGAAGAGGGAGGGGAGAGGGAGGGAAGAGAGGGAAGAGGAAGGGGAGAGAGAGAGGGAAGAGGGAGGGGAGAGAGAGAGGGAAGAGGGAGGGGAGAGAGAGAGAGGGAAGAGGGAGGGGAGAGAGAGAGGGAAGAGGGAGGGAGAGAGGAAAGAGGGAGGGAGAGGAAGGGAGAGAGGGAGGGGGAGGGAGAGGGATGAGGGAGGGAGAGAAATGGAGAGAAAGAGGAGAGAATGGGAGAGAGGGAGAGAGAGGGAGGGAGGGGGAGAGAGCGAAAGGGAGGGAGGGAGAGAGAGGGAGAGAGATGGAGAGGGGGGAAAGGGAAGACGGGAGCAAAGGTAATGGTCCTTGGTATTGGGAATAAAGGTATCTTCTACTACCGACCTGTTGTGATTGGGTCCGCGGTCTGATGACATGGTCTGGTCTCACCCAAGAACAACAGCTGCGCGCTTCGCTTCTCTTCGCTTCGCTATTGTCATTCCGTCGCGAGGTTTCAATGTCTCCAGTTCCCACCTTCGCCTTGAACGGAATCACGGGACTTGGCTTGTCCTTCTGTTTGTTCGTCAACTTCTTAGCCTCCTTTCTCTTCTTCTTTTTCTCCTTCACTTCCTCCTCCCCTTGTCCTCCTCCACTCTCTCCCTTTCCTCCATCCTGTCCTCCTCTTCCTCCTCCTCCACGCGCCGCCCGTCTGTCTACATCCCTCGACTATAAATTCATTTGACCAATGATGATGTCCACAAATCAGAAAGCGATGGAACGGGGATGAGAGTTTGGGTGCTTCTGCGTGCGCGCGCACACGCGCACGCACGGGGACCTCACACGCGGCGGCATCCCAAAACGCTGGTCAAAGTCGCTCGCTCGGCTGGCTACCGTACGATCCTCCCGACACGGGTCATGTACGAGTCGGGCCCTCCGTGTCACCTTCGGACGACACGAAACGACACCGCATTTTGTCGCAGTGTGACGTCACGGCCTCCTGTGGGGGGCGAAACTAGGAGGGAGACATCCATGACCTTTTTATATTATTCATTTTTGTTTGTTTTTGTTTTTTGTGAAATTAACAACGATGAAAATTTACTTTTAGTCTCGTTACTTAAGACCCGAGACAAAATAGAAACAATTATTTCAGCCGAGGATGGAGGGGGTGGGTGGGTGGCTGGAGGAGGAGAGAGAGAAAAAATTAGTCTTCTTGGCTTTATCATTATCTCAAACTTTTCATCATTATGGTCCTAGGGAAAGCAATTACTTGGCCAAAGCATGGATGTTAATGACGGCTCATCCCAACGCGACCCTCCTCCATCCAGCTTAACCGGTTATGAGCCGGTCATCCAGTCGGCGAGTCATCCACAGGTCCCACATCCCCGAGTCTCCCGAGAGGCGCTCGCCCGCCCGCTCGCTCGCTCGCTCGCTCCTGCGTCTCGTAGGCCTGGGCTTTATCTTGATAACAAGACTGTACACGCGTATCTTAACCCGTCGTACTGGGGTACAGGGGCTGCCTCGCTCTCTAGGGGTTAGATCTGAGGTCCTGCAGTGGTTCCACAGAGATACACAAACAAAGCTAGGGGGTGGCTGGGAGGATCGGGAGAGAGGGGAGAGAAGGGGGTAAGGGGTGAGAAGAGGGAAGGAAGGTAGGGGGAAAGGAAAGGTAGGGGAGAGAGGGAATGTAGGAGAGAGAGGGAATGTAGGGGAGAGAGGGAATGTAGGGGAGAGAGGGAATGTAGGGGAGAGAGGGAAGGTAGGGGAGAGAGGGAATGTAGGGGAGAGAGGGAAGGTAGGGGAGAGAGGGAAGGTAGGGGAGAGAGGGAAGGTAGGGAGGGGAGAGAGGGAAGGTAGGGAAGGTAGGGAGGGGAGAGAGGGAAGGTAGGAAAGGGAGGGAGGGAAGGTAGGGGAGAGAGAGAAGGTAGGGGAGAGAGGGAAGGTAAGGGAGAGAGGGAAGGTAAGGGAGAGAGGGAAGGTAAGGGAGAGAGGGAAGGTAAGGGAGAGAGGGAAGGTAGGGGAGAGAGGGAAGGTAGGGGAGAGAGGGAAGGTAGGGGAGAGAGGGAAGGTAGGGGAGAGAGGGAAGGTAGGGGAGAGAGGGAAGGTAGGGGAGAGAGGGAAGGTAGGGGAGAGAGGGAAGGTAGGGGAGAGAGGGAAGGTAGGGGAGAGAGGGAAGGTAGGGGAGGGGGCAAAGGTAGGGGAGGGGGGAAAGGTAGAGGAGGGGGTAAGAGGAAGAGAGGGGGAAGGGGATAGAGAAGGAGGGAGGGCGAGAGGGGGAGAAAGCGTGAAAAGAGAGAGTAAAGGATGGAAGAGGGAAAGGGTGCGGGAGGGGGAAAGAGAGGGGGAGGAAGAGGAAAAAGCGCTGAGAAGGGAACGGGGAAAGAGGATGGGGAAGGAGAGGGTGAGGAAGGGGGAAAGGGTGGGGAAGGGGGAGAGGGTGGAGAAGGAGGAGAGGGTGGGGAGGGAGGAGAGGGTGGGGAAGGGGGAGAGGGTGGGGAAGGAGGAGAGGGTGGGGAAGGGGGAGAGGGTGGGGAAAGGGGAAAGGTGGGGAAGGGGAAAAGGTGGGGAAGGGGGAAAGGTGGGGAAGGGGGAAAGGTGGGGAAGGGGGAAAGGGTGGGGAAGGGGGAAAGGGTGGGGAAGGAGGAAAGGGTGGGGAAGGAGGAAAGGGTGGGGAAGGGGTAAAGGGTGGGGAAGGGGGAAAGGGTGGGGAAGGGGGAAAGGGTGGGGAAGGGGGAAAGGGTGGGGAAGGGGGAAAGGGTGGGGAAGGGGGAAAGGGTGGGGAAGGGGGAAAGGGTGGGGAAGGGGGAAAGGGTGGGGAAGGGGGAAAGGGTGGGGAAAGGGTGGGGAAGGGGGAAAGGGGGAAAAGGGGAAAGGGTGGGGAAGGGGGAAAGGGTGGGGAAGGGGGAAAGGGTGAGGATGGGGGAAAGGTGGGGAAGGAGGAAAGGGTGGGGAAGGGGAAAAGGGTGGGAAAGGGGGAAAGGGGAGAGAGAGGAAGGTGTGAGGGAGGAGATGTGTTGAGAGGGGAGGGGGTGGGAGGAAGGAGAGAGGTGTAGAGGGATGAAGGGGGTCGGAAGGGGGAAAGGGTGGGGGGGGAGAAATGGTGAGAGGGGGAAAGGGGGGGGACATATCAGGACCAAAGTCGGGGTGGAAGGAAAGCTTCAAGAGGAAAATAGAGATTGGAAGTGACCACCCACGACCGCTTGCTTGCATACCAATCGCGCCCCACGAACAACACGCATGCATCCAAAGATAAATGAATATGCATCCGAGCAGGAGCGCACGCAGGGAGATGGCCATCCATATATTATATATATATATATATATATTATATATATATATATATATATATATATATATATATATATATTTACATATATATATATACATATATACATATATACATATATATATACATACACACATATATGCATACATACATACATACATATACACTCACGTATACACACACAATTATATATATGTATGCATGCATGTATACATGTATGTATGCATGCATGCATTCACGTATATTATATATATATATATATATATATATATATATACACATATGTATATTCATACGTATATATGTATATCTATATATACATATAGGTGTATATTATATACACATGTATATATGCATACACGTATATATATATGTATATATGCTTACATGTATATATGTATATATGCTTACATGTATATATGCTTACATGTATATATTATATATATATATATATATATATGCTATATGTATATATATACTGTATATACACATACGTATATATGTATACACGTATATATATATATATATATATATATATATATATATATACACATACTTATATATTTATACACTTATATATATATATATATATATATATATATATATATATATATATATATACACACACACACATCATCCACAATTTGTGTAGCGGTGGTTCGAGTCCTTAGCTGTACCACGTATCATTTTCTGCATGTATGCCTCGAGTTTCTCGACGTTGATGGCTTGGAATTAAAGCGAATTGTGGTTGATAAATGTAAATCTGTTCACTGGGACCAATTCAGTGTTGTACATATACATATATATTTATAATACATATAATGTATAATATAGATATATAATATATAAACATATACATACACATACATATATCCACACACACACACATTATATATTATATATATATATATATATATTATATATATATATATATACACATACATATGCACACATATATACATTACACATATACAGTACATGTATATTCATATATATATATATATATATACATATATATCATATATATATTATACACACACATACATATATACACACATATACATATATACACATATGCAAAGAAATCACAAAACACACGTGATAAACTATTTTTGCAGAAACTACCGGGAAATTGAAAAAAACAGATACCGAATTCAAGTTTGAAAATAATATGAAATTGAGTTTGGGTCTATTTAAATTGGACAATTTTATTACTGACAAGATTGTGTATGATAATTTGTAACACGGGATCTTTCCAAATATCCTCTGTCTTCTCATATATATATATTGTTTCTTTCTGTATTGCTTTTTTGTACCCTTGCAAATGTCTTAATAGACGAAAACGTTCGGTATGTTTTTTGAATTTCCCGGTGGTTTCTGCAAAAACACATATACATGTATATTAATATATATATATATATATGTATACACACACACACACATATATATATATATATATATATATATATATATGTATATACATATATACACATACATCCATGGTTTCACATCACCGTGAAACAAAACATGCAATATCACCACAGAAGTTTCCTTTCTCCTGGAGGTGATATTGCTGATGTATGTAGTACTAAATTATATATATATATATATATATATATATATAATACAATACCCATACATATATAAAAAGGTACATTATATATTATACCTTACAAAGTATAGAACGTAGTACACAGTTCAATTAAAAAACATATCAAGCTTGATATATAATATACATATGTATGTTAGCAGTGCCAGATACTTGTATATGCACGTGATCCTACCAAAGGGACATCTCTCTACTACCCTATCTTCAAATCCGTCAACACCCTCGGCCCCATCGGGAGGTGCAACCCCAAGGGGCTGACCCTCGGTCTTCAAAATGGAACCAATCTCTCTCCCGATTAACTTCGACTGAGTTTCCTCAAACTACTCTCTCAAGGACAACTGTTTCTATCCTACTACTACTGCTAAGCTTAAGTCCCATGTTTCTTCCCACAGACACCAAAGGAAAATGGCCAAGGATCGTTGCCAGCCACTGTGGGGCTCTGGGTTTCCAATTAGTGAAACTCTAAACATTGGTAATTATTATATATTAAAAATAAAAAGATGTACACACGCATACACACATAGTGTAACTGCTCTAAAGAACACCTAATATAGAATATTAACTATACAACTCAAACCATACGACATACTATATCACAAAATTATGTATACATATATACACATGTATACATCAGTGAAATTATATTATACACAAATTAACAGTGCATAATATACAATGGTTTATACATTATACAGTTTATAATATAGTGAACATATTACTAAACTGAACATACACAAACACAATTGCATATTAGTACACCGAGGAACATAATATATGCACTGAACATAACACATAATACACACTACATTAGTATGCAATAAATAAGAAATCATATACAATTAAGCATAGCTGCAAGCTGCATTATGTGTGCTGCATGCGTCGGCCCGGCCGCGGATTTTGGCCGCCGCGGCCTTATGCGCGGATGTTTACGACCGCGGATGCGATTTGATACGTGCGCGCCTTGGCGTACGTGCGTGCGTTACCACACACGCGAAAACAATACACCCGAATTAACAGAAATTTAGGAGAATGCAAGAGATCGTGACCTAATAAGGTCCAGACCCCGTGCGGGCATCAGGCTCATCGCTGTGCACGTGTTGGTGTGTGTGTGCGTGTGTGTGTGTGTGTGTGTGTGTGTGTGTGTGTGTGTGTGTGTGTGTGTGCACACGCACGCGTGTATGTGCATTTTCATATACAAAAACCTAGTTCTGTGTCTCGAGATGTTAGATGTGTGTGTGTGTGTGTGTGTGTGTGTGTGTGTCTGTGTGTGCGTGTGTGTGTGTGTGTGAACATCTATATACCCATCAATATACAAAGAACCCAGTTTTGTGCGTATGTTTGTCTTGCTTTACTAAATCTTATCAAAACAAGATCAATAAATCCAGTAATTACAGTGAGGATTAAACTTATTTCGATTCTCACTCCACTTTCATATTAGTCTTAATATTTTCATCGCATTTTTCATTTTATCAGTTCATCAGAATTTCATGTCAATTCAATTTATTACCAACTACGTTCACGAAGATGCATAAACAATACCAATCTGAAGATAATGAATAGACAGATAAATCAATAAATAATTTTAGAAAATATAAACAAGATATAGGGCACATACAAATTCCCAATTACACGCATTATTAGCCTATACATAACACCATTTGGGAAGTCAATAAACAAACAAACAAGAAAAGAAATGAACAAGTATGAAGATAAAAGATAAAAAGACAAATAAAGAAACGAAAAAATAAAAAAGGAGATGAAGAATAAAAAAAAAATTAAAATTAAGTAAATTACCATATATGGTCACACATAAACTATTGTACGTAAAGAAGATGACCTGAGATTGCCCTAGAAACGATGACTACACATCACGACCCCGGACGCGAGGTCTTGCAAAAGTTACCGTACCCTCTCAAACTTTACGATAAGTTCAGACAAATAATAATCAAGAGAAAGTATTCTATACTCCCCGACCTTCAAGAAGCCTTCGACGCAATCCAGCGTTGGTAAAATACGAGCCAATCGTGCATCTAATCTAGCTTTATGGAAAGGTCGTTAACCTAGAATGATGCCTAGTTAATAATCTTCAATACAGATTCTCATCTACCGTTTGCTGGTTTGTTCTTGATATAGTCTGGTTAACTAAAAGACGAAATCAGAAAGAGGGAGGGAGACATAGACAGGGGAAGATAGAGGAGAGATAGGAGAGAAACAAATAGTAGAGAGAGAGAGAGAGAGAGAGAGAGAGAGAGAGAGAGAGAGAGAGAGAGAGAGAGAGAGAGAGAGAGAGAGAGAGAGAGAGAGAGAGAGAGAGAGAGAGAGAGAGAGAGAGAGAGAGAAAGAGAAAGAGAGAGAGAGAGAGAGAGAGGTGATATAGATATCAAAAGGATTTTAACATTCCTATTCTGACAAAAGTCGCGCAGTATTCTTTGACTATAAAAATGTCGATAATTTTCAAACTCTACTCTCCTTCCGTTCTGTTACTGTCCTCCTGAAACATCGCCCTCTACTTCCCCCATTTCAATGCTGTCCCAAAGAACTGAAGCCCTAGTTATCACAGACGAAATAAATGTTCACTTTATACAAGTCCATTGTGTGTGTGTGTGTGTGTGTGTGTGTGTGTGTGTGTGTGTGTGTGTGTGTGTGTGCATATACACACACATACAGAGAACCTAGCTGTATGTGTCCTGAATTGCTGGATGTGTGTGCGTGTGTGTACCTGCATATACACATACATATACAGATAACCTAGATGTATGTGTGTGCGTGTGTGCGCGTGCACGTGTGTGTACGTGTATATACACATACATATACAGAAATACATTATCCACAGTAGACTATAATTAAATCTAACTACTCTGCGATTGTGAGATCTTGATATCATATCGTTATAAAGTATATAAATTATGTTGTATTTCCGAAACAACGTTACCTGGAATTACGAAAAATAAGAGGAAATTCCAACAATCACAAACTGTACTTTTGAGTAACATTTTTCTAAATGAAAATTACATTCACTTAAAGATAAATAAGTGAATAAATAAATAGAATAAAAATAGATAAATATATACATGGAAAAAAAAATGTTTCGCAACTATAATATGGTCGTCCCTTTCTGGAAAAACTTGGGTCATTTTTAGTTACGATAAAACATTTCTAGTATCTGTTCTGAAGCGCAAACGAAGAAAAACCTAAATACGCGGGCCAAGAAGTAGATAATGATAATAAGACATTCCACCGTGTCTAAGTAGGAAAATACAATATTGGCAGGGACGAAATATACAATTACCTAATATAGCGTCATTCATAAAAGGTCGATTGGAATATTACACATTTCGCTCTCTCGAAAATCGGGAACTGTAACTTGCAAGTATTATGTTGCAAGGCTCCCATGAGTAGCAATTATTGCCTCGTATACAAACGACGCGTGGAAGGGAACGATTGTACACTGCAAGGCCCAATCGACTCCCTTCGAGACACGACGTGACGTCATGGCGATTACGACTAAGACACGACGTGACGTCATGGCGATTACGACTGAGAGAAGATGTGACGTCATTTCGAAAATGCCAGACACGATGTGACGTTATGGCGAATGCGACCAAGACACGACGTGACGTCATGTCGAATACGACTTCGAAAGATGAAGTGACGTCACGGCGAATACGACAGAGAAAAGACGTGACGCCAAGTAAAAGATGTGACGCAATGTCGAAAATGACTGGAGAACGATATGACGTCATGTTAAATACGATTTCGAAAGTAGAAGTGACATGTCGAATACAACTGAGACACGATGTGACGTCATGTAGAATATTTCGAAATACGATGCGACGCCATGTCGAAATCTACTAATAAAAAAGTGACGTCGTGGCAAATACGCGACATGACACGATGTGACATGGTGAATACGAGACATGACACGTCATGTCTTATATGACTGATATACTATGTAACTTCATGTCGAATATGACAATCTAACGTCATGTCGAATGACAAACTGTGACGTCATGTCGCATGACACGATATGACGTCATGTCGCTTATGGCATAAGATTTGACGTCATGTCGAATGACTGAAATACGTGAAGTCGTATCGATTAGGACTTCGAAATACGATGTGACGTCATGTCTCTTTCCACCTGATCGCACTTTAAAACTTCAAATCAAATTGCAATTAAGTGCATACTAATCTCGATGGAGACCAATTTGGTAACCGAAAAATTAATTGCACATTTCTTATTATATGCACTGTAACTTACTGAAAATTAATTGCAAATCGCTCCCAGAAGAAAACTACTTACTATACACAGACACTTATAGTAATTGCAAGGCTCAGAAATTAATTGCACAGTAACCAATCTAATGAACAATTAATGGCAAATCCATTCCCCACAATAACCACTGTGTGAACAATTAATTGTACAATTATCTAAAAATAGTTCAGTACATGAGCAATTAACCGTATACCCATTCCTATTGCAATTTTTGTACTACAAATAGTTAATTGCATAACTTAAACAATGTACATATCATTAAGAGCAAAATCCTTGCGGCCAATAGCAATTAATTGTACAATGGCAAAGGCTTTGCATTACTTGTATTGACACATCTCGTCTGTTTACTTTGAAATAATACTAAAGAGAATGGCTAATAGGGCAGGTTATTTTGTCCGGCAGTGTAAATATACAACTCGTATTCACCAACATTCTACAGTAACACACTTTATACTTTTAATGATTCAATCCCTTCCGTACCGGGTGGCACTTTACCTTCTGGCCCAGCTGTCGCCAGACGATTTTATTGTCATGTTTGTGTTGAAGTGGAAGGAGGCGGAGGAAGAGGAGAAAGACGAGGAAGAGTATGAGGAAGAAGTGAATGAAGAGGAGGAGGAAGAAGAGGAAGAGGAGAGAGGAGGAGGAAGAAGGATGAAGAGCAGTATGAAGAGGTGATGGAAGAGGATGAAGAGGAAAACAAGGAAAGGGGGAAGGATGAAGAGGAAGAGAAGCAGAGGAAGAGGTGAAGGAAGAGAAGAAGAAAGAAGAAAAGGGAAGAGGGGAACAAGAAAGAGGAAGAGGAAGAAGAGCAGGAGGAAGAGGTGAAGGATGTGGAGGAGGAAATGGAGAAGAAAGAGGAGAAGAAAGAGGAGGACTTCGATCACCAACTGTACTCACGAAAAGCTGTTGCTATCTACTCATAACAGCTGGTTATGTCACGTTCTAAACGCGTAGTTGCAGCAGTTAAGCATACGACTTACTATCCTACTCCACAGAAGAAGAAAAAAAATGTATTACTTACGCTGAACAATATCATCCAACCTGATGAAGCTGCCAGAGTATTCTATTCACCAGGAAGAGAGACCCTCTGTCCACCATTTTAAAAACTTCTGCTCATTGCTTCGGAGAGAGGGAGAGAGAGAGAGAGAGAGAGAGAGAGAAAGAGAGAGAGGCAGGCAATTTGTTTTTTGACGCTAAGTGCTGCCATCTGTCAGGAGCGCGACGAACTAGGCAGTCGCGGCCACGGCTCTGTGCACGCGCGCGCGGAAGCTAGACTCAAGTCTGACTAATTTCTATTCACATATTCCAAAAAACACTAGGAAACAACAACTTTAACAAGAATCAAATATAATGAATATTGTATAATTATCAAACTGAAAAGGTGAGATTTAGGTCAATAGAAAGGAAGGGTTGGATTGGTAGAGTTAAAAATCGTCTCCATTCTTTTTGGTGTGGAGATTGATAAAAAGTAAAATAAAATAAATCAAAATTAAATAAAATAAAGTGACCGTGGTCCGAAGGGGTGCCATTAAAATCCACAAAAAATGGGCCGAATAACAATTATACAGCAAATAACCTATACAAATAAATAAGTATCCACAACAAAATGCCCGCAGAGAGCCGCTCCGCAGAGAGAACAAAGACCACATCTGTCGGAAACTTCCTCAGCATCTACATGACGTCACGCAGCCCATCTCGGACCCGAACGGGGCGAGGTGATGTCACTTGTAAGACCTCCCCCCCCAGGCCCATTAAGTCCACATGATCCACAGCTACTGTGGACTCGTTTAAAAAACCACAACAGTTTATCTGTACAATCCACAAATTGCAATCACAAAATAAAAAACATAATAAATAAAAGATGAATTTTTTTTTAATTCAAACTAAATAAAACAGCCACAGGAATGACTTTCCTGTGGCGACCTTTATAATTTTATTCTGCCTGGCGTTACGCGATTTAAACCAACAAATACCTCCACCGTGTCGCACTCTGAACATTTCATCCAACATGCCGCCAGGCGATTTTATTCAGGAGTGCGAAGGTCCCTCGCGATTCGTCCTGTGATGCTTTCATTCTGGCTAAGCCCACGCGATTTCATTCCCGCGTCTTTTCAGGAGGAAGGGACGGGGGAGGGGGGGTTAATAAGGAAAATAGTCTCAGCTAGACGAAGAGGAGGAGTAGGAGGAGGGAAAGGTGAAGGAGGAAGTGGAGGAAGAGGAGGAAGAGGAAGAAGAGAAAGAAAAGGAGAAGGGATAGGAGGAAGAAGAGGTGGAGGAAGAGGTGGAGGAAGAAATGGAGGAAGAGGAGAAGGAAAAGGAGAGGGGATAAGAGGAAGAGCAGGAAGAAGAAAATGGAGAAAAGGGAAGAATAAAACAAGAAAGAGGAAGAGGAGGATGAAGAGTAAGAGGAAGAAGAAAAGGAGGAAGAGGAAAAGGAGAAGGAAGAGAAAAATGAGGAGGACGAGGAGGGAGAAGACGAAGAGGAGAGATAGAGGGAAAGAAAAAATCAGGGGAAAGAAGAAGAGGAGGAGGAGGAGGAAAAGTAGGAGAACGAGTAGAAGTACGAGGAAAAAGAGGAGGAGGAAGAAGAGAGATAGGGGGAAAGAAACAATCAGGGGAAATAGAAAGAGGAAGAGGGCGAGGACGAGGACGAGGACGAGGACGAGGAGGACGAGGAGAGGTAGAGGGAAAGAAAAAACAGGGGAAATAGGAGGAGAAGGAGGAGGACGAGGAAGAGGACGAGGAAGAGGAGGGGAAGTAGGAGGAGGAAAAGGAGAGATGAAGGGAAAGAAAAAAATCAAGGGGAAATAGGAGGAGGAGGAGAAGGAGGAGGAGGAGGACGAGGAAGAGGTGAACTTAGAATCTAGACAAAACAGGAGAAGGCCCAAGACGAGGAGGAATACAAGTAAGAGGAAAACGACAAGGGGGAGGAGGAAGAGGAAGACGACAAGAATGAGGAGGAGCAGGAGGAGGAGGAGGAGGAGGAGAAGGAGGACCAAGTCAACAAGGGAGCGTCCTGCGATCCCTGTGGGTCGTCCCTGAACGGTATCCTTTAGCTCCTTTGTTCCCAGGGGAGGAGGAGGAGGCTCGCTTGTTTGCCTGCTGACGCAAGCCCTGTCCACTGGAAAGCGGCTGCGGCGGCGGCGGCGTGGCTGAAGAGGGGGCTTTGAAGCCCCCGCAGCGGCTCAAATAAAGGTGTGGCAAGCCCGGGCAATACGGCCATTGTCACTGGCCCCGCTGCGCGTGTCTCCGGCCGCTATGGCTTCTCTGCAGTGTCATGGTTCGCTTTCCTTTGGGGACTTCGGAAACATATGCCCAGTTCGGCCGGGGATCAA
This sequence comes from Oratosquilla oratoria, assembly GCF_046742065.1. Lineage (NCBI taxonomy): Eukaryota > Metazoa > Arthropoda > Malacostraca > Stomatopoda > Squillidae > Oratosquilla > Oratosquilla oratoria. The sequence goes on from NC_134805.1 coordinate 22,754,779, forward strand.
CAACAGGTCCTCAGTAAGGGTTAACGACTCCCCACCCCCCTGACTCCCACTCCTACACTCCCCCCCCCCCTCGGGCAAGAAAGTCAAGCTCCCTCAAGAAGTGTTAGTCTAACATTTTCTTCTCTTGTGAGGAGTGAGAGAAGCTTGGAGTGTGGAGTGAGTGGAGGTGTGGAGTGAGGGGGAGAGGAGGAGGGAGAGGAGGAGTCTTCGGAGACCCCATCCGTCTCTCTTAACATACAGTGAGATCCATAGCAACCCCAAACACAAACTTCTTCGCGCTAATGTTTTTTCTCCCCTCCACCTCTCCTATTTTTTCTGTCCGTTCCCCTGCCTGTCTCTCTGTCTGTCTGTCTGTCTGTCTGCCTCTCTGTGTGTTTGTGGGGTGTTCTGCCTGTCCTTCAACTGGAATTAGGTTTACTGTATTCTTCACCTCTGCTCAGTTTTTTGAGTGGCGCAGATTTTTTTCTTTTTTCTTTTTTTCTTCCTGGCTTGATGCGTTTGGGAAGATCTCACATCCCTGAGGAACGATTACGAATTCCACAGGTCACTTATGTTTAACATTATATATTCGTATTTACACAACTTTAGCATACAGGAAAGAAGAAACACTCGTAGGGTCCCGTCTCAGTCTCCAATGTCCTGTACCTCGCTTCAGGTTCATGTACAGTTCCAATATGGGCTACATTTCCTTATGATTCAATTATCATACTTATACTGGTTCCAGCTGGTGCTATATCGCCTTCTAAGCTAATCCAGTTATCTATGCATCCATATGGAAAACTCGATTCTACACATCCTTTACATTTCTGTTTGATTTGTTCCTAAGACCACTTAATGCCCTCTCATCCCTTATCAAGAGATCTCATCTGTCAATATAGTCTACACCTTTTAGCGATCTAAACACTATTTAAGTCTCCTCCCTCTCTCTCCGACTTTTCAGTGTTGACAGATCCATTGCTTTTAGTCTCTCCTGATATGGCTTACCTACCGGATTGAGAACAAGTTTGGTTGTTGCATTCCCTCGATCTTGCTTACATCTTTCACTCTGTGTGGGGACCATACCACCCATGAATATTTCAGTCTTGGACGGATTAGTGTGCGTGTGTTTCTCTCTCTCTCTCTCTCTTTCTCTCTCTCTCTCGAGTGCACATACGTATTAACAGGGGCATACACGTATATGCATACGGATCTATGCTACAAAAAAACTAACATTTCCGAAGTCAGAGAGAGAGAGAAAGAGAAAGAGAAAGAGAGAGAGAGAGAGAGAGATTTGAATGGAATTGAACTTGTTTATAAAAAAGGTATTATCAGCCAAGCTCTGGAGCTTTCACGCCATTCAGTGCATTTCAATACTTTTTATCCTTCGTTCGAATAGAACGAGGGAGGAAGGTTGAGAGCAAAATACCAAGAGAGAGAGAGAGAGAGAGAGAGAGAGAGAGAGAGAGAGAGAGAGAGAGAGAGAGAGAGAGAGAGAGAGAGAGAGGAGAGACCACAGATGTGGGGCGGCACCCAACTATCACGCAACCGTGTGTAACCGTCAGTGTGTGTGTGTGTGTGTGTGTGTGTGTGTGTGTGTGTGTGTGTGTGTGTGTGTGTGTGTGTGTGTGTGTGTGTATGTGTGTGTGAGCATGCACGTGTATTAGCAATGTGAGCATCACCACAGTGAAGAATTAACATACCTTATCCTCCTCACTATGACAACATTGCACAAGCTGAACCAATTAAGTCTGTTTTTAGCCAGAAATAAATCTTGGGGTAATTAAGAAAAAAAAATTCACGATGCACTTTTTCCTTCTAATTAATACATCATTATCTATAGGTTTACATTCTTATATTGACCTCTACCACTGTCTACACCATTCTACTTATGGTGCGTACCTTAACTACCATTTACCAGTATACACATGCGCACGTGTATACGCAAAAAATCAAATGAATATATTGTATGCATACACATGCCTCTATAACACATACACAGACATACATTTACACACACCTCACCCCCCCTCCCTCCTGGCCAACCTATTCCCAAGAAATGTAACAGCCACCCCCTCCCTCCCTAACCCGGTAAGCGGGGGGGGGGGGGGGATACCGTCTCCGTTTCCCGCAGCCAGCAGATCGAGTGCAAACACGTTCTCCTTCTCCCTCGTCTTACCTTATCCACGTTTGCCCAAACGCACCCGTGTCAATTTCCCCGTGGAAGGGCCCCAAACCTGGTGCTTGGCTAACACTTGAGACGCCTGGACCAACACCCGTGGGGCCCCGTTTGCGGCCATGGGCCCTTTTCGGCGCGGGAAAACAGACGAGTCAGGTGTGCAAACCCACGGCCGGGGACCCAGGGACTCACGGTCGCGACCCCACGGCCCTATGGTCGCCATCACCGAAGGACCCATGGGACCTTCCCGTCCACCAGGACGGGCGCCAGTAAGGACAGTGGCAATTGACGCCTTTCGAAGACTTGGGCCTTACTAAGGCCTGTAGACCTTACATCAGCAATTCTTAACCTTTTGATGACTCCAGAATACCGATGGATTGCCCAATAGAATCGGGGTACAGTTACTAACGTTCCTGTAGGCTGCCAGACTTTATGCGTTTTGACGTTTGTCCCCTGTATCTCACAATCCCACTTGCAAGTTTTTATTTATATCGAACGCAGGTAAAGGCTAATTTGTGATAAAGTTTATGAAAGTTTAGGGTAGTATTTAAGTCTGGTTTTAAAAGTTGGAATGACACTGCTAGTTAACAACCTAACATTCTACCCGAGTATAAATTGATACATTAAATAAAATACCAGTACCCAGAGATCGAGTCCCATATAACCAGCATTTGGTTCCCATAGCCCCGGTTAAGAACCCCTACTTTACATACAAAGGTTAACGATTCGCATTTTCTTTATCCTAAGATTTTCCCACATTGTCTCGCTCACAAGCTCTGAATAAATCAATATAATATCTAACCTATTTGGAACATGGCGAAGAATTTTGGAAACCTCGGAACCTTTGTTCCGGCTTGTCCTTCAATACCACCCGAGTCTATTCAGCTCAGAAGGTCCCTCGCTTTGTCACTCTTTACACACTTTCTTCTGGTTAACGCAAAATTATATTGATAGCGCTGAAACTCAGTGGCACTCCTAATAGGTTTTGTTCTGGCTGACGCCTGGCGATTTTATTCACCTTGGAGGTGATCTATATGGCATTAGAAGCTAGCTTATAAGAACACGTACTTTTAGATTACGAGAGAGGGAGGCAGAAAGGGAGAGAGAGGGAGAGAGTGAAGGAGAGGGAGAGAGAAAGGGAGAGGAAGAGAGAAGAGAGAGAATGAGAGTGAGAGAAGAGAGAGGGAGGAGAGGAGTAGAGAAAGGAAGAGGGAGAGAGGGGAGAGAGAGGGAGAGAGGGGGGAGGGAGGGAGAGAGGGGGAGGGAGAGAGGGAGGGGAGAGAGGGGAGAGGGAGGGGAGAGAGGGGGAGATGGGGAGAGAGAGGGAGGGATGGAGAGAATGGGAGAGCAGCATTATAGGAACAGAGAGCACAGACCTCTTCTTTAGGTGGCCCTTGTACTTAAAGTTTCCGCCAGACAATTTCATTAATTTCCGTTGAGGAGGAAGAGGAAGAGGAAGAGGAAGAAGAAGAGGAAGAAGAAGAAGAAGAGGAAGAAGAGGAAGAAGAAGAAGAAGAAGAAGAAGAAGAGGAAGAAGAAGAGGAAGAAGAAGAAGAAGAAGAAAAAAAAAAAAAAAAAAAAAAAACGAAATATTTAAGCGTCCGGTACAGCGTTTGTCTGGGAAGACAAACAACTTCCCTCGGGTTATTTGCTTTGTGTAACCAACCGCGGACAAATTTCTCACTTCGGGGAATAAAAAGGTACCTCCATTTCCCTTTGGGGACCAAGATGAACGTGGGAGAGAATAGTCTCCCTGCCACGTGTCTTCAAAAACCCGTCAACACCCTCACCCCCACCTCGAGGTGCAGCCCCGAGGGGCCGACATTCGATCTCTGTACCGGGACAAAACAATCCATCTCCTTTGTACTTTCTCCACCTTTTCACAAGAGCTGATAACCGGCGACTGATCCCTTCTTCTACTACTGCTGCTAGAAGAAACAGGTGACAGAAACTGTACCACATCAGATAGAGCAGTCCTAAACTTCCTCCCGGGGATCTTTGGACGGAAACTCCGTCTTGAAGAGGTCCGAGCAGTCTTGCAAAACTTCTCGCTACCAGAGAAGTCGCAAGGAAGTGTAGGAAATAGCTCAGCGGTCCCCAGAAGAAAAACACTTCAGTGTGTTTGCTTTTTATGTAGGGTCATCGATGAGAGAAGTGATTCGAGAATGAAGAGATATGAGAGATAAGAGGTATGAGAGAGATCAAGGCGGTAACCAAGTGTAAGACAGAAAAAAAAAAAGACCTTGAGTGTATAGAAGACCCTGATTTTGTGCTCAAACAACCGACCTGGTCTTCCTGGTAGTTGGGTTAGTCTCCCTTTGAGTAACCATGGTCGAGGGAGACGAATGGGGCTTGGATCACTCTCCCACGGCTCTGGTCCTATAAGACTCTAGTGTATACGGAAAACAATACTGGCGCTAACACAGATCCTCGGGGGACTCGGAGAGTCCCAATTTAGGAAAAAGTTATCCTTTTCTCGGACCACTGGTCTCCCAACTCTTGATCCAAGCCACAACTCGCCAATTCCAACATCCTGCCTTCTCCACCAAGCTCCCCTTCCCATTTCCCACCGAGGAACCTGATCTAAGGCATTACCGAAGTCCACAAAAACTCTTCTCTTTCTTCCCTTCGCTGGGTCAATCGTCCAGCCAATACGAAGCACTCTGAATGCACCCTTCCTTTCTTGCTTCACTTACTTCCACTGCAGTTTTTTACGAGGTACCTTATCAAACGCTTTGCCCAAGTCGAGACATACACTGCCCATCAATCCGTTCGTCTTCGTACAATGAATATCTATCTTTGTCACTAAAACTAGAACGATTTGATACGCATGATCTTCTAGAACCAAATTTGACTTCATCTTTTCAAAGGATTACAAAGGCGGAGCATGCCGACAGGAGACCTTTTGGTCCATATCTAGGTCGGATGCGAAAAAAAAAATCAAAATAATAATAAATAATAGTCTTCTTTTCCCGGGTGGTCAATACGTTTCTTCCTGTTCTCTCAAGTTTCACTAAAATAGTTTTTTGTAAAGTTACAGGAACAAACCCGTACTATCCATGCTCACACGTAGCTTGTTTGGTTCAATTTATTTCATCTTTTATCATCTCCTTGGGCCTGGGAATGTTACAATCATTGTATGGCAACAGCTCCAACCAATCAGCTGTTGTTGATGCTGTTGCCATAAAGTGAGTCTGCAAATTTACCTAAACCTCTTCTTTCTTTACTTTAGCCTTCCCTCTCTATTATTATTATCATCGTTACTAATATT
>NC_134805.1:22765204-22790204 GCF_046742065.1 Oratosquilla oratoria
ATGGAAGGGAAATTGGAAGGGAGGGAAGGAAAAGGGTGGAGGGAGGAATAGAGGGAAGTGGAGAGGAATGAAGAAGTGGAGAGGAATGAAGAAGTGGAGAACAATGAAGAAGTGGAGAGGAATGAAGAAGTGGAGAGGAATGAAGAAGTGGGTAGTGGAAAGGGGTGGGTAGTGGAAGGGTGGGTAGTGGAAGGGTGGGGACTGGAAGGGGTGGGGACTGGAAGGGGTGGGGACTGGAAGGGGTGGGGACTGGAAGGGGTGGGGAGTGGAAGAGGTGGGGAGTGGAAGGGGTGGGGATTGGACGGAGTGGGGAGTGGAAGAGGTGGGGAGTGGAAGGGGTGGGGAGTGGAAGGGGTGGGGAGTGGAAGAGGTGGGGAGTGGAAGAAGTGGGGGATGAAGTAGTGGAGAGTGGAAGCGAAGAGAAAGGATGAAGAGAAAGAACAGTAGATTGCTACGACTTATTGGGTGGCCACTAACAACTTGCAGTAAGTAGTTAACATTTATTAGTCGTTAGTAGTTAGCGGTGTATCACGTTACTTTAGAGCGGTTAAACTCCAACATTTAACCCTGTTAACTGATAAGGAGGTCATTTGTATCCAACAAGTTTCCTGTCTTATCGATGAGACACTTTGGAATAAAGATCAACACGTTTCAAAATGTATCGGTCGCCGTCCATACTTAGACTATGGTCATGAACGAAAGCGTAAGAGACGATGCCCCTCAAAAAAGGAAATAATCAAGAGCAAATTGTTGTGCAGCAGGGGTCAGTCGATGTGTGTGTGTGTGTGTGTGTGTGTGTGTGTGTGTGTGTGTGTGTGTGTGTGTGTGTGTGTGTGTGTGTGTGTGAAGGGTGTGAGTGTGTGTGTGTGTGTGTGTGTGTGTGTGTGTGTGTGTGCGAGTGTGTCAGCGAGTGTGTGTGTGTGAGTGTGTGTGTGTGTGTGTGTGTGTGTGTGTGTGTGTGTGTGTGTGAAGGGTGTGAGTGTGTGTGTGTGTGTGAGTGTGTGTGTGAGTGTGTGTGTGAGTGTGTGTGTGAGTGTGTGTGCGAGTGTGTGTGTGTGTGTGTGTGTGTGTGTGTGTGTGTGTGTGTGTGTGTGTGTGTGTGTGTGTGTGTGTGTGTGTGTGTGTGTGTGTGTGTGTGTGTGCGTGTCGGGGTGTGCAGGCAGGCTGGCAGGGTTTGGGACGGGTAGGTAGGGATGGAGGGAAGGTAGGCTGAAAGCAGGCAAGCAGATAGGGCAAGGAAGCCAGCAAGCTCTTGGGGAGACGGGAAGAGCGGGGAAGCCAACAGGCAGATACACAAGAGAGAGAGAGAGAGAGAGAGAGAGAGAGAGAGAGAGAGAGAGAGAGAGAGAGAGAGAGAGAGGGGGGGGAGGGAGAGAGGGGGAGAGGGAGAGAGGGAGAGAGGGGGAGAGGGAGGGAGGGAAGAAGGGAGAGAGAAAGAGTGTGTGAGGGATGGAAATGGGTGGAGAGGGAGAGTGAAACTGAGGGAAAGGGAGAGAAAGAGAGAGGCGGGAGGGGGTGGAGAGAGAGGGGAAAAGGGGGAGACAGAGGGGAAGTAAGAGAGGGGGAAAGGGGGAAGACAGAGGGGGAGAGACGGGGAACAGAGGGAAAGAGGGAAAAGAGACAGGAGGAAAGAGAAAGGGGGAGAGAAAGGGGAGAAAGAAATGGGAGAGAGAGGGGGAAAGAGAGGGGAAGAGAAAGAGAGAGAGGGGGAAAGAGAGGGGAAGAGAAAGAGAGAGAGGGGGAAAGAGAGGGGAAGAGAAAGAGAGAGAGGGGAAAAAGAAAAATGGGAGAAATAGAAGTGGGAGAGAGAGATAAGGGAGACAAGTGGGAGAGAGATAAGGGAGACAGAAGTGGGAGAGAGATAAGGGAGACAGAAGTGGGAGAGAGATAAGGGAGACAGAAGTGGGAGAGAGAGATAAGGGAGACAGAAGTGGGAGAGATATAAGGGAGACAGAAGTGGGAGAGATATAAGGGAAACAGAAGCGGGAGAGATATAAGGGAGACAGAAGCGGGAGAGATATAAGGGAGACAGAAGTGGGAGAGATATAAGGGAGAGAAGCGGGAAAGAGATAAGGGAGACAAGCGGGAGAGAGAGATAAGGGAGACAGAAGCGGAAGAGATAAGGGAGACAAAAGCGGGAGAGATAAGGGAGACAGAAGTGGGAGAGATATAAGGGAGACAGAAGCGTGAGAGAGAGATAAGGGAGACAGAAGCGGGAGAGAGATAAGGGAGACAGAAGCAGGAGAGAGATAAGGGAGACAGAAGCAGGAGAGATAAGGGAGACAGAAGTGGGAGAGATATAAGGGAGACAGAGGCGTGAGAGAGAGATAAGGGAGACAGAAGCGGGAGAGAGATAAGGGAGACACAAGCGGGAGAGAGATAAGGGAGACACAAGCGGGAGAGAGATAAGGGAGACAGAAGCAGGAGAGATAAGGGAGACAGAAGCGGGAGAGAGAGATAAGGGAGACAGAAGCGGGAGAGAGAGATAAGGGAGACAGAAGCGGGAGATAGAGGTAAGGGAGACAGAAGCGGGAGAGAGAGGTAAGGGAGACAAAAGCGGGAGAGATAAGGGAGACAAAAGCGGGAGAGATAAGGGAGGCAGAAGTGGGAGAGATATAAGGGAGACAGAAGCGTGAGAGAGAGATAAGGGAGACAGAAGCGGGAGAGAGATAAGGGAGACAGAAGCGGGAGAGAGATAAGGGAGACAGATGCGGGAGAGAGAGAGATAAGGGAGACAGAAGCGGGAGATAGAGATAAGGGAGACAGAAGCGGGAGAGAGAGATAAGGGAGACAGAAGCGGGAGAGATAAGGGAGACAGAAGCGGTATAGAGAGATAAGGGAGACAGAAGCGGGAGAGAGATAAGGGAGACAGAAGCGGGAGAGAGATAAGGGAGACAGAAGCGGGAGAGAGATAAGGGAGACAGAAGCGGGAGAGAGATAAGGGAGACAGAAGCGGGAGAGAGATAAGGGAGACAGAAGCGGGAGAGAGAGATAAGGGAGACAGAAGCGGGAAAGAGAGATAAGGGAGACAGAAGAGGGAGAGAGAGATAAGGGAGACAGAAGCGGGAGAGATAAGGGAGACAGAAGTGTGAGAGAGAGATAAGGGAGACAGAAGCGGTAGAGATATAAGGGAGACAGAAGTGGGAGAGAGAGATAAGGGAGACAGAAGTGGGAGAGAGATAAGGGAGACAGAAGTGGGAGAGAGAGAGATAAGGGAGACAGAAGTGGGAGAGAGATAAGGGAGACAGAAGTGGGAGAGAGAGATAAGGGAGACAGAAGTGGGAGAGATAAGGGAGACAGAAGTGGGAGAGATAAGGGAGACAGAAGTGGGAGAGAGATAAGGGAGACAGAAGTGGGAGAGAGATAAGGGAGACAGAAGTGAGAGAGAGATAAGGGAGACAGAAGAGGGAGATATATAAGGGAGACAATCGGGAGAGAGATATGGGAGACATAAGCGGGAGAGATAAGGGAGACAGAAGCGTGAGAGAGAGATAAGGGAGGCAAAAGTGGGGGGGGAGAGGTAAGGGAGACAAAAGTGGGGGGGGAGAGGTAAGGGAGACAAAAGTGGGGGAGAGGTAAGGGAGACAGAAGTGGGAGAGAGATAAGGGAGACAGAAGTGGGAGAGAGATAAGGGAGACAGAAGTGGGAGAGAGATAAGGGAGACAGAAGTGGGAGAGAGAGATAAGGGAGACAGAAGTGGGAGAGAGATAAGGGAGACAGAAGTGGGAGAGAGATAAGGGAGAGAAGTGGGAGAGAGAGATAAGAGACAGAAGTGGGAGAGAGATATGGGAGACAGAAGTGGGAGAGAGATATGGGAGACAGAAGTGGGGGAGAGAGACAGAAGTTGGAGAGATAAGAGAGTTAGAAGTGGGAGAGAATAAGAGACAGAAGTGGGAAAGATACGAGAGACAGAGGTGGGAGAGGGAGATACGGGAGACAAGTGGGAGAGAGAGAGATAAGGGAGACAAAAGTGGGAGAGAGAGATAAGGGAGAAAGAAGTGGGAGAGAGAGATAAGGGAGAAAGAAGTGGGAGAGAGAGATAAGGGAGAAAGAAGTGGGAGGAGAATGAGACAAGGGAGAAAGTGGGAGGAGAGAGAGAGATAAGGGAGACTGAAGTGGGAGGAGAGAGATAAGGGAGACAGAAGCGGGAGAGAAAGAGGGAGAGGTTGAGAGAAAGAGGGAGATGGGGAGGGAAAGAGGGAGATGGGGAGGGAAAGAGGGAGTGGGGGAGGGAAAGAGGGAGTGGGGGAGGGAAAGAGGGAGTGGGGGAGGGAAAGAGGGAGGGAGGGAGGGAGAGAAAGAAAGGTAGAGTGAGGGGGAAAGAGGGAAAGGGAAAGAAGAAGAGAGAGGGGGAGGGACAGAGAGGGATAGATGGAGGGATAGAGAGGGGGAAAGAAAGAGATGGAGAGAGAGAGAGAGAGAGAGAGAGAGAGGGGGGGAAAGAGAAAAAATGAAAAGAAAGAGAAAGACTGAGAGAGAGTGGGGGGGGCAGCTCAGCAAGCAGGGTGGGGAGTGGGGGGAATGTGGGGGGAAGAGGAGGAGGAAGGTGAAGAGATGATGGAAAGGAAGACAGGGGAGGGTGGGGGGGGACGAGTCACACTGAAGGCCAAAGCGACCCTTTGTCTCTCGCAAGACGTTGAGTAGATTGCTCAAGCACAGTATGCTTACGGTATACAGATGAACAGTGTATTCATTCATTCGTCCGGTAATGCTGTAGTGGTGCATACCTGTGTGTGTGTGTGTGTGTGTGTGTGTGTGTGTGTGTGTGTGTGTGTGTGCAGTCACACGCGTACATACAATGTACCCATCCACCCACATGTACACCATATCGAACACGCGCTCACAATTGTACAATGGACGACAAAAGTTCGTTCACTCCGTTGACCCCCTTCTATTCACTTGCATGGAACTTCAGAGAACGAAGGAGGTAAACTACACTATGATTGAATATTCAAACATTTAATTTATGCCAAGCGTCTACGCCATAGTCATTGCAAGTACGGCGTTTGTCCGTTCACATATTTATATTTCATGCGATTATTGTTAAATGATTCTAGCTTATAATCTAGTCTTTAATCTTTCGAAAAATGTATCAAATACAACTAGTGTTACTTCTATCATGCAGAATGCCCTTCGAGTAGATCTACGTTGCTTTGAATGGGTTTTGAATTCCGAGATGACAGTGGCGGGAAGGCGGAGGGCGTCTCTATAACGCTTCTGTAGCAACCGTTTCATCCACACGTGTCAAATTTTGTTGGCGGGTCGATTCTTAACGGTATTCACCAAGTCCAGGGTGTAAATTAATCATACAAAGTTAGCTGATATACAGAAACTGAAATTTCAATGATTGTTCTATAGCATTGTGCCTGCAAGTATTACTGTGTGCCATGATATTAAAAGATCCATTGATAGAATTTGGCCACTCGCTCGCTCATCTTGCGTCTATAGCTTGCAGATTTGCTGTCTCCCAACCAGTCAATTCGGCAGTCAATGAGTGGTTGCTTTATACTAATGACGCAGTTTCTTCCCCAGCTTCGCTTATTACAAAATTAAGGTAATCGCAATACAAGGAACTGGTAGAAAATAAAACCTCTTATGAATACAAAAATAATCTACCCACAATTCCTACCCGCAACCGTCATCATATTTTTGCTTCCTGGCTCGAACTTTTTTGTTTTCCGAACCTTTGTCACACAAGTATTATTTTTCCTTATTTGCATAAATATTCAACCGTAAAGTGAAGAAGAAGTGTGCGAGTTTCTACAGTTGATCCAACATGCCTGGCGTGCTCTGCTGAGATATCCTTGGATGGTACTGAAAAATTGGCTGCAACGGCATAACTCGAATGATACTGCTTTTCACAATGGAGGTCCACATTTTTTTAATACGAGGTACATCAAGGATCCAAAAGGAAACTGATCTTTGCTTCATGGATGAGTTTTGTTCTACAGTGGGTATTCTTTTCGGAAGTGCACACCTACGCGATGTAGCGTTAGAAGTTTATATATTAACTTTGTAAATTACAATACATCAACGTAATACGTTTCCCTTGGCAATCAATAACAAAAAATGCTAAAAGCAAATATACTACCGAACGAAGCTGCGATCATAGGATCGTACCGCCATGTTGTCTGTCCAGTCCCGCTAAAAGCAAATACACTACCGGACGAAGCTGTGACCATAGGACCTGGAATACATCCTCAGTACTTCAGTCAGTACCTCGCACGGTACACGTTTCTAAAACAGTGCTACGGAGCTAAGCCTAAGATTGATGTATTTCTTAAAGCTATGGAACCCTGTATACACCGCAGTCCGATCGGATAGGATACCAAAACCGGCCGTCAACATCCCTGACGACGACGACGACGAGGACGACCCGATTACCTATACAATTACAGGTACCAAGCAGCCCCAGCGGCTACGTTTGCAAATGTATCGCTTTTATCACCCTTTACTGTTATTGATTTCCGCCATGAAAAACGTACATCACGTGGATGTATTATAAGTTACAACATTTAATTTTCTAAAAATCAAGCAACATTCCCTCTCATTTGTTTTCAAGGTAGCAACCTCTGTGTAAAAATGTAAGCAGTTCCTAATATGCTAGGCTCAATACTAACATATCACAGGGAAGTAGTTTTTTGTTGCAACAGAAAATTGTAGCCTTTTGATCCACAAGCAAATCTTAGATGATGGTCTTCTTAATTGTCTCGTCACCCTTACTGCCATCCTGCAAACCACTATTTATGTATGGCAGTTACGTATACGTCTTTACTCGTTTAATTAAACCCAAACCAACTTCAAATTTCAAGATCCACCATCTAGCCCAACGGTTTCAGATTGCGTTGGAATTCTAAATGTATGCCATTTTCACAAACGCTCAAGATATTTATGTTACACGATAATCAGAGTAACTGTGCGCATTTACGTCACCGATATTACGAAAATAAAAACATCAATCTACTTGCGAATTCGTCTTAATTTGTTTTAGCTGTCCGAGCTAGCATTATAATTTCTTTTTACAACGACAACCATTACGGCCTACTTACCTTGGTCGTTGCCCAGCGTTTGAACTTGTTCCTTGATCACACTATCTATGCATTTCTGTTCATATTTTCACACTTTTGTCCTGTTTCTCAATGTATTATTCGTCTTATGAACACTAAACATGGTCCACAAAATAGTGACACTAAGAATAACACTTAGAAAGTGCCTTTCACTTTCACACGACAGTCACGGTATCTCTCTGGTCTAAGTGAACATCAAATCGTCCGAAACATTATGATATTGGTTACGATCAACTTAATCAAACCTAAATGTGATTACAAGAAATGTAAAAAATAATAAATTAACACAGAATTGATAAAAATAATTGAAAATTTTTATTATCAAATTTAGAAAGTCAAATCAAAGACAAGATGCCAGACAAAAATAAAATACGGAACGGCGAAGAGGACTGACAGGAGTTCAAAGAAAACGAACAACATACAACTGCCGGCCATAACCGACGCTCAGTAGCTATATAAAGATAGTTAACATTTAACTCTTCATAGTGAAAATTTCGCTACAATTAAACTTTTCTGTACTTTCTAATGCCACTGAATTTTATCCAGCTTAAAGATTAAAGGTTAAATAACACAGAAAAAAGCAGGACAACTGATGAAAAACAAAAGGATACAAGTATTTGTTGACCACCTTTTTCAGAAGGCATTATAACCGCCATGGGAACGTGTGTGTGAGCGAATGTAATCAGGTTAGTTTTTTCTGTGATTTCAAATGTAACTGCAATCGTGCCCGTGATACACTTTAATTTTTCTCACTGTGGCCGCCATAAGGCGATTTTATTCAGATGAGAATGGGCTCCAGGTACTACGCAACTCAGAGGTGCCAAGATAGAGGAATGAAAAAAACCTGGAGCCAGCCAGAATAAAATGATGAGTTATACATAGTACACATTGGATTAAGAGCATTTCTGTTTGAGATTTGTTTATAGTTTTGATTAATTGTAGATTCTGCTATGGATCACTATTCCCACATGATCAATAAAATTGAGCAATGAATCGTATTGGGCAATATTGACATTGCATTGTATTGAAGATGCTACTGGACATGAGAGCAGTTTGACGTCATTCATTTATATTTATATATTTATCTACTTATTCATCTGTTTCATACTGTCAAGATGACAGACACAGAGTGCTTGGCTAGAGGGATCTGGAGAGATAATGAGAGAGATAGAGGGAGAAAGAGAAAGGACGAGGTAAGAAAATTAAGAGATTTACAAAGATCACACTGAGTGTGTGTGTGTGTGTGTGTGTTTGTGTGCACGAGGAGAGGAAATATGTTTGCCGTTCTGAAGCGATCACAAGGCCAGTGTTTGACCACATCTCATCTCAAGGCCCCTTGTAGTTCGAGTGCGGCTCCTGTCACAAGGATTTGATCCGAACTCTATTGCCCTGCCCACCCTTGGGTGCGATTAGGAGCCTCTTCGGCGGTGGTGGTCGGGGGGGGGGGAGGAGACTGCCCCTTGGGAGAAACCGGTACATTACCTATCTCTCACTCTCTCTCTCTCTCTCTCTCTCTCTCTCTCTCTCTCTCTCTCTCTCTCTATATATATATATATATATATATATATATATATATATATATATATATATCAAAGAAGAAACTTTGAAATAAATGGAAGATTATGGAACCCTAGCTCACGATCATCCGCTTGAAGGAAAACTAATCATAAAATTCGAAAATAGTAAAAAGAAGTTTAATAACTACAAGAATGCTGCTGTTCTTAATACAACACACACACGCGCGCACATACACACACACACACACACACACACACACACACACACACACACACACACACACACACACACAGTTGCGAGATAACGAAGATGACCACCACATATTCTCTGAGCCTCTCGCTGTCAACTGCATCAGCCAACGTGGTCTCGTTTGATGGAAGGTTTTATTCGTCTCGCTCTTGTAATTATGGAATAAGCCACTAGTTACAGTGATGCATTTCAAGTAATCAAAACAGTATACATATGTGTGTATACAGGCACGTGCATGTGTGTCTGTATATGTAAACGTGTACGAATCCGTGGGTGTGTATTCATTTACCTAGTTATGTTCACCTAGTTGTAGTGTACAAGGTTGGGGCTATCCTCATGGGGTCCCGTTTCTTTTCCTCCATTTACCAAACCTTGTCTTGAATTAATTTACTGTGTTGGCTAGGTTGTATTTTCAACCAACTTATCCCACAAGTCTCTGCTCCTGTGTGTGTACTTTATATATGTGTGTGTGTGTTGTTGTAGCATAAACTATTGCTGACGTCAAGAGGGTGAGTGAGAGGCAGAGGGGGAGGCATTCGAGTGTTTGCTTCCTTCCCAAACGCCTCGCGGGCGGACTGGCAGCGGGCGTGCACGCCCATAAGCACCTCCGCGATGGGAGAAGGTGGGGGGAGGGGGGAGGGGGAGAAGAGGTTTTGGCGTGGGTGGAACGAGCAGACGGACACGCACGCACGCACACACACACACAAACACACACACACACACACACACTACACACATATTCTCATCCGGAAGGGTAATAATTGTTCATCAAGAGTCTAGCACGTGATCCACGACCATGGTGAATAAAACATACAATTATTCGGATAACTAAAACTTTATCATGAGTCCAGCACGTGATCCACGACCATGGTGAAGGAATTAAACACACATTTGCCTGATGGAGATGCAGAGATGGGTCCTGTGAATGTATATCTTTGCCTGTATATTTCAATGAGGTACATACAGTTAGGCACACACACACACACACACACACACACACACACACACACACCGGTCCCACACAAGAAGAACGAGGCGAGTCCTGTCGGCGAGTTCCTGCATTAACGTCGAAGATTCTAATTACGCGATAAATTGCGAGGCAAGACGATGATTAGCCTGAGCGCAGACCCGCGCCGTCGACCACACAAATAATCAGAACGTTTCGCTCATCAAGGGTCATCCTGAAACCATCCTTGGCAGCTCCCGTGAGTCTGAGCGGCAACCCCCCCCCCCACACACACACACCATCAAACACCATTGAGTAAATCAATGTGGAACTCTGATTTTTTTTGGGGGGAGGGGAGAGTGGAGATACAGTTGAAACATCTTTCTCTGAGTTACCAATTACTTTTTTTTTTTTTTTTTCAAATCTGCATTATGGTCGATGCGAGCACAGACGGCTTCAACCCTCCTACCCCCACGCGGGCGAATTACCCCATATCCCCCTACACACACACACACACACACACACACACACACACAAGAAATGAGGTTGTGGAACTAGCCACCCTCCATGCTTCCCTGGCTGTTCAGCTTTCGCCATCTTGGATTCTTTCCGGACCTAAAAATGGAAGGAGAGTGGAGAGGGGGAGGGGGGGGAGGGAGGAAAGATCGAGGTACTCTTCGCAATCATCCCCTCATTGCTTTCACTTGCAACACAAGGTAGGAAACATCTAGTTCTGTGCCTCTTAAAGATGGGAGGGTGGTTGGAGAGGTGAGGAGAGTGGGGGTGGGGGGAGAGGCAGGAAGTACTTGGGAGATCAATTTGCTTCGCGAGATAGGCCATCAGGCAAGAACCGCTGGTGAACTTCTCTTTGGTGATTTTACTAAGTGGAAAGACGTACCTTTTTCGTGGTTCTGTTACCAGATGGATCTAGGAGCCATGTTTGTACCAGCAGCAACAATATTGCACTGTTTTCTTCTGCAACAGCTCTGCTGATTGAAAGGGGAAAAATTAGAACCACGCAGGGAGGCAAGGAAACGTATTTACCTACTTTAGTAGCGTCACCTTACATATTTGTTCTGACTGCCGTCAGGCGATTTTATTTAGCCGAGGGAACCACCCCTTAAGTACAGAAACGGTTATTAACGGTTCCAGTTACCTTGCGTCAGTAAAACATTTTAATGAAAAAAATTCTGTCAGTTATGTTTCGTAACTGGCAGTGGCAGGTCATGCAGTTATCTTAAATCGGTGGCTCAGCCACTCAGCCATTCGCTACGGACCAAAGCTCTGCCCCAACTGTATTTCATTATATTCTGGGAGAGTTGTTTTTTTCTTTCTTTCTTCTTTTTTTCATTCCCTCAAATGCTCTGCTCAAGCCTCGAGCTCTCTTGAAAAACTTATCTATTTTCAAACAATCTAATTTATTTTGAAGCAGTTTATTAAATGACTCTGTGCAACCTCTATTCACTGCAAATAGAAGTAACCTTATATGGTTGGATAAAAGTGGGATATGGAGCAATATTTCAAATGTTAATCCAAACATTTATGCTCAGTTTTAACATCTTTTCGTACTACGATTATTTCAAGATTTCTGCCGTACCCGCCAACGATTTTGAATTATTTACCATCTGCTGCAACGTCCGATATCTCGTCAACCACCATTTTCCTTCCTTCCCCATCACTGCTCTTCTCTTGTACCCTAACCAATCCCTTACATTTACGATAAGGAGCAAAGATGACTATGATTTACGAGTATTATTTACATTTTGCAGGTGCATCGCCATAATTATCACATTTTGACCGTTGGAGGTCTCCCGCCACCCAGCGGTGGGCTTTCTCCTTCACTCAACCCATATATTATTGTTCAGTGGTTGTTGAAATCCATGAAGTTTTGAACGAAAAGTTTTGTAAACGTCTAATGAATTATGAAAAAGCTTACTTCATCAGACCACCTTGCAATTCGAACGAAACACAGAGTACGTTTTCCACAATATATCGGTCAACCCGAGACTACCTACTAATGAAGTAGCATATCTAAATAGCGTGAAAAGTTGTGAAATGTATTATTAATTACTGAATCTCTGCGCTCGTTTCTGACTGTGAAATGTAACGACTGGACCCCCAACGCGCTGAATCCACTGCCTCTCCCATCCCCTACCTCACCCTCCAACTCATCCAACCTCTTTCTAAGCTCCTCTCATCTCCCAGATCCGCCTACATGACATTATCGTCTGAAAAAAAAATAATTCCGATGCAAGGCAAGTAATACTAGTCCTGAACGGTCTTAAGCAACGAACTAAAGCCACACAAAATCAAGGGGCTTTGTACGTCAGTTTATATGCTGATGATACGATCATACATTCAACCGTTACAACACTACAATGAACGCGGGAGGTCTGGATGTCTTTATGTAGCCATGTCGTGGCCACGAGCGTCTGCAAGATATCGTATAAGCAGTTGTCAGTCAATTAATATCTTCTGGAAATAAAACAAGCATGCTCTGTGATGATAGTAGTTGCAAAGAGAATACTAGTGGAATAATGAAGTTGCATATATATAAACAATTTCTTGAAGGCTATATGGCGTTTGCCTTCGATATATCATGGAAAATACAAACTGTTTTGGAAAAAAAGAAGCAAAAATTCGTAGTCATACATCCCATAACTACCGTGTAATAATATGCAAGATATTTATGTTAGATGCACGTATTATTGTACACAAATGGTTCTGGAACTGCCTGGGTATCTTCATACAGCCACCAATACTGACATTAATATTTCCACGGTATAATAACAGTAATTCAGCCTTGCATGGGAATGACAACATTACCCGTGCTGATGGTGCATTTAACGTAAATAATGATGATTATCTTGCCTGTTACGAGGGCAGCATGCTGCTGGTGATGATAACAGCACTGCAACTGCGCGATAATAGATATACCACTGTTGGTATTGTGAGGGTAGCCACACTTTCTTATGTATTACTGTTAATAAGGATATACTGATAAAATATGGTGATGATAATGAAAATGGTGATAGTAATGGTGATTATAATCACGATGATAATCATAACAATGTGATGATGAAATTAATCAAGATAAAGATGAAAACAGTGATAGTAATTCCACCTACCTAAGTCGCTTTTACTACACAACGATATTGCATACAATTCGTACATCACAATATTATCTTACGACAGTGTAAAAACAGTATTGAAGGGCTTTATTGAATGGACAATACTACTGAGTCAGTATACTGATCCGGCAATACTGAAAAATAAAGACGATCACTATCATAAGTGCCTCCGGACGAGTTTCCAATATACGAATAAAATCACATGAGGGTACCCAACAAAACCATAAACAGGATCAGCCTCTGCCAGCGAGTTAAAGAACACCTGAAAGTGTAGAGTGGGCACCCAACACCCCATGTCCCCCACCCCCACCCACCCACCCACCTCGCCATCACTTTTACTACATATGTATTAGTAAACACAACGCTTCATACACAAAGGTTCTCCCTCGGGGGGGGGGGTTGTGTACAAGTATGCCCACAGGTGAGGAACTGGTGGTTGGGGACCTTATCGAAATGGCAAGAGATTTTTATGACCACCATATACATACATTCATATATATATATATATAATATATATATATATAATATATATATATATATATGTGTGTGTGTGTGTGTATATATATATACATATATAATTGTGTGTGTGTGTATGTATGTATGTATGTATCCCTAGTGTGTTTTCAGTTTCACCTTTTCAAGGAATATATCCTCGCCGTTGTGAAGGCAACCATCCGATGAATAGGTTAAAAAAAAAGAAACAAATAAATGAACAGATAAACAAAAAAAAGCCTAGATGGGGGGGGGATTCAGTTGACCCATCCCGACCCAAGCTGTCCTCAGGGCACAACAACGCCAACCACGCCCCCCCTCCCCCCTTTGCCCCCCCCCACCTCGTTCTAGACGTTTCTCTCGTATCTCACAACTTCTCTTCTTCCTTCATGTAAACAAACATCCCCCCCTCCCTCTCAGGTCCTCAACCCCGAGTACTCGCTATCCGAGTATCTTGAAACCCGGTCGTACTCGGCCAGACTACTCGGAGACCCTCCAGCGCGACAGTAAACAAGAGAAGATCGAAGATAGAGATTTCTTGTTTGAGGGCCCGAGTTCTAGCCCTGTTTCTTGATGGTGGAGGGAGTGTCAGAGGGACTCCACTGGAAGGGGGGGGGTTATGACACTCTGGGGGGGAGGAGGGAGGGAGAGCGTGGATTGGTCGGTGGAGAAGAGGAAAGTAATTTAACTCCCTTTTTTTTGTTAATTTGTGGTTAGGACTTCTCTGTTAACTTTATGTAGGATCAGGAATGGAGAGATGATAAGGGAGAACGAGGACGAGGATGAAGATGAGTTGAAAGAGGATTTAAAGGAAGATTATAAGTAGGAGTGATAAAAAAAGTAGAAAGAAAATGAAGACGAAAAGGATGAAGAGAATATGGTTGATGACAATGAAAAGAAGTAGGAAGAAGTGGAGTAATATTATACTCTAAAAAGTAGTCATTTACATCTCAGAAAATATGTTAATATATATATATATATATATATATATATATATATATAGTGTTCTGTTTGTATACATGTACACACACACATACACACACACGTATATTATATATATATATATATGTATATATATATATATATATATATATTGACTATATTATGACAAATAAGACTGAAGGTGAAAGAAGCAGACGAGGGGAAATGGGAGAATTTCACGCTTTAACGTTTCGACCCGCAGGGTCTTGATCACAAAGCTAACAACTCAAACGTAACAGGATATTTTATACATGGACGGGTCATCTCATGGGACGCTTCGGAGAGCCTGTTATTTTATTTGCGTATTCTTTTATTATTAATAAGCTTGTGGCTTTTGCTAAACATATAAAGCCTTCTCTATTATTAATGTTGTTATGCTGCCTCAATTGTCTTCCTTAGTTTCTTGGATGATCCTTTATTTAATACGGTTGTGTTGTTCCAGTCTGGAAGGTGGCCATGTTTATCCACATACATTACTATGGAGTTAGATATCCTATGGGCTTTAACGTCATTTTTATGTTCATTTATGCTTTTATTAAGTCCGCGACCAGATTCACCAAAATATGAAGAAGGACAGCTTTTACACGGGATTTTATAAACAACGCTGTTTTCGTTAGTGGGATTATTGTATCTACGTGTTACCAAATGTCCTACTTTATTACCTGACGTCCTGGCTATTTTGATGCCCGCTTTTAGGAGAAAAGTGTCTAAGTATGAATTGACATTAGAGTTTGGTACTGTAATATATCTGGTTTTATCATTACATTTATTATCATTCTTATTTTTATCTTTACTTTGTTAATTATTTCTTTGGCTTTTTCAACCTCGTAATTGTACCTAAGGATACAGACATTAACAACAAACTCAGGAGATTAAACAGTGTGAATGAAAATATACAATTTACTGCAGAAAATGAAAATAACGGAAAATTATCTTTCTTAGACACAATTGTCCATAGAATAGATAAAAATGTGAAATTTTCAGTATACCGGAAACCCACCAATAAAGAAGACTATATACACTTTTACTCAGGACATAATGACAGAACTAAAACAGGTATTATAATAGGTTTCTTCCTCAGAGCATTTCGTATATGCAGTAAAGAATTTCTAGATCTTGAATTACAACATATTACTGAGACTTTCATCAAACTCAAATATCCAAAAGGTCTCTTATGTAGGTTGAAAAAGAAAGCCAAAGAAATAATTAACAAAAGTAAAGGTTAAAATAAAAATAAGAATGATAATAAATGTAATAATGAAACCAGATATATCACAGTACCAAACTCTAATGTCAATTCATACTTAGACACTTTTCTCCTAAAAGCGGGCATCAAAATAGCCAGGACGTCAGGTAACAAAGTAGGACATTTGGTAACACGTAGATACAATAATCCCACTAACGAAAACAGCGTTGTTTATAGAATCCCGTGTAAAAGCTGTCCCTCTTCATATTTTGGTGAATCTGGTCGCGGACTTAATAAAAGATTAAATTAACATAAAAATGACGTAAAAGCCCATAGGATATCTAACTCCATAGTAATGCATGTGGATAAACATGGCCACCTTCCAGACTGGAACAACACAACCGTATTAAATAAAGGATCATCCAAGAAACTAAGGAAGACAATTGAGGCAGCATATATCAACACTAATAACAACATTAATAATAGAGAAGGCTTTATATGTTTAGCAAAAGCCACAAGCTTATTAATAATAAAAGAATACGCAAATAAAATAACAGGCTCTCCGAAGCGTCCCATGAGATGACCCGTCCATGTATAAAATATCCTGTTACGTTTGAGTTGTTAGCTTTGTGATCAAGACCCTGCGGGTCGAAACGTTAAAGCGTGAAATTCTCCCATTACTCCCCGTCTGCTTCTTCCACCTTCAGTCTTATATATATATATATATATATATATATATATATATGTACATATATATGTACACATATTATATAAACATATGTATATATACATATATGTATATATATATATATATATATACATATATATATATGTATGTATACATATATACATGCAAAAAAATCACAACACCACGTGATCCAGAAGATTGCTGATAACCACAGGGAAAAAACGGAAAAGAAAACTAGAATTCCCAAGCGCTTTCGTGATATTTCACATCTTCAGGGGATTACAACAAAGAAAATTGTCACATAGGTATATAAGAGGTAATACAATAAACTGGGAAAGGAACAGACATAACACATGGAGAAAATGTCACAAACATTGAACACTTACAATTAAATCATTTTTGTAATGATTTAATTTGATTACAAATTTTGTCAATGATAAAATTATCTAATTTAAACATACCATAGCTAATATTAATATTAGATCCTTCAGAATTTTTTTTTTTTTATCATGCAACTTTCAATGATATTTCTTTTGGCAAATGAATCACAATTTATGATAGAAGAGGCATTGGTCCAATCGATGCGATGTTCGAAATCTCTCATATGGATAAACAGCGCACTAGACTCTTGTGCTGTTTTTACACTGTACTTGTGTTGCTTGACCCTAGTTGCGAGTTCTTTGCCCGTTTGTCCAAGATAATACCTTTCACAATCTCTGCAAGGGATCCTGTATATGCAACCAACTGAGTCATTAGGCGAATTTTTGATTATTAACTTCTTAAAAGTATTTGGATTATTAAACACAACTTTAATATTCTATGTTTTAAGAATATGGGGAACTTGAGCAAGATTGTTACTAAAAGGTAAAATCAAAAGATTCTTATAGTCGAAGGGGGGGGATGTTTGAACACTATAAAAAGTTTTTTTCGCTAAAGCGAGAGCGCGGTCTAAAAATCTTTTTTGGGTATTTTAATCCAAGACCAACATTAACAATGTACTCAAATTCCCCATCAATAAAATCAGGGCTGCAAATACGAAGAGCACGTAAAAACATAGAAGAAAAGACAGAATATTTTACTTTATCCTGATCTTATATTAGCTATGGTATATTTAAATTAGATAATTTTATCATTGACAAAATTTGTAATCAAATTAAATCATTACAAAAATGATTTAATTGTAAGTGTTCAATGTTTGTGACATTTTCTCCATGTGTTATGTCTGTTCCTTTCCCAGTTTATTGTATTACCTCTTATATACCTATGTGACAATTTTCTTTGTTGTAATCCCCTGAAGATGTGAAATATCACGCAAGCGCTTGGGAATTCTAGTTTTCTTTTCCGTTTTTTCCCTGTGGTTATCAGCAACATATATATATATATATATATATATATATATATATATATATATATATATTTATATATAATATATATATATATATATATATTTATATTATATATATTATATATATATTTATATAAATAAATATATATGTATATATTTATATAATTTATATATATATTTTATATTATATAATAAATATATATTTATATATATTTTTATATAGATCTTTTTATATATATATATATATATATATTATATTATATAATATATATGTATATATATATATATTATATATATATATATATATATATATATATATATATATATTATATATATATTCCTGTAACCTTACATTTATTAGTCGATTTCTCTTATCAGTAGGGACGGGAACATATGAAGCTTCGCGAAGATAAAGATAAATATGTTTTGGTATACCACTGGTGATAGATATCCTTTCATACTCAGCGTCCACTCCGCATACCACTTGAAATATGTTCAGGTAACACGTTACATCTCGCCCACTCCCCCTCCGATGGGGGGGGGGAGTCAGTTCTGGGGGGTTTGAATCATTAATTGTGTTCGATATATATTGCTGATGATTTATGTTAGTGTCTTGTTAGTGGTACCAATAAAATCTCTGAGTTATGGGCGAAGATGATGGCTAGATTGTGGGAGATGAATGGAATAGAGATGTTGACAGTGGAAATGATGGCGGTGATGATGATGATGATGATGATGACGATGACGACGATGGTGACGACGACGATGATGACGACGACGATGTCGATGATGATTACAAATATGACAATGACGACGACGATGATGATGAGAACAACAACAACAATAACGGTATCGACAACAACAATAACAAGAACAATAGCGACGAGGACGATGATGAAAAACAAAGAATGGCAATGACGCAAATAAGAATTATTCAACTCATCACGATTTTGAAATCAAACTTTTAAAAAATACATAATATGTAACTTCACAGAATACGGTTACTACATCGTTCTTTCCATTGGGAATCTCTCTAGAATTCGGAACTTTCTAGTATTCGGAAGGAAACATTTCGAAATCTAGAAAAATCCGTAAAAGTAGAAACATTTCCTAATATTCTGAAATATATTCTAAAATAATTTGTTTCTATTTATAGAGATTACCAATAAGAGAGAGAGCCATCTGCATTTTTTTTTTTCGTCTTGCTAAAAAGACTCCTCACAAGTTACTGAACAATTGCTCTATTATTCTTAATTTCCAGCGAAATCAGATTTTTTTTCCTCTGCGTTCCTGTCCATATTTTACAAAGAACATTATTCAAAATACCTGACGTCATTTCTGCCTCCTATCAAATACCCGCCTATTTAAGATAAACAGACGCAACACAAGTTTGCACAACTTCTAGAAGCGTCGTCGTTGATGTTGATTTCTTGTTTATTAACTTTGTTATGTTAATGAATGTGTACGTGCTGGTGGTCCGGACCTGAAATCGCCGAGTGTAGGTGGTCTGAACGGGGAGTATTACATTTGAGATCCCCTCTTCATCTTCGTTGTCGTCGTCGTCATCATTGTCTTCGTCTTCGTCGTTTTATTCATCGTCGTCGTCGTCATTGTCATCGTCTTCGTCGTCGTCGCCATTGTCGTTTTCGTAGTCTTCGTCGTCGTCTCGTCTTCTTCGTCGTCGTCCATTTATCAGGGATAGTGCCTATTGTGGCTTCATATGCAGAGTTCGATGGTCGGACCTCACTGTTCGAAGTTTGGTGTATAAAGCTCGGTTTACAGAGTCTAATGTTCGGAGTTCGTTGTGTGACATTCGATATGCGAAGTTCGGTAGTGTGGAGTCCTGCGTTCGAAGTCTGAACTCGAAATGTACGTTTCGAACTCATAGTTCGAGGTTCGGTGTTTGGAGTTCGGGTTTTAGTGTCCGGAGTTCGAGGTAGGATATTTCGAATGCAGGGTAGGAGATAAAGAACTTGTAAAAGAAGAAGCAGAAGGTGGGGGACCTACACCAGGAGGCGCTAAATGGCTGCGGCCGAAGCCAGTGCACTTGGACAGTTCGAGTAGGTAACTAACAGCCACTGTTGGGAATCGGAGAGGATTACGGGATTCGAACCCACAACTAAGCCAATGCGACCGACACCAACACGCTTCCGATGACGCCACCAGCTCACTAACCTATTAAAGAAAGACCTCAGGGAGTCTTCAAACTCATCAAAGGTCTCACATACAGGAGAACGAGTCTCCAAAAGGCTTAGAGACCTCACCGAAGTCGTAACAGTCGAAGTCATCCTTCCGGCGAAGCTGGGCAAGAGGTCCCAAAGAGGCGCCTACGTCCGTGTTTACACATCCCGAATGGCAATTATTACATTCTTATTCGGAAAGTCGAAGGCGAGGGAAAGGTGCTGCCGAACAGGCGAAGTGAGTCAAGGAGTCTGAATACCAATACTTCGACGACGGCTTCCGGAGTCTTTGGTGGCTCGGGTGAAGGTGGCTGGCCGTGCCGGGCCCACCGTCTCTCCGCCAGCGTTCCAAGGCCGCCGCGACGCCAAGCAGGCGAGACGGGGCTGACCCACTTTTTTCGTTAATGTTTAGAACAAAAACAGCAAGACCATTGAAAATATTTCTTTCTGTCTATATACCAAGGGCTTTTTTCTCCCTTATAAGGGAGGTAGCCTAGTCAAAGGGCAAGTATCCACTCCCACCCATTCCACTCCCATCCACCACCCTTCCCCTTCCTCTCCTCTTAGCTCCTCGTGGATGAAGGGTCATCCCTGTATCCAGTCCACTGCTTTGGGTCAGAAGCAATGCAGCAAGACAGTTACCATGTCAAACTAAATAAAATAAAACCAAATCTAATACAATAACAATAAGAATAAGGATAGTAATACATACATACATATACCAAAGGCTTTTTCACCCTATACGGGGGGTAGCCAAAAAGAAAAAGGCATAGAAACCACTCCCACCCATTCCACTCCCCTCCACCACCCTTTCCCATCTCAGCTCCTCGTGGACGGCGGGTCATCCCTGCATCCGCCAACTGCCCTGGGTCAAACGCAATGCAGCAAGACAAAAGTACATCCACAGCAAAGCCGCTTCACTTAATCGGCGACCCTCCCTCTCCGTCCCCAAAACAAAATAAAATACAATTGTTTAATGATACTAAAATGAAATATTATAACAGAATAATATAAGAATAAGACACACTCACTGTACATTCATACAGTTTAGTTGATAACAAATCTAGTTTGTTTCAAGGGAACAATATAGAACTATATTACATACTGGACAAAAGATATATCCACATGGGACAAGTACTTTTGTCCGCACTGGTAAGTACGTGTGACCCTTCCTCTTAAAGTGACGTCACACTAGCTCTTGCGTCACTCATCCAACGTAAGGCACCAGGGATGGACGTCATGTAAGCCTGAACGACGTACTAACAGGTGACGGTCACAATAAAAAATAAATAGGTAAATGAATAAAAATAAATTAAAAAATAAATATAAACAAATAAGATTAATATATAAATATGTATGTATGTATATATTATATATATAGATATATATATATATATATATATATATATGTATATATATATATATATATAAGGTAGTATATACACCCTTCACGAGAACGGCTGCAAGTCCCTGGCACCTAAAAAAAAATATGTAAAAGGTCTCAACCGTGTCTCGTGCTGCAGTCATTACCTATCGCGCATGCGCAACATCAGTAGCTTCATGACCATATAAGCGGGCGACCCACACGGCCATTTAGTGTGCCAAGTAGCGGATTGGTTCCAGTCGTCCTTCACATTACGTGTGCCAGAATTCGAATCTATCACCTGGAAGTCCGAACACAAGGGGCAAAGGTGACGCCCTTGGGCGTAGCTCAGTGCCTCCTGGCGGATTTTGGGACGTGGCTGAAAACCACGACGGTTCGATCACATAGCACACAGGGTATAGGTGAAGGGTTCTATTGCAGTTAAGCTTCCCATGGTGTAACTCAGTCATCCTTGTTTGGTGAGAGGGGGGTGGGGGGTTGCAGGGGGGAGGGGGTCCATTAGGGTCGAGTGTGGGGTGGGAGGCCAGAATTTGTGGGATGAAGGAGATAAATGTCATTGAGAGGAAGAATTACTCCCATTTGGCCAAATTCAATCTGTTTTGCCAAAAATCGAATTTCGCCAAACTTCCCAATCTAACAACGTAATTCAGTGTAACCCAAGCGAAGGGAGTTTGGCTAAATGGAATTTGGCAAAACGTAATTTGGTTAAATGCAATTTGGCGAACTAGGAAATCGAAAAGAGTGGAAGAGGGCAGTTAACTATTACTATCGACCGATGAATGGTCTCACAAGAATGAGAGAAACCTCATCAAGGTCTCTCATTTTCTCAAAATGACGTTAGTCTTTGAGCTCTCAAACCACTTCTACAGGAGAAGAGTGGGGAGCAAATATTTGAGGAGGAAGGGCAGAGGGGGGGGGAGACCTGGGCGGAGTGTGCGAGGGAGTGGGAGAGGGAATGGGAGGAGATGGAATCGGGGACCGCTCGCTTGCTTCCGATTTATCTAGTGGGTCCTATCAAATTGAAATCTACAGTGTTCAAACCCACCCATTCCACGTTTGTGCCCAAAGCCAAGCAGGGAACCCCCGCATGTGCGTTGGTGGCTGACCTGAGTCCTGGGTCTCTGGTTGGGAGCTTCTGGGTCTTGGCTGCCGGTCTGGAGGGTCTTCGAGGAGCTTCTGGTCAGTGCGCTTGGGTCCTTGGCGTCTCCCGAAGAAGTGGACGGGGTGGAAAGATTGCGTCAGGAACTCTTTTGATGTGGTTGCCCGCTTGATTCTCGCGACGGTCGTCTCACAGCAGGATGAGGGGTTTGCTGACAACAACCCGTTTTCTCCCTGTCTTGCCTCCCTCCCCCACTTCCACCACTGCTGCCACCGGCGCAGTGGAGTTTGGCTCCGCTGACAACAGTGATTTTCTCCTCACCCTCTCTACTTCCATCATCACTGCCAACATCGTAGAAGAATATGGATTAACTGACAACATTGTTCTTCTTTATTTACTGACAACATTCCATTTCCTCCCCTTCTGTCCTTACGTCCACCATCACAACCACCCTCGCTGCCACCGTGAGGGTATTCAGCTACCTCTACCAACACCACAGCTGCCACCATCACTGTCGTTGGCTCGCCCGTGTTCCCTGATGACTTGCCACCTACCTCGACGAAAACTCGCCGTCCAGGAGGAACTCGTCTTTCGTCTTCGTCTTCGCCTTATCAAGGTTCTTCAAGACAGAGAGGGTTCCTACTCGAAGTCCACACAAACAGGTCACTGGGGATTATTTTTTTGTATATATATATTTTTTTCCTCTGTTTCTTCTTAGTTTTCTGTTTCTTATTTTCATTTTTTCTATTTACTGTCCCTTTTCCTGTTTCCCTCCTTTTTTATTTTGTTTCTCTTGTCCAAGAACGTCGTTTCTTCCTGTTTTCTTCTCTTCTTCTTTTGAATTTGGGCATGAGGGCGGGGGGCAGGTTGGAGATAAGGCTGGATAGCAATGGAATGTGACTTGCAAAGCAAGCGAGTAGTTCCTTTGATACAAGCTACCTCCCACC
This sequence comes from Oratosquilla oratoria, assembly GCF_046742065.1. Lineage (NCBI taxonomy): Eukaryota > Metazoa > Arthropoda > Malacostraca > Stomatopoda > Squillidae > Oratosquilla > Oratosquilla oratoria. The sequence continues at coordinate 22,788,418 of NC_134805.1, forward strand.
ATTCCTCCTCCTCGACCTCCTTTATCCTCTCTTGCTCCTCCTACTCTTCCTCTCCCTCCTCTTTCTCCTCCCTCTGTTGCTCCTCCTCCTCCTCCTTCTCCTCCTCCACTTGTGCTCCAGGCTTTTTCTCATCAACTTTTGATATGAGAGCTTATTTTCTATCATCGTTCCGCTATGGAAGCTCACTTCTGTTCCCATAATTCCATCTGCTTTCCTACGCAGTTTTCCATCAAGATTTTCTGCGCTGCACATCCCAACTTTATCGACTCCTGAAAATCACACAACATACAAGACCCACATACGAACATACGCACACATTCACACGCATATGCACACGTACACAACTCAAGCACACATATACAGTAGACACACATACACATACATATATACAAAGTACATTCATATATATCACCACGTACTTACTTTCTCTTTATATATGTAAACAACTGAACATGCGCTCCCTGTTTGGCCATGCTTCTCTCTCTCCCTCCCTCCCTCTCTCTCTCTCTCTCTCTCTCTCTCTCTCTCTCTCTCTCTCTCTCTCTCTCTCTCTCTCTCTCTCTCTCTCCCTCCATTTCTCCCGCCTCCAGTGTACGTAACACTCTTCTCTCCCTCCCACAACGCCTCTACCCTCCCTCCGTCCCTCCCTACCTCCCTCCCTCTACCCCTCCCGAAGCACACGTCTTAGTCTAGGGCATAAATCTAAAAGCTTCAATTAGACGGACAGCCACTTGTTAGATGACCACCTCAGATAGAAGAGACACAATATGCAGCGAGGGAAGACTATGATGTTGCGGGGCGGGGGCAAACCGAGGCGCCGCCGTCGAGGACTCCGCCAGGTAAGGAAGTCGTAAACCCCACCGGAGTCTTTGGTGGCGACAGGCGACACGGGTTTCCAGCTCCTATCTCGCCTCCGCATTCTTCGCGTCCACGACCAATCCAATATTCTTTATTTTCATTGTGTGCGATCTTTCCTTTCCTAACCCGAATTATTTTGTTGTTGTCGTGGGTGCGTATATGCTCACGTGATCCTCTGTGTATGTGGTTGGATCCTCTATAGCGAGATCGAGCGCTATCTTTCGAGAGATCACGGAGGAAACCATGCACGTGGGGGACCGAAAGCGCGGGCAAACAGCCAAAACCATAGATTGACTCTTAGCGTCTCGGTGTCATAAACGCCTAGCGACTGCCCACAACATCGATGTCCCGAGATGTAGATTAAGTGCCAGATAGAGGCCGAGATTGAGTTATAGATACTGGGCCCGGACAAAACCGGAGCGATACAGACATCAACACGTCCGAGGGACCCTGGCTTGGTTTAATTGGACCGCAGAGCCCATTACGCGCACCTGGGCCGTCTCTTCTAAGCGAGTCGTGCCCCGCACGGTCCTCCTTCCCTCCCACCCTGACGTCATGTCGTCGATGGTCGTGTCCAGCACATCGAAGCATTAGGATTTACCAAAACACTCCGATGCTCACCACCGACGTATTAAACCCACTTTGGGCTGCTCGCTGGCCTTATTAAGTCATTATGCCGCCACGAAAGGCAACACTCGCCTGCTTTATCTCGCCATTTGACTGCGACGAGGCTCCTCACGTCCGCCCCTGGCTGGCCACTTAGGAGGGTTATCAAGACTACTTTCTAGCCAAATTGAGATCACTGACCTTTGTGTGATGCAGCGCCCGCATCGCAGTGTATCCACTTAATCGCCCTCTGCTGTGATAACCTGTCGCAATACGGCAGTTAACTGTCACACTTTGCAAGTCTTCTATCTCAAACTGTCACT
>NC_134805.1:22800204-22812704 GCF_046742065.1 Oratosquilla oratoria
ATGTATGTATATATATATATGTATATATATATATGTATGTATATATGTATGTATGTATATATGTATGTATATATATATGTATGTATATATGTATGTATATATATATGTATGTATATATATGTATGTATATATATATATGTATGTATATATATATGTATGTATATATATATGTATGTATATATATGTATGTATATATATATATGTACGTATATATATATATATTATATAATATATATATTATATAATATATATATTATATAATATATATTATATATATATATATCATATAATATTATATATATATATATTATATAATATATTATATAATATATTATATAATATATATTACATATATATGTATATGTATGTAGGTATATATATATATATATTATATATATATCTTATATAATATTATATATCTTATATATATATATATATGTATATATATATTATATGTATATATATATTATATATATATATATATATATATATATATATATATATATATGTATATATATATATATATATAATATATATATATATGTATATATATATCATATAATATATATATATATGTATATATATCATATATATAATATATATATATATATATATATATTATGTATATATATATGTATATATATCATATAATATATATATGTATATATATATATATCATATATATATCAATATATATATCATATATATTATATATATATATATATATATATGCAAAGAAATCACAAAACACACGTGATAAATTATTTTTGCAGAAACCACCGGGAAATTAAAAATACAGATACCGAACGTTTTCGTCTATTTAGACATTTTCAAAGGTAAAAAAAAAAAAGCAATACAGAAAGAAACAATAAATACATAAGGAGACAAGGATACTCAGAGAGGTCCCATGTTACATATGTTATTTATATATATATATATATATATATATATATATATATATATATATATATTATGTATATAATATATATATATATTATGTATATAATATATATATATTATAATATATATATATATATAATATTATGTAAATAATATATATAAATATATATACATATATATATATATATATATATATATATATATATATATATATATATATATATATGCAAAAAGATCACAACACCACGTGATCCAAAAGATTGCTGATAACCACAGGGAAAAAACGGAAAAGAAAAGAAAGAAAAGAATATATATTTTCTTTTCCGTTTTTTCCCTGTGGTTATCAGCAATATATATATATATAGATATATATATATATATATATATATATATATATATATATAATATATATATATATACATATATGTATAATATATATAATATATATATATATATATTATATATTATATTATGTATAATATATAATTATAATATATAATATATAATACATATATAATATAATATATATAATATATATAATATATATATATATATTATATAATATATATATATATATATTATATAATATATATATATATATATATTATATATAATATCATATATTATATGTATATATATATCATATATATTATATGTATATATATATATCATATATTATATGTATATATATATATCATATATTATATGTATATATATATATATCATATATTATATGTATATATATATATCATATATATTATATGTATATATATATATCATATATATCATATGTATATATATATATTATATATAGGTATATATATATATATATATTATATATATATACAATATATATATTATATATGTATATATATATTATATATATACAATATATATATTATGTATGTATATATATATATATACATATATATATATACAATATATATATTATATATATATATTTATTATATATATATTATATATATATATATATATATATATATTATATATACAATATATTTCTAGACACGATAATATGGAGGAATGATGAAGGTCCAAAGTTTACTGTATACAGAAAACCTACGAACAAAGATGATTACATACACTATCTCTCTGCACACAATGACAGGACAAAATCAGGCGTAATAATAGGATTCTTCTTGAGGGCATTAAGAATTTGCAGCCAGGAACATTTAGAAGAAGAGAATAAATACATTATGGATTCATTCATGAAACTGGGTTACCCAAGGGGATTAATATTAAAACTAAAACACAAAGCAAAAGGAATAATGAGACGAAAATATGACAGGAGCGAAAATACGGACAGGGACACAAGAATTTTTTTAGTACTTCCTAATTCAAAAACAGCCAACAACATTACCAAATACTTACAAAAAGCAGGAATGAACATTGCCGTCACTTCAGGACAGAAGATTAGAGACTTGGTCGGTCATAAAGGTGAGATCAGGACTGATCAGGTCAACAAAGAAAGCACAATGTACAAAATTCCATGTGGTGATTGCCAACGAGCCTACTATGGAGAAACGAGTAAGGGGACTAAGGTAAGAATGACACAACACAAATCAGACTTAAGACATCACAGAACATCAAATGCTATAGTAGTACACGCAGAGGAGTATGGACATCTACCGGACTGGAATAACATAAAAACAATTCACACAGGAATGAGTAAGAAAATCAGGAAAGCAATGGAAGCAGCATATATTAATAAGGAAGAATGTATAAATTAATAGAAAAGGGTTTATCAGTTGGTCTAAAATAGGGGCGGAATTAGCAGTACACGACTGGCCAAAGGAAAATGAGGAGGCGGAACATAGAGCGGATCAATCTTCCGAGGATCAATCGTCAGCGGACCAACCATCCACGGATCAATTGTCAGCGGCCCGGTCGTCCACCAGGCCATTAACTAGGAGACGTCCTCCGACCGATATATAATCTTGTAACCCCCTTGTACTACTTAGTCTCTCTGAAGAAGGTGTAAATAGCCGAAACGTTAGAGAAATAAACTCATCTCTGACTTGTGTGTTTCTTTACCACCCTCCTATCTTCATCTGTCCAGATGGATAATACACATATATTATATATATATATACAATATATATATGTTATATATATATATGTATATATATATATATTATATATATATGTGTATATATGCAAGCAATCACATCACCGTGATACAAAAAAATGCAAAATAACCACAGGAGAAAGGAAACTTGTAGACAGTAAGTACTTTCGTATATTACATCTTCAGACTAAAATGACAAGTCATTTTGTCTGAAGATGTAATATACGAAAGTACTTACTGTCTACAAGTTTCCTTTCTCCTGTGGTTATTTTGCACACACACACACACACATATATATATACATATATATATATATATATATATATATATATTATATAATATATATATTATATAATATATATATTATATAATATATATATTATATAATATATATATTATATAATATATATATATATTATATATCATATATATATATATATAATTATATATAATATATATATATATAATATACTATATATATATAATATATATATATACATATGATATATATAATATACATATATATATATAATATATATATATATCATAATATATATATAATATTATGTATCTAAACACCTCATAGGGTGAATAACGCTAAAAAGTCTGGTACACACATATGTGTATATACATATATGGATATATATACACATACACACACATATATATATATATACTATATATATATATATATATATATATATATATATATATATTTAGTATAGAAAAATGCAAAATTTTCTCCATTTACGATCTTACAGGTGTTTTCAACTTTTTCTAATTGCGGAGTTGTGCGTGCAGTTTAACACGGATATATATTATCTAGCTAAAAGCAGATTAAAACGTGATGTAACGCTGTCTGTGTATTCACAACATTTCGTACACTGTTTCATCTATGTTACCAGGAGATAGATATGAGATTACAAGCATTTAGTCATTGGGGAAGAAAAGGATGCAAAGGTAAGAGGAAATTTCAATTGGAAAGAGAATTTAAGAAGACGTCAAAAGTCTAAGATAGGTGGCTGTGCTGCCACTATATATATATATTTATATATATATATATATATATATATATCATATATATATTATATATATATATATCATATATATATATATTATATATATATTATATATATATATATATATATATATATATATATATATATATACATATATATACATATATATACATATATATATATATATATATATATATTTTATATATATATTATATATATATCATATATATATATATATATTATATATATATATATCATATATATATTATATTACATATATATATATATATTATATATATATATATTTATATATATATATACACACACACACTTTTAATAATTCTGTTATTTATTTCCGTTAAAGTGGAGTATCGCTGATCACGCGACCTAATGGAACCCCTAAATATACAATAAATATCTACTGACAGTATGGACTGCTGTTTACTGGCGTTTCTATACTTGTAAACTCGCGCCGTTAGCGGCGTCGGTACCAAATATCATTGAAAAATATCTAAGTAAATTTTGATTATCTATATAGAATATTGGCAATATGTGTATATGTGTGTGAGCGCGCGTGCGCACAGATGTGCATTTACGTGTGTGTATGCGCGCGTACGTGTGCGTTATAACTACATATTCTTAGGTACACCAACTCAGGCATGCATACAACCCTTCGCATTTCAAGACACCATTAACATGATATACGACCCTCCCGCCTTGAAAACGCCTGGCATTATCTACAATACGTGATAGGGATTCATTAGCACTGGGTCGAAAGCCCCTGGGGCTGGCAGTAGCCCCATACTGCAATGCGTGGGTGGTCTGGGAAACTTCCATCCGTCCATCCCGAGGGTAAAACTTCTCGGCTTATGCATTTTTATTTCATAAATTTGAAAAAATCTCCGCGTACCTTTCCTCGGCCCAGCGCAGTCGACGTGACGTCATCACCACCGACTAGACGTCATCAAACCCTTCCATTTTCTTTGTCCCTCCAGGAGAGACCATTAAATGTTAAAATACAGACGGATATGATGAGTGTAATCATTTCATAAATCAAATTGATTAAATATACTCGAGTAAAGGTGAAGGGGTGCACAAAAGTACATCAGCATACTGGCGTGTATATTTGAACAAAGGTTTGTCGGTTTTCAAGCATGCACGTATGCATGCATGTATGCATGTATATACCGGGTGAGTAAAAAATTACAATTTTTCAAATTTACATTACTTGAATTGTTAATTTCCATTTTGATACAATTTTTGTTTATCTCAGCACCATGACAAAGCAATAGATATTACTTGAGACTAAAACTACACTATATGTATACATTATAGGAATAGCTATGAATGTATCTATATGTGCAGGTATGTATATGAATATATTTGTATGTGCATCCATGAATTCATATGTATATATGGATGATATGTATGTATGTACATGCATGTACGTATAAATATGTATGTGCATGTACTTCAGGTTGGTATGTATATGTGTATATATATACATGTATGTATATATACACGTATTTATGGATGGAATGTGTATGCTGTAAATACATGTGTGTGTGCTAACATATGTATTTCTTATATGTGAGATTGTGCAAGTGCGTGTGTGCTTGTGCATGGCCATATGTATGTGGGGAATTATACGTAATTATATATATATATATATATATATATATGTATATATATATATATATATATTATATATATATATATGACCTTCATGGTGTAACATGGATGTAATTTATATTATAATTATCTAATTAATTAAACTTCAGCTGCTGATCCGTTTTCCTCAGGGTAGGTGCAGCCTACTTTCCTCACCCAGACGGCATATTAATAACATATAGAACTCAGAGAGAAGGGGAGAGGAAGATGGCTTATGGTAACCGCCTAGCAACAATGATATTCACGTAGAGAACACAGAAGGAGGTGTTTGGGCTAGATTCTCTTACAACGATAGTAAATGACCTTTTTTAAAGTATTATGCAAAACAAATTACAAGAGATATTGTTTTTTGGACATTTTTATTAATTATATCAGATGAATAAGCTTAGAACACTTGGAACAATAAAACCAGGTGCAACAATAGTGATCAACAAAGAAATTACTTAGAATAACAATACATACTCGTACATATACCAGAGGCTTTTTCCCACTTACAAGGGTGGGAAATATAACAAAAAGCAGAAGATAGGGCGTGGAGTATAGGAATAATAATAATAATTAAAAAACACTTGTCATTTGCATGAGCGGATTGGTCTGTTCTTAGCGATACTTGTAGAGAAGGTCGATTTTATACACTGTATAAACAATCTAAAATATCTAACTTGTCGTGTAAAGAATAATTAGGTTTATCTAGTAGTAACAAGTAGCCAATTATTAACCTTTAAACTGGCACACTTGGGCCGAGATGAGAAACATTTGCATTACGTTGTAGACATCATTGCTTACAAAGCTCGTGTCATTTAGTAAGCGCAGTGTGAACGTGATGCAGTATTTTGTGTAGGAACATCCCATTGCAAACATATTGCATGCGTCACATAAAAACATAACATAAGAATATAGGAGACTGCAAGAGACCATAAGGCCTACACTAGGCAGCTCCGTATCCATCACCACCTGTCATCCCCATCCATAAAGTTGTCTAATCGTTTCTTAAAACAACTGATAGTTTCAGCGCTTACTATATGGTTACTAAGTTTATTTCATTCATCGCCCATCCTATTAGTAAACCAATTCTTGCCTATTTCCTTCTTAAATCTAAATTTGTCCAGTTTATAACCATTACTGCGAGTCCTGCCCTGTTGCTTTATTATGATGACCTTGTTTGCTTCACCCTTGTTGCCTTTGATCCACTTGAACATTTCTATTAGATCACCCCGCACTCTGCGTCTTGCCAGAGAGTGTAAGTTTAGGTGCCTAAGCCTCTCTTCGTAACGTATACTACCCTTGATTGTTTGAGTGCCCATAGAGAGCGTTGCAGAACTAATATGTACACAGGTTAGCACCAATATGAAAACTTTTTCAGATAGATATTATGGTTCATAATAATAGTCCACAACTATTCCGTCTATCCACGCATCTTGACCGTTGTCAGAGATATTTAGGGAGTCGAGACGACTCTCAATAGACGATGAAAAACTCTCAACATCGCTGAAGGTGTCATCTATTCCGCTACAGGACGACATTGTTAATTGAGATGGCTTAGGTTGGTATACATCGTGACGTCATCAGAACTAATGCCGAGATGGCGGTGCATACTGTGTTTTAGAATGCAAATTAGCAGACGACGAACATATTCGTAAAAAAGTCACTCAGTACTTTTGAGATAAGATGTTTGTTTTAAATATGATTTTCGTGGAAATGAAATTACAAATGAGAAAATGCATAGTTGTACCTCGGGTTGGTGATTACCGTTTTCAGTCACATCAGCAGGGGAGAGTACGAAGATGTGAATTTCGCGAAGTCGCTCAACAATTTTGGGTTTCTTTTTCCTGGTAACCACCATATTATTAGATAACGTGCCAGTTTTGCGAATTAGCTGCATATACATACATACATACATATATATGTATATATATACATAAATATATATAGACATGTATACACACACACACATATATATTTATTGTCAGTGTATTTGGGCAGGAGTTTTTCTCTAATGCATGTTTCATTAAAAGTGATGGCTAGTTGTGCATTAATTATTTTCTTGAAGGTATTTTCCATATACCTTATTATGGATTTGTGTTCCTTAGGAAGGAAATTTATGACTTGGCTGTATGTAGTCATATTAGCTAGATCGCGATTTCGGGTTCAAGACCCTTCTTCAGTAGCATGCCACATTCCGCCACAACACAAACCCGGAGGCTCCCTAGCGCACGTGACATTTCGTCCCTGCCCGCAATACCAGGTGACCTCCCCCAGTGATTAGCAAGTATTGGAACTCTAGTATAAAACTTAGATCTTTACTAGAATCTTCGGATTAATTCTTATCCCTATAGCTACTGAAGAAGGGTCTTGAACCCGAAATCGCGATCTAGCTAATATGACTACATACAGCCAAGTCATAAATTTCCTTCCTAAGGAACACAAATCCATAATAAGGTATATGGAAAATACCTTCAAGAAAATAATTAATGCACAAATAGCCATCACTTTTAATGAAACATATATATTTATATATATACATAAATATATATAGACATGTATACACACACACATATATATGTGACCTGATGTCGCCCGACCATCGTAAGATAATTGACAATGACCTTCCGCTCTCCAGGGGGTAATTGGTCGCTACGCTTATTCAAACTGTCCTGGTTCCTTTGTATCATGTATATATTGTCTATGTATTCCTATCACTATGTACTTGTTGCACTGAAGATGTAATATACGAAAGCGCTCTGCTTCGTTAGTTTCTTTTTCCAAGTGGTCTACTTTGCATATATATATGTATATATATATACATAAATATATATAGACATGTATACACACACACATATATATATGTAATATATATATATATATAATATGTAATATATATATATATATGTAATATATATATATATATATACAGTATATATTATATATATATATATATATATAATGATAATGATAATAATAATAATAAACTCTCCTACTGGCATTCGAACCCTCGCCTGTACGGCTTGCTTTTTATAAGACGAAAACTATACCGTCACGCCACCGTGACCCTACAAAATTGAACGACCTAGTTCACGAACCCATCGTTCCTCCGAAGGCACCTAAGTGAAGCGTGGTATGTACTGTATTTCATCAAATCCTTTATGTAGGCTAGTCTTACAAGTGTTTGTGTCATAATGACACTTTTCGGAAGAAGTATGGTATATGTATATATAATATATCTATATAATATATATATATATATATGTGTGTGTGTGTTTGTGTGTGCAATAGGAGAAAGTTGAAGGTACATGTGGGTAAAAATACATTACAAAGGATTACAAAGGCAAAGCATGCCGACAGGAGACCTTTTGATCCATATCTAGGTCGGATGGAAAAAAAAAAAAAAAAAAAAAAAAAAAAAAATCATAATAATAATAAATTAAAACTATAACAATGTAAATAACAATTAAAATACATAAATAAATGCATTGGTATAGTTGAATAACAAACAAACAGGTAAATAGTAAATGATAATAAATTGACATATAACTAATAATAAATGAAAATCAGACAGACAAATGATAACAAAACAAAAACAAATAATATAACATAAATTATAATAATTACAGCATCTTACTTAGGTATTTATCTAAATGATTCTTAAAGCTTCGAACTGAACTACATTACACTACCTGTTTATTCCATTCATTAACTACACGGTTGGCAAAGTTGTTTCTACCTACTTCCAAATTGAATCTATTTCCGGACAGTTTGAGACCATTGTTTCTTGTCTGATTCTCATTCAATGTGAAAATTTGGTCACTTTTGATGTTGTCAATTCCCTGTATCAAGTCACCTCTGAGTCTACGCTTTTTTAGGGAAAACAGATTCATGTGCTTAAGTCGATTTTCGTATGATTTATTTTTGATATTTGGAATCAGTTTTGTGGCTCGCCGTTGTACTTTTTCCAGTCTGTCAATGTCTTTAATGAGATTCGGTGACCATACGGAAACAGCATATTCCAAATGTGGACGAACTAACGATTTATATAGCTTGTTAATGAGTGATGGACTTTTGAAATCAAAAGATCGCGCAATCAATCCCAGAATCTTATTACTGATAATTACCCCGAGATCCTTTTCACTATCCACTTTTGTTAACGAATTTCCAAATAACTTGTAATCGTACTTGCTGTTATTTTTACCTATGTGCATTACCTTGCATTTACTTGTGTTAAATTTCATTAGCCACTTTTCAGACCATTGCTGTAATTTATCTAAATCTTCTTGAATATCTAATTGGTTTGAGTGATCATTTGCCACTCCGCACAGTTTTGTATCATCAGCAAATTTGGAAACAGTAGATTTTAGTCCATGGTCTATATCATTTATATATACTATGAATAGAAGTGGCCCAAGAACGGAACCCTGAGGAACTCCACTTGCAACACTTTTCCATCCAGAAGTTTTTCCATTTAAAACAACTCTCTGTTTTCGACCTTTCAACCAATTACTAGTCCAACCTAATAGGCTACCACTTATTCCATGCAAAGCTAATTTAGTAAGTAGTCTTTCGTGTGGGACGGTATCAAAAGCTTTTGCAAAGTCTAGATATATTAAATCTATATTGTTTCTTTTGTCATAATTCGAGATAACTGTGTTGTAGAATTCGAGTAAGTTAGTCACGCAAGAACGTTTCCGTCTGAAACCATGTTGGCTATCATTTATCAAACGGTTACTTTCTAAATGATATTCGATAGCATCTCTGATGATAGTTTCCATTATTTTTCCTACGATCGAAGTCAAACTAATAGGCCTATAGTTATTTGGTTTCTTTTTGTCACCTTTTTTGAATATGGGAGTAACGTTAGCTAGCTTCCATTCTCTTGGGACATCTCCGGATATGATGGATTTCTTGAAAATAATTTCTAATGGAACAACAATCTCATTTTTCATTTCCTTTAAGATTCTTGGATGCCAACCGTCAGGCCCTGGTGTTTTATTAACTTTGAGTTTGTCTATACACCTTTTAATTTTTTCTTTTGTTATATTTACCGTAGTGAGTAAGTTTACCCCAGACTTTTCACAGGTTTCAGTTTGGAATTCACTTTGAGGTGTTTCGTTTACGAATACCGAGCTAAAATAATTGTTTAAGAGATTACACATTCCTTCATTTGAATATTCAAGTTGACCGTCAGCAGATAATAGTGGACCAATGTGATTCCTAACAACCTTTTTATCTCTAATGTAACTATAGAATTCTTTGGGATTCTCTTTGGATTTCTCAGCGATGTTCATTTCGTATTGTCGTTTTCTTTTTCTTATTGTCTTTTTTAAATCTCTCTGTATTGATACATAACTTTCATAGTCATTAGATGCACCCGAGCACTTATATTTCTTATAAGCCTGTCTCTTTTTAGCAATACTTTTTTCAGTTTCTTTGTCGAGCCACTTTGGGCGAGCCTGATTTGGGGGACGTCTGTCCTTAAAAGGAATGTAAGTTTGAATCATCTTAGTGAGCGTATTTTGAAATATTTCCCACATCTGATCTACAGGCCTTTCGTTTAATTTTTCCTCCCAATCTGTAAGCTGAAGCTCCTGACGTAGTTCTATGAACTGAGCTTTACTGAAATCGGGTATTTTAGAAGCACAAGTATCTATTCTAAAATTGTTTAGGAGTTTGAATCTGATGAGATATACAAGGGTACAGGATACCAGTGAGTTGCAAGTAAGTCACAAAAGGAGAGAGGCTGGAGGATGGAGATAGCTTTAGGTATTTGAGGTCACATGTGGCAGGGAAGGGAGGAGTAAAGGTGGAAGTAAATTGTAGATTGAGAGAAGCAAGTAAATGTTTTTGGGGATTAATTTTTTTTATGAGAAATAAGCTACTGGAAATGGATACAAAGAGGAGATTATATGAAGGGGTGACAGTATTGTATGGGGCCGAGGCTTGGAATTTAAGAGAGGCAGAGAGGAAAAATTAGTGTGTTTCAGATGAAATGCCTGAGAGTATGGTATGGTGAGGAGAACGGGAGCGAGAAAAGAGACGGCAGATGGGGCTAATGTAAGATTATTGGGATGGTCCGAACACATGAAACAAATGGGTTATGAAATATTAGTAAAAGAGGTGTGGAAGGCTGAGATGGAGGGAGTGAACTTGAAAGGACGACCGAGGATGAAATGGATGGATGGGGTGAAAGGGGTGTTGAGCAGGAGGGGAATGTCTGTTGAGCAAAGAAGGGAGAAGGTAGGCGATAGGGATGGGAGGAGAATGAATGTGTATGTATGGGGTAGGGGGTGCATATGTGTGAATGTTATTTTGACGCAGCCCGAAGGGAGCCCCCCCCCCCCCCGTATTCTCTTTTTCTGCATGAGGAGACGGAGAATGTGGTCGCCGATTAAGTGAAGCGGCATTGCTGTGGATGTACTGTGTCTTCATGCATTGCGATTGACCCAGGGCAATTGGCTGATGCAGGGATGACCCGTGTTGGAAGGGAGTGAAATAGATGGGAATAGGTATGTGCCTCTGGCTAAGCTACCTCCCTTATAAGGGGGAAAAAGGCTCACGGTATATAAACAGAGAAGTAAAGAAGATACACATAAATTCTTATGATTTTTCACTTTTGCGCATGCAAAATACAGCTGGTCATGTGTAGATTTCTTTCTAGAGCAAATTTCCAACTTTCTGAAGCGGTTGGTCTTGTGATTTGTCAGTAGTTTTCGCAAACGCTGAGTGTGACGGACGTATCAGGCGTCACGAATTTTGTGTAAGAGTATAAGTAGCGATGTAAACATAAAGTCACCCCTAACATAGTACAATTTTCTCTGACGAGGGTGTGA
>NC_134805.1:22820204-22830204 GCF_046742065.1 Oratosquilla oratoria
AACCTAAGATCCCTGTATAGGTCTTCAAAGCTTCATAAAACATTTCACGGGTACAGACAGTTGCTTACCGGACAATTGCTCACCGGACAGTTGCTCACCGGCCAAGTGATAAATAGGACATTTGCTCACCAAAGGATTATTTTATTTATATTGAAGTTTATTACAGCAATAATATACAGACAATATACAAACCTAATAACATAATATACAGGATTTTTTAGTTATATTGAAGTTTATTACAGCAATAATACAGCAACTGTCCTACACCCACCCAAGGGGATCAGGTATGTGCAAGGTCACACCTTTGCCCATAGATCGGTCTATAATACAAGGTCTGAGCTCTCATTTGGTAGGTAATTACCTTTCGGTCACGAGTCAAGCATGTGACCCAATACAGTGATAAATACGGTCTAACAAACACACACGCATACACACTAAACACACACACACACACACAAACAGATGGTCAATATAAATTAATTCAAAGCGACACTTGACACTATACAATTAAAATTAAGTAAACACAATTACGAAAAGACATGCATACACAGGCATGTGCACATGCACAAGCGCGCGCGCACACACACACATTCATATACACATGGCTTGCTTGTGGACTGGATAGTGTCGCGGTATACCAAGCTGTGGTACCGAATTTGAAACCTGCTCACGGCAGGGAAAGCTTTCACTTTCACCACAAGGCATGGTGTGATTCCGGGTACGGACAGTTGCTCACTGGATAATTGCTCACCGGATAGTTGCTCACCGGATAATTGCTCACCGGACAATCGCTCACCGGAGAAGTGACAAATAGGACACTTGCTCATCAAAGATTTTTTAGTTATATTTAGGTTTATTACAGCAATAATACACAAACAATATCCAAACTTTCATATTTTAGTTTTTAGTGTGATTCACCATGGTCTTGGATCACGTGTTGGAC
This sequence comes from Oratosquilla oratoria, assembly GCF_046742065.1. Lineage (NCBI taxonomy): Eukaryota > Metazoa > Arthropoda > Malacostraca > Stomatopoda > Squillidae > Oratosquilla > Oratosquilla oratoria. The sequence continues at coordinate 22,821,148 of NC_134805.1, forward strand.
TCGTGATCGACAGCTACTACCCTCTCGGAAGAGAGCTCGGAGCTCATAATTATATGACCGATCTATGGGTAATGCTGTGACCTTACGCACCCACACACACACACACCCAACTCCCCGCCCACGAGAGTTGGTGTAACGACCCGCAGCGCACCGATACTGAAATTACTTCAGCCCTGGGCGGGATTCGAACCACGACCACCGTAGTGGCGGCCGGGATGTATGCGAGTATATGTGTCTGTGTTTATGTGTGTGTTTGTGTATGCGTGTGAGGGAGGGAGGGAGAGAGAGAGAGAGAGAGAGAGAGAGAGAGAGAGAGAGAGAGAGAGAGAGAGAGAGAGGGAGAGAGAGAGAGGGAAGGAAAGAGAGAGAGCGACAGAGGGAAAGGGATTCACGGTCAGTCTTGGATCACGTGTTAGACTCGTGATGGGCAGCTATTACCCTTTCGGATGATTCGTATGTAAACAATCTATAGGTATTGATGTGATTTTAAGAACATAAGAATGAAAGAGACTGCAAGAGACCATAAGGCCTATACTACGCAGTTCCTTGTCCATTACCACCTGTCATCTCCATCCATAAAGTTGTCTAACCATTTCTTAAAACAACCGATAGTTTCAGCGCTTACTACATGGTTACTAAGTCTATTCCATTCGTTGACCACCCTATTAGTAAACCAATTCTTGCCTATTTCCTTCTTAAATCTGAATTTGTCCAATTTAAATCCATTACTGCGAGTCCTAACCTCTTGTCTTAGGATGATGACCTTGTTTGCGTCACCCTTGTTCAAGCCTTTAATCCTCTTGAACACATCTATTAGATCACCCCACACTCTGCATCTTTCCAGAGAGTGTAAGTCAAGGCACTTAAGCCTCTCCTCGTAAGGTAAATTTCTGAGCCCATATATCATTTTGGTCATTCTCCTCTGTACTGATTCTAGTGAATTGATGTCCATTCTATAAGACGGAGACCAAAAATGTACCGCATAGTCAAGGATGAATCTAACTAACACTAGATAGAATTTGGTAAATATCTCTGTGCTTCTATTCGTAACCGTCCTAGCAATGAAACCTAATGCTCTGTTAGCTTTATTCCTGGTGCTAATACACCGTTCCTGGATTTAAGGTCGGGACTCACTAGAACTCCCATGTTTCTCTCGTACTCAGATTTCTCTAAAAACGTGTTATCTAAGCTATATCTGTTTTAGGGGTTGTGTAGTCCTACGTTTAACACGCTACACTTTGAGATATTGAAGTCCATTTGCCATTTCCCCGACCATATGAACATTTTAAGACCATCCTACAGAATATCGGCGTCGTCTCCTGACCTAATCAGGCGTCCTATTTTAGTGCCGTCCGCAAACTTATTAACATCACTATTAATCCCATTGTCAAAGTCATTTATGTACATAATGAACAATAAGGGACCCAAAATCGAGCCCTGGGTAACTTCGCTAGAAACACTCACCCATTTGGATTCTACACCATTTATGGCGACCCACTCTAATCCATTCTAACACTTTTCCTCCTATGCCATGGGCTTTGATTTTGTTTAGTAGTTTCTGGTGGGGCACCTTGTCGAACGTTTTGCTAAAGTCAAGGTAAATAACATCGTAACTATCATGGTTATCTGACACCTTATATACATTAGTGTAAAAATACAGAAGATTAGTCACACATGACTTACCCTTGGAGAAACCATACTGTGAGTCACGAATCAAATTATGTCTCTCGATGTGAGCTAGCTCTGAGCTGAGCTCTATTAATGATTCAAGCTTTTTACCTATAGCTGATGTCAAACTGATTGGCCTGTAGTTGCACATAGACGATTTATCTCCCTGTCTGAAAACAGGAACAACATTTGCTTGCCCTCAACCAATAGGCACAAAACCAGTGCCTACCGTCTTATTAAATATTTCTGTTAACTGGTTGCATATTTCAATTTTACATTCTTTAAGCTTTCTCGGGAAAAATTCGTTTGGACCCGGGGATTTTGTAGCTTCAAGTCATTCAATCTGTTTGACTACTTTCTTACTAATGCTGATATTTGATAGTCTACTTTCTTCATCCCCACTGAAAATTGGATCGCAGTCAGGTACCTTATCTAACCTCTCCTTAGTAAACACCGAGAGAAAATATTTGTTAAACGCCTCACTCATTTTTTCCTCCGATTCTATCATGACATTTTCGTCGTTTTTAATTGGGTCTATCCTTTCCTTATTTTTTGTTCTGTAGAGATGAAAGAAGCCCTTTGGTTGGATCTAGCTTGTCTGGCAACCTTAATTCCATAGTTACATTTCGCTGTGCGCATTCTTTTTAACCAGTCTTGCCATATCGTTATATTTGGACCTAAGGTGTGTTTCACATTTTTTATTCTTCCGTAAAGTCCTCTTTTCATTCCGATCTCATATTTCAACATGTCCGTCATCCATTTAGGAGTGTTACTATTCTTCTATATTGACTTGAAGGGAATAACTTTATTTTGTGCATCTAGAATTAAAGATGTTATGTTAATGTACATTTCATCCAAATCGCTGACCGGGATGTTGACCTTGTGCTTGTGCCCTGACCCAAGGTATGTATATTACCCTCCGTGACCCGACTCCTGACCGCGCTAATGACGTCCGGACTGATCGTGCACCGTTACAGACCCCTGGGTCGGTCTCGTAAGTGACCAAATGTCTTAAATACTTTCTCATCTCGTCAAAATTGGCTCTCCTTAAGTCTGGTACTAGAACGTTATTCGTACTACTTAATTCTTCTCAAATAATATTAAATATTATTTCTTGATGATCGCTAGATCCTAGACTATCTCCTACTTTACGTTTCTCGTCAGGTGCTCATTATTAGTTAAAAGTAAGTCCAGAGTATTCCCTCCCCTCGTAGGATCGGTAATCATTTGCTTTAGGAAATTATCCGGCACCACATTTAAGAAATTTTGCGCTTCCTGATCTACTAAATTTTCCCTTCAATGTTTCTACGATTAACTCCCATGATCACAATGTTTTTGTACTGGGACGCCCTGCAAATTTTGTGAATCAGGGAATCAGTCTGCTCAATGCTCAGGTTAGGAGGTCTATATAGGACACCAATAATTATTTTCTTATTGTTGCCTATAATCTCCAACCAAATAGATACAGTACTATCCTCTCCCTTAATCGAATTGTTGATAATACAATTTACTATATTCTTAACGAAAAGTGCTATTCCTGCCAACCCTGTTCTTGTAAAAGAAACTTATATCCTATCTCGATTTCCGGAAGGAAATATCTATCAGCCATATTGATCCAGGATTCAGTAATAGCTATGGTATCAAATCTCTCTACGCAATCTTTACCTCGCAGCAAATAAATTTTATTTATTACGTTTCTGCAGTTTGTACAGTAAACTTTTAGTTTATCCTCCCTCTACCTTATAAGGTGATTCTTTTCACAGTTCCTCTCTACGCTGTTTCTATTGCCAAAACTATATTCCGATACTTCCCCCCACCCGACTCCCACGTAATCTACCCGAAAAAAACCCTGGAGGATGTCTACTCGCTAAGGTATTCAGCAAGGAGCCGAAATCCTTTGGGTGACAAGTGCACCCCATTCTTTGTATATAGATGATTTTTAACCGTAGTAGCGATCTCAGTTGTCGACAAATGCCCATCCGTTGGCCTTACAATGTTTTGACAGCCTGCAATTCATTGCAATAGCCCTGGAATGCCACATGCCTCCAACTCTACGCCTCGGGAGGATTCCACATGCAACAGGAACCCCTCCCTTGTTCTTAAACTTATCTAGCTCATCCTGGAACCGCGCAAACAATTCCTCACTCCCTAACTTACCTATGTCATTCCCCCCAGCACTCAAGCAAACAATGGGTTTCACACCTTCCCCGACTATACACTCTTCTATTCTATCTCTAATATCACCAATCCCCGCCCCGGGAAAACACACCTGCGTCCTATGCTTCCTATCTTTGTCGCAGAAGGCTCTACCTAAATAACTCACCTGGGTATCCCCTACAACCAAAATATTACCTGTGGGCAGGGATCTAGCGACTGCCCTACCCTTCTTCTCTTGTATCTTCATTTCTTTTTGTAGACCCGCGAGAGTTTGAAAAAGAGTTTCTGCATTCAAGCGGGCTTGGTGAGGGCTTTTTACCATCTCCAAGTGTTTTGTTTTTCACCGTTTTTCACCCAGGTTCCAAACATGGTTTGTCGTCCGTGTTTTGGGCCTTCGAGCGAATAACTCGATTCTCCTCTTTAAGGGCCTCAACAGTCTTCTCTAGAGATTGTACTTCTTCGGCGCTGATCACTGAAACATAACCACTCGCCATCTCAATGTTTGAAGCAGCTACCCCAATTTGACCTGACCTGAGTGACGCCTACTGCTCGACAGCCCCCCCCCACACACACAACTCTTTGCCCATCAGAGTTAGAAACCCGGTTCGCAGTGTAGCGATGCTGAAATTTTCAGCCCTGGGTGTGGCTTAAACTTTGATCAGTGAATTAGCAAAACTGGATGTAGACGAAATATCCAACTGCTCCTGAACATGAGAAATGACGCGGCTTGAAAGGAATTCTCGTCGTCTTCTCCATTTACATGTGAGAGGACGAGGAGGGATGCCTGTCGTGTAAATAAAGCGACGAGAGTAAAACAACATCGACTGTCGGACCCAGCTGTGGATGTGCTGTACCTTGCTGCATTGCTTTTGATCAGAGCAGTGAGCGAGGGGGCAGGGATGGTCCTTCACCCACAGGGAGTTAAGAAAAAAAAAAAAAGTGATCTAAGGTGGTTGGGTTGGGTGGTTGTTTGGCTGACTACTGGTATATATATATATAGATCGAATTTAATATTAGTACGTTCTGTGTGGTGTACACGGGGGAGGAATAAAAAAGGACAAAAGTTAAATGTATATAACAGAGAGAGAGAGCAGATAGAGCAAAGAGAACCGAGCGATCGAATGAAATAGAGGTTGGCATATCAAATCTTATCAACAAAACAGTTTGCGGCTTCTCACCGTAAAGTTGCCTATTCCCGTTGCTTATGCGATTATTACAGATTTCCTGACAAAAATACAACATACATGATGGTTGCTGAAAGTTTATATTATCTGCATAAAGTATATTTATAGGGATGTATCGTTCTAATCCGCCACTCTATGGAACCACTTTCTTTTCGTACATCTACATTTTCACCACTCTTTAGTCATTTTCCCTTTCTTCACTTTCACTCACCTTTAAAGCTCCATTCCTTCGGTTTTAATCTTTTGTATTGGGCAATGAAACTTGTCAAAAACTTTTCGTTTCTTCACGAATATTAGTACACTTTGTTGTCTAGAGTACACCAAGGGACTCCTGTCAAGAACACTCATTTTACGTCCCAGGTAAGTTCTGAAGTGACGTCACGATTTCTTTAGTCCAATGATCTTTTAACTTTATATTTAAGATCCTCCCTTAAGGGCGTGATCTTACAATCGTGAACCAATTGAATTTTCTCCTCCTCCACCCTTTCTCCAATCGGATTCGTTGTTACTAATCTATATGCAATATTGTTTACTTAAGCAATGTCGAGTGTCTGCTTAACTTACTTAGGTTACATAATTTTTACATCAGCAAAACATAACACGTCATACAGGCTCCCGGCTATTTTTATGACTCTAGGCGGAGAGCGAGCTTGCGCAAACCTTCGCCTACGAACTGTGCTGTTTACAAACAGCCGAGCCATAAAATGAATCCCTCACTATCTACCCCACTTTCTACAAGTCTCTTATAATCGTGTAAGAGTATTTTGTGGCCATACAGCTCTGGCTGAAGTACTGCATTCAAACTATTGGTGGGCGGAATTTCTTATAAATGATCAAAAGTCTCAATTACTCATTAAAAAACATTCTAACCGATTACATTTTGAGTAAATTATACTCTGGATAATTACATTTTAAGCACCATTAATAAAAAAAAGACATCAACGTTTTTTTATTTCTGGCGGGAAGAATGTGCCATATACCCATCTGGCTGGAGTTTACGGTCGCGAATGTAACAGTACTAAACTGAGCCTTTGCTGGTTTGATACATGTTCATTCCACCGATACTCCATGGTAAGCTGCAGTCACACGAGACGACTTTACTCGCCGCTACTGACTACCAGCCACATGACAGTCGCCGCTACTTGTAGCGACGACTCGACTACCCGCCCATCTACTATAGTAGTCCCGTGTCTCTTGTGCAGAGTACAGACATGTTAAAGGTCAGGCGCCAGGTTTTAAACCGATTAATCCGGCTAGCATGTGCCGAAAAGGGACAAGAACTGCTAGACGAACTTGGAACTAAAGGTAAATATGCCTAAGCACAGCGGTCTGTAGGCTATACATAAGCCAAGGAGGAGGGGGTTAAGCCGAATTCGAAAGAATGCAAATAGGATAATGTCAAAAGCCTCTTTGACTTTCAGTTCCACAAATTATCATGAAATCTAAAAATTGCGGTACTTATCAAATTTGAAGACGATTATATTCTAGATGTAAACGTTTCTCCAGAAGCCGTCTGCTTTCCTAAGCAAATCTTTGGTTCATAAACATCGTCAGTTCCGGCTGCACTTTTCACAGATTTCTTACCCCCTTTTCCATTCATTCTTATATGCATCTTTCAAGTTCTTTATGTTCTTCCTTAGAATCTCTTCACCAGGAATCTCAACACTAGCCTCAATCAGTTTGTTAACTAAACTCTCAAAACTGTGCTCCCTCGCATTTCTCTTCATGAAAAAAGAAGAAAAAAAAAATCCTCCCCTGACCGACCACTTCAAAACTTGGTTGCCATATTTCATACGTTGGAAAACAAACTCAATCGCTGACTCAGGGGTGGTCACTGCGCGACTACAATACATGGTCACATGAAGCGACTATGAACCTACTAGTGGCCACGATTAGGTTACGTGATCGTGAAATCGCGTGCTACCGGTGAGCAAAGTTGAACATGTTTAATTGTAGTAGCTGCGAGTAATTTTTGTCACCAATTGGACTTGCTAGTGACGACTAACCGGTCATACTTGGCGACTAGGGCGCTACCAGTTTCAGCTCCTGTAGTAGCGGCGAGTGATGTCGTCTTGGGCGACTACGGTTTTACCCTACGGCACTTGACACAAAAGACATCGAGGCGTCTTTTCAAATTAGCATTTAATGACCATGTCTTCCAGCCGAACGGAAAGACAGGGAGCGTAAGTGACCTGAATATTCAGACGAATATCGACAGCGTCACAAACTCTGGTCGAACTAGTCCACGACGCCAAGGTGCCAGTCCTTCAAAGGACTTGTTTGGTAATATGACTCGCCACGCTACCAAGGTATGCGAAGCTTTCAAAGGCCTCATTATCCTACGTGATAAGAGACAACTCTATTTGCAGTTCTTACAGGAACGCTCTTATTTCTGGAACATTTCTTCGTTTCTTTTTCAAATCGCCACTCTCGTGCTGCCACACACACGATAACTGCCGCTGACAAATTTCATTCAAACAAGAACGAACAGCCATAGGATCAAAACATTAAATATTATTAATCATTTATCACCATCTAAGAATATTACAAGTGAGATACTCGTATTTACTTTAAAATGGGTGTTTGTTTACTGACTCATAGTACTTACTGATGTTTTCAACAAGCTGCAATAACCAGACAATTACTGTAGTATTGTCCAAATGGAGGAAAAAATTGTCCAACACGGTCGTAGGTATTTCCTCTCACTATGTAACAAATTAATTATCCCGGATGAACTGGAGGAAATGCTTCCCATGGAGGTGTCAGCTTTTTATTCTATTCAGGCAAACATACACCCAAGCGGAAGGCAACAGGTAATTCAAAAGCTAACGGATCTATACCCAACCCAAGAGTTGCAGCATGTTATGACGATTGTTGAGCTGTCCAATCGGTATGATTACCAACGTAGCTTACACCTGGTACATCTTATCTATCAAAGAGAAATATTATGAATGAACCTGTAATAAAAAATATTCTCAATAAACCTGTAAGAAAAATATTCTGAATGAACTTGTGCTGCTGTCCGATGTAAGACATATTTGACATTTGCGCCGTGCAGTCCGGAACCGACGGAGACTTGCTTGTGTGACGTCACTGCTTTCAAGGAAATAAGGAAGTTTAACAAAGATATGATAAGGTAGGTGGAGGTTTGTTGATATTTCACGACACAAATCACGTCTGAGTGATTATTATTGCTGTTATTATTAAGTAGAGACTGGTACTGAATATAAATGGAACAAAAACAAAGTGAATCGACCTTGGGAATTCGTCAACCGTGCGTCGCATCGACGACCAGACCAGATACCCGGCGGTTGAAAGAGAGCCTACGAAAGCAACTCACACCTTTTGTTCTCTTATTATTATTATTAATTATCATTCTTATTCTTCTTATTATTTAATATTATATGCAGGGATGAGCTGTCATCCAGGAGGTGCCAGGATAAGAGGGTAGAGGGGGGTGGAGTATGTAGGGGATGGAAAGGGTGGGAGTAGTTCTTATGACTTTTTCTTTTGGCTACCTCCCGTGTAAGGGGGAGAAAGACTTGGGTATATGTATGTATGTATGTATGTATGTATTATTATTACTATTATTATAAGATAATAATAATAATTATTACCATTATCATGATGATGATAGTTATAATGATTACAATAACAATAATAATGATAGTAACAACAATAATGATAATGTGGATAGGAGGTAAAGGGAACACGGGCTGAGGGAAGTACTTTTATTCCTGACTAGTTTCGCCTGAGTGGCTTCTTCAGAGGAATGTGTTTGCACAATAATGATAATGATAATACTTTGTCAGTCTCTAAAAACACAACCGGAAACTTTTTGGGAGAAGCTCATCGGCTACATAAACTACAACATTAATACATTTTAACAATTGTTACATATGAACATGGTCACACATGCAATAGTAGCACACAAAGAAAAAGTACATGATACATTACACTTACTAAACTTACCATATCACATAAGAATATAACACCGAGTTGTACATATCACATATCTAAAACTAGGGAGTACCAGCTGGAGTTATAA
>NC_134805.1:22840204-22842704 GCF_046742065.1 Oratosquilla oratoria
CTCCTCCGAGGTGAGGGGGGCGCCCTATTCCCCGAACGAGTGCCCTTACCGCGGCCCTCTCCCACCCACCCTCCGAAGGACCGACGACGCCAAACGTCCCTCCCTCCGCCCGTCCTCCTCTCCAGGAGCACACCGTCGCGTTGGGAGAGACACGTCCTTGCTTCTTCAGCTGTCTGGCCGAGGACGACGCCAGGTGGAGCAGCAGCCCACCCAGGGGACTCTCCTCGCCGAACCTCAGCGGACCGAACAGAGGCCAACCAACCTCCAGGACTCATGGGGCGGTGCTACGAGGAGGAAGAGGAGGAAGAGAAACGCTTCCTCACCTCTGCCCCTGTTGGACAAAGAAATTCTACCCCCCTCCAAATATATACATATATATTGATGATTAATCGGACAGAGATGTTGAACGCCATCAGTCGTGTGATTGGACACTTGGTTGCGGAAAACCTCCTCTGCGATGCTCCGGTGAATCAACGCTGTGATGAAATGTGATACCTATTTACAAACCCAGGAGAACGTGTGCCCAGGACCTATGGTTCGCTATTTATAAACCTATTTATATACCTCTATTTATATACGTGAATCTATTTATATATTTATAAGGAATAAATGCTTTCCAACACACACGACGTGTTTCCCTCTCTTCGTTCGCTCCACTCACGAAACGAAGTTTCGCTCAACATGTTCGTCTGCCAATTCAAGAGTGCCAGACACACACACACACAAAAAAAAAGTACTAATGGAAAAATTGGAAGTATGTGTAGAGACGAGATTCATTATTTACATATTGGGATCCTTATCTTTCATCCTCACCCCAAAGGAGTGAAAGTGACCTCTCAGTTGTATTTGCAGTGAGCCGCTGCACCTCGAGGAGCGCCGTTTCCTTGTTCATACTCGTAGGTTAGGTCAGGTCAGGTTAGGTTGAGTATGACTGAATCAGGTATAGAAGGCTACGGCGTAACTCTTTATGGGCGCGCAACTGGAGAGTGCGTGCATAAGATTCCATGACAAAAGCTGTTGGGAATTTCTCGAATTGTCGGGTCTCTGGACAACAGGGGAGGGCGCCGTGGCTAGCGAAAATCACATGAGGCTTCCTTTACAGGTTTTGCACTGACCCACACTAGGTCGACCCGGAACAGTCCTGCTGCTGCTGCTGCTGCTTCCGGGCGAGTAGTGCGACGGCCGGAAATGACTCTGTGTAGGAAACGCTACAGGACTTTCTCTTCCCCCTCTCTCTTTCATTTTCACTTTTTGAATGGTTCTCTCTCTCACTCCCTTCCCATATATATATATATATATATATATATATATATATATATATATATATACATACATAAATATATATATATACATATATATATATATATACATACATACATATATACATATATATATATAAATATATATATATATAATGTGCATGTATGTATATGAGCACATGTATATATGTACGTATAAATGTATGTATGCATGCACATATGTATGTACAGTATGTATGCGTGCATGTACGCATGTATGTATGCATATATATATATGCATACATGTACGTATGTATGCATATATATATATGTCTGTACCCTGTCAGTGTACATTCTTTCAAACAGGTTTTGTTTGGAGAACCAGCTCCTGCCTTGAGAATCGTAATGCAACCAACCACATTGAAGATCCGGTGCCAAGAGCACAATCCGCTGAATCAGACCAACGTCATCTTTTCATTCATGGGATGATGCCCACTTCCAACATCAAGAAGTGGATTCCATCGGAACACTGAGGCACAGTGACCAATTCGCCATAAAACACAATTCTCATCGTCTTCAAAGGAATAATGTCTGTACTTGCTCATGACATAAGAGCGAATGTACCTTGTCCTCCCTCTCAAACGCGTTCATATTGGCTGCCAGCCAATATGAACGCGTCCTACATCTGGCATGTGCTGGCAGTGATGCTCTCAGCCAATCACGTGCGTCGTTTTAGGCACGTTGGGTGGTTCAATCGCGCGGGAGAGACAGGCTCGGGAAAATTAACTCCTAGCGTGTTTCTTGGTATTTCTCGAGGGAATAGTGTAATGAATACCAAATAATAAATACTAAACAAATAAATACAGCTGTAATGAAACTAATGAACACTAAATGAGTAACAAATATACTAAACGATAATTACTGTTAGGAAAGCTAGATCATTAATAAGTCAAGATGAGAGTCTAATGACGCCAAGACAGCATTCGAAGAGGCCAGACGCCTGGAGAATTAACTTCTCTTTGAGAACTTCTTCACCACACACAAACAACTGTTCGAGGAACAGGGGAATGTTAACCAACGAATTAATAAACTGCTGCCTCCACTTTCAATAGAAACAAAACCCGCAGCCCCACAAAGACTGCCAACGGTCCTCATGCCCATCCCACAGATTTCCCTGGCAAGATACCTGGCCTGTTGTATTAGGCCCTGTTCACACTAGCGGTTTCAACCGCCGCGGTTCTGTTACAATGTAAGTCAAAGGA
>NC_134805.1:22850204-22852704 GCF_046742065.1 Oratosquilla oratoria
AGCTTCAGGTTTGTATGTAACGTAAAGGTACCTTCCTTCAAAGAGGAATACGAAAAAATATTAGTGGCTTTTACGTACCAGTTGGTATTTGTGTCTCCTCCTCTCCCTCCCCTCCTCACACCCAGCACCGAGAACCTACGGTAGTAACGGTACCTACCTTCATTCACAAGTGAGTAACGCTTGACTTTTGTGTAGGTGTGGAAGGAGCTTTCGCCAGAGCATCACAAAAAAGGCATACAGCACAATCTATCGACCTTGAGTACCATCCTGGACATGACACTACCTGACAGACAATAGATAGTGACATATCTAAACCTAACGAAATATGATATGGAATTCCTCTCTCCGACCTTCCGCGCCTCAGGTCTCTAGTATACGAAGGTGGCAACAATGCAGAGTTTGCCCTCCCCCACCCAAAAAAAAAAAAAAATAAATAAATAATAATAATAAAATAAAATAAATAAATAAATAAATAGAAATAAATAAATAAATAAAATAAAATAATCCAGTAGCTCACTACACAAGATTTAACATTAAACGCACTAATGTGCTCCACATGCAAGAAAAATAAAATCCCAACACCACCCAAATATCAAGCGCGCCTGGGCCATATGTCTAAAACAGACGTGAAAAGCTAAGCATTTGTCCACATGTGCACAAACTAGGACATACTAATAAAATTCTACAAAACGTATATCTACAGCAAGATCTAATACGCTAACATCTTTGAGTCAACAACTCTACACGGACGAAAAGTAATACAACACGGGCAACACATGCATCACATCGTCACATTGCCTCTAACTTAGAGTCGACATCGACACAACGTATGTTATACCCACAACTGTAATCGTCACGTGCCCATCCGTTTCTGCCTTTCATTTCCTTACGGCATAATTGATCATGTTTATTATAGTACTAGCCAAATTACCCGCGCGTTGCTGCAAGTTCGTGAATAACCCCTAACCTAACCATACCCCACCTAACTTTGACCCTTAACCCTAACCATTTTTTTTAAATGAAATATAGTTATCCAAGTACCTGGAGTGACAAGGCATCTGAATATATATGGTTTTGGGGGTCTATCTCCAAAACCCAAGGAGTTCGTGAACAAACAGACAGACAATTGATAGTTATCCAAATACCTTGGGTTATAAGGTTTCAGAATATATCTAGTTTTAGGGGTCTATCTGCAAAAACCTAGGAGTTCGTGAATAATCCCTACCCTGACCATACCCCACCTAACTTTAACCCTAACCAATTTTTTCTAATGAAATATAGTTATCCAAGTACCTGAAATGATAGGGTATCAGAATATATATGGTTATGGGGGTCTACAAAACCCTAGGAGGAGTTCGTGAACAAACGAACAGAGACAAATGAAAGATAGTTATCCAAGTACATTGGGTCATAAGGTTTCAGAATATATATGGTTATAGGAGTCTATCTGCTATAACCTAGGAGTTCGTGAATAATCTTTAACCTATTATAGTGGATTGTTACCACTACATGGTGAACGGTACTCGGCCGTAAGAGAAGAACTGAAACAATCTTTAAATATATTTGGACGCAATTATACAATCATTTTACATTTACATGCTTTCTCCTTACAAAGGCTATCATATTTTGTGGCAACATTAATTTCACAAATATAAATATAAATTATGGACACATACAATGGTTTGTTTAATGATAGTAATTTTTAAGTCACAAAAATGCTATGCACGTTACGGGGACACTACAGTAGTGGCGTGTTACAACACCATACCCCACCTAATTTTAACCCTTAACCCTAACCAAAATAATTATTTTTTGGAAATGAAATGTAGTTATCCAATTACCTGGAGTGATAGGGTATCAGAATATATATGGTTATGGGGGTCTATCTCCAAAACCCTAGGAGCTCGTGAACAAACAGACAGACAGAGACTACTACTTTATTATAGTAGATGTAAGCTTTTCTTGTAATGCGTCGCTGCGGTAGCTCTTCTTGGGCAAGGGGGTAGAGAACAATCCCGAAAGGAAAGACAGAAGTGAAAAAGACGGTGACAACACCTGTCCAAAGGACTTTCACCTCTCGTTTTTTGTTTATCTATGTCGTTCCATTATAGTCATGAAAGGTACTTTTTCAGCTAAAGTGGAATAAGGAAGAGGAAGTTATGAACGGAAAGATAAGCGGAGCAACCGATGATTTCATGAATCCCTCTATCCATCGCAAGCTAGGAGAGGCACTGACCCCCATAATTATGTCATTTTGGAATAAGTCGAAACGCATTCATTGGCGCACTGTATTTGTCTGTAAGATAAAAAATATACAGAAATATGGAGAGAAGAGAACGAGAATAGATCACAATTTTCCACCCACCTTATCTCGCATGTGCTGTCATTAACTGGATAATATGTACATGACATTATTTTTTTTAGATTTCCTACAAGCCCGATTGCCATACACCTGCCTATAGAAACTCGTACTTGTCTATGATATTCCACCTCAGTCAAA
>NC_134805.1:22860204-22875204 GCF_046742065.1 Oratosquilla oratoria
TAGGGTATGCCTTTGTGTAAGTGATATTTTGACGCATCCCAAAGGGATTTCTCTCTGTTTTCTCTTTTTCTGCACAAGGGGATGGAGAGGGGGGCCGCCGATTAAGTGAAGCGCCCTTGCTGTGGATGTGCTGTGTCTTGCTACATTGCTTTTGACTCAGGGCAGTGAGCGGGATGCAGGGATGACCCGTCATCCACGAGGAGCTGAGATGAGGGGGGGAAAGGGTGGTGGATAGGAGTGGAATGGGTGGGAGTAGGTACGTGCCTCTGACTTGGCTACCTCCCTTATAAGGTGAAAAAAACCTCTAGGTATATAGACATGCATCAAAGAACTGAACAGAGACGAATATCACGAGGATGATTGTATTGGCTGGTATTTTACTGTATTATATTTATATATCTATTTACTTATCTATCTATTATCATCATCATAATTATTGTTATTATTTTATCAAGTACCATTCTTCAAGTCTGCTTCCTGTACCTAGAAAGAGTTGTGGAAAACCCTAACCTAGAACGTAAATACTCACTAGACACACGACCGGATGCGTTGTTACTAAACAAGATAAATTTCCCCCAAAGCGTAATATTCTACTTTTAGTCCTGTTCGTGTTCTTTGAACCTGTTATTACGAGAAAAAAAATCCGACTTGGCAACTACTTTACGGGGAGTTGCCACATGCATCTGGACAAGGTTGTTCTCAGTCTGATCAAACCAAACAAATAAACAGGGATTTTTCTTACTTCCTTTAAAGAAATACCTGGTGCAATATCTGTTGGAAGGTGTCATGAGGTGAATGATGCAGAAAAAAGAGGAGGAATTCAACATCGAAAGGGAAAAAACCGGGAAGGCAGTTTGACACATCATGTTAGCTTTTTCCTGTTATACTTACGTACGTATCCGGCAGCCCTCAGGTTTAGCACATTACATGTACAAATGTTTTACACACACACACACACACACACATATATATATATATATAAAATACACACACACACACACACACACACACACACACACACATATATATATATATATATGATATATATATGTATATACATGTTTATATATATATATATATATATATATATACATGTATATATAAATTATATATATATGTATATATATATATATATATATATCTTTTTTGTATATTTTCAACGTAACAAGTTTTTCAAACATTCCAAAGTAAATACAATTGGTATGACTGCAAAGATATACGCAAACCGCAAAGGAACATAGAAAAAAAATGCTGATTACGCTTACATGGTGAGCAGAATAATAATTAATGAATGTAAACATTGCTGGGTTTTCAGTGAACACTATATTTTAATTGTCTATCATATCTATGAATTTTACAATCCAAGAAAGAGATGTTAGAACTGTTTTCAATCTCCACAGTGAATTTTATAGAAGACACTAAGTCATTTGGGCAATAATTGTATTTTATTTTGTACCTTCCCATTCTGTTGCACTCCTTGATAATGTGAAAATAAGGTAGGTGCTCGGACTCCGTGTTTTTCCTTTCCCTGTGGTATTCTGCATATTTGTGGATCAAGTGTGTATTGTGAAACTTGTGCATATGTATATATATACATATATATATATATATATATATATATATATATATATATATATATATAAAACGATCTGAGTGACAGTGGTAATGGTAGTGTTTCATACTCAGAGGTACCCGAAATCAAAGGTCGCGACAGCCGGGCCTGATTGTATGGATTACATCGCAGTCACTAGCGATTTTTTCTATTATATATATATACATATATATATATATATATATATACTGTATATATATACATATATAAATATATGTATATATATATATACATACATATATATGTATATACATAGATACACACATACACACACACACACACACACATATATATATATATATATATATATATAAACACACACACACACATATATATATATATATATATAATATATATTGTCACATATATTCCCATATATGTAAGGTGGGAATAGTTTATTACTTTGGATAACGGCGCCTCGCGATAACGTGGGTGTCAGATTACAGGACGAGTACTGGAGGACGCGTGGGAAGAAAAACCTACTCAATGGAGTATTTGTTCTAGTTTTGCGTAACACTCAGCCTAGAACGAAGGAGAACGTTTTAGTTAATTGACCAATGAGATTCAATCTCCATAGACGCAATTCCTATGGGCCAATCAGAGGGTTTTTGCAGAGAGAACCAGAGCGCCTTAGCGTCAGAAGAATCAGTTTAAGAGAAGTGGGTGCGATGTAAAGGTGTGTGTGCCTCGGGGCGGATTATTCGGCTGAAGTAAGTCCTCTGTACTCCCCCTGTATTAGTCGTAAGATAATTAACTCAGCTAGTGTTTCATCTAGTGTTTCATGCAGTGTTGGAAATGTCTATGGTAGTGATTTAGGCAGTGTTTTCGTTGGTATTAATAATTTTAATTTCTTTCACCCCCGTTAAAAGCTTACGAGCGGGAATCTTCTGTTTTGAAACTTATTTACTCATTTGAATGTAAACTTATTTACTCACTTGAATATTCAGTGATTGTAATCCTTCATGTAATCCTATTAACTTTAATGAATAGTGTTAAACGTTATCTGTGCGTTTCATTTTTCTTGATTTTTATATAATCAAGTGGCGGCCTTGAAAGTTCTTTAAGTTACCCAAAGACATGGGGTCTTGGGAACTCAGTCACCCATCACTCTTACTATGTGTTACGAGTCTGACAGCTTTGTAATTTCTATTTGAGTTATCCCAAAGACATGGGGTCTTGGGAACTCATTTCAAAGGATTACAAAGGATTACAAAGGCAAAGCATGCCGACAGGAGACCTTTTGATCCATATCTAGGTCGGATGCAAAAAAAAAAAAAAAAAAAAAAAAAAAAAAAAAAAAAAAAAAAAAAAAAAAAAAAAATAGTAATAATAATAATAATAATAATAATAATAATAAATTAAAACTATAACAATGTAAATAACAATTAAAATACATAAGTAAATGCATTGGTATAGTTGAATAACAAACAAATAGGTAAATAGTAAATGATAATAAATTGACATAACTAATAATAAATGAAAATCAGACAGACAAATTATAACAAAACAAAAACAAATAATATAACATAAATTATAATAATTACAGCATCTTACTTAGGTATTTATCTAAATGATTCTTAAAGCTTCGAACTGAACTACATTGCACTACCTGTGCAGGAAGTTTATTCCATTCATTAACTACACGGTTGGCAAAGTTGTTTCTACCTACTTCCAAATTGAATCTATTTCCGGACAGTTTGAGACCATTGTTTCTTGTCTGATTCTCATTCAATGTGAAAATTTGGTCACTTTTGATGTTGTCAATTCCCTTTAAAATCTTAAAGACCTGTATCAAGTCACCTCTGAGTCTACGCTTTTTTAGGGAAAACAGATTCATGTGCTTAAGTCGATTTTCGTATGATTTATTTTTGATATTTGGAATCAGTTTTGTGGCTCGCCGTTGTACTTTTTCCAGTCTGTCAATGTCTTTAATGAGATTCGGTGACCATACGGAAACAGCATATTCCAAATGTGGACGAACTAACGATTTATATAGCTTGTTAATGAGTGATGGACTTTTGAAATCAAAAGATCGCGCAATCAATCCCAGAATCTTATTTGCTTTCTCAGAGGCTGAAATACACTGCTTGGATGATTTGAGGTCGTTACTGATAATTACGCCGAGATCTTTTTCACTATCCACTTTTGTTAACGAATTTCCAAATAACTTGTAATCGTACTTGCTGTTATTTTTACCTATGTGCATTACCTTGCATTTACTTGTGTTAAATTTCATTAGCCACTTTTCAGACCATTGCTGTAATTGGTCTAAATCTTCTTGAATATCTAATTGGTTTGAGTGATCATTTGCCACTCCGCACAGTTTTGTATCATCAGCAAATTTGGAAACAGTAGATTTTAGTCCATGGTCTATATCATTTATATATACTATGAATAGAAGTGGCCCAAGAACGGAACCCTGAGGAACTCCACTTGCAACACTTTTCCATCCAGAAGTTTTTCCATTTAAAACAACTCTCTGTTTTCGACCTTTCAACCAATTACTAGTCCAACCTAATAGGCTACCACTTATTCCATGCAAAGCTAATTTAGTAAGTAGTCTTTCGTGTGGGACGGTATCAAAAGCTTTTGCAAAGTCTAGATATATTAAATCTATATTGTTTCTTTTGTCATAATTCGAGACAACTGATATGTGAGCGAGATTCGTAACAATATATATATGCACACACACACACACACACACACACACACACACACACACATATATATATATATATATATATATATATATATATATATATATATATAATATATATATATATATGACTTGGGGTTATAAGTATACGAAATATGAAGTTGCGGGGAAATGAGAGAAGAAGAAATGAAGGAGGATGTAGGAGGAGCAAGAGGAAGAAAATGAAGAGGAGGAGGAGAAGGAGGAGGAGGAGGAGGAAGAGGAAGGGTGAGGGGATGAGGTGAAAGGGAGATTGTGGTAACTGGTTTGATGACGAAACATCACCACGTTGGTTGTACTGGCGATGATAGTAGCATCGCGCGCTAGCATCGCGTGGGCGGGCCCTCAAGACAATAACATAAACCCGATGACATAATGAAATATTGTTGGGGTTAGACTTTTCCTTTCTTGAAATTAATGTTTGGCATTTCTTCGGTGACGTATATTGGTATTGTGAGGATGCGAGAGTGGAAGGGTTGGAGGGTGGAAAGGGTCACAGGGTGGAAAAGTGGATTGGTGGGAGGGTAGAAGGGAGGAAGAAGGAGAGGGTAGAAAGCTGGGAGGGTGGGATGGAAGAATGGAAGGGTGCTAGGGTAGGACGGTAAAAGATTGGGAGGGTGGAAAGGTGGAGGGGTGGAAGGATAGATGAGTGGAAAGGTGGAAAGGTGGGAGGGTAAAGGGTTGAAAGGGTGGAAAGGTCGATATGAGAGGTAGTAAAGACGAAGGAAAAAAATAAAATCCAAATAATTTTTTTTACACTTAATTTGTCCCGCTGTCTGTCTTATCTATTCATTCTTGATCATTTCTATGATTAATTATCCATTCATTCATTCGGACTGACAAATCCATGATGGTGTTTGCATACTCATTCCTTTCCTCAGCTGCGCAAATCTGGACATATTTTTATTTATTTATTTTTTATTTATTTATTTTTTTTATTTCTTATTTATTTATTTATTTATTTATTTTAGTTTAGCTTACCAGTGTTTTTTATCTTCCTCTTTTTTTTCAGAATCTCGCGTCCCTTTCGATGTTCTTCTGTCTACTCTTCGAAAATATAAAAACGTGTTAATCTGTTTATCTATTTATTTATTCATTTATTTATTTCCAGACTCGCAAATCCGATCCTGTGTTTATTTATTCATTCATTTATCATCTCATTTATATTTCTCTTATTGATTCATTAATATATTTATTCATTTATTTCCACAGTCAAAAATCCAAGCCTATACTTACTGATTCATTTATTCATTAATTTATTTAGTTCTCTATACATTTATTCATTTATCTATTCGTTTTTTTATTCAACAATTTTTTTTTCAAATCTCGCAAATGGGCGTCAGTACTTATCGTCTATATATCTATTTATGTATTCGTTTAATTATACATTTATCTATCTATATGTTAGTTAAAATATTTATTCATGTATCTATCAATTCATTTATTTATTCATTTCTTTCTCAGCCTCGCAAATTCGTGCCGACGTGGGCCCCACAATGCAAAGTGGAGCGAGAAGAGCTGGAGGAGGACCTGGAGGAGGACCTGGAGGAGGAGGAGGAGGAGGAGGAGGAGGAGGAGGAGGAGGAGTAGACGGACTACACGACGACCCCCGGAGGGCGATCCAAGAGCCAGAGGTCAGTCTCGCTGACTATGAACCACCTCCTGATGGGGAAGAAAGCGCGGACCTCCAAGGCGAAGAGGGTCGTCACCTAAGGCATGGTTCCCACCGTCAAGAAGAGGAGGAAGAGGTTTAGGAGGAAGGACGTGGAAAAGGAAGACGGAGAGGGGGAGATGGGGGTGAATATGAGGGGAGGAGGAGGAGGAAGAGGGAGGAGGAAGAGGGAGGGAGGAGAAGGAGGAAAGAGGGGGGAAGGAGAAAGCAGAGGAGGAGGAAGAGGGGGTAAGAGGATGGGGGTGAATATGAGCGTGAGGAGGAGGAGGAGGAGAGGGAGGAGGAGGAACAGGAGAAGGGAAAGAGGGAGAATGAGGGAGTGACAATCGAGGATGGAATGTTGGAGAAGCCGAAGGAGCAAGCCTGGCGAAGTCCCACGTTCACCTCAAATCACCCACTCTCTCCATTTCCAGTTTTAACACATGCGCTACTACTCTCGTAAAAACTCTTGACTGCTCTTAACAGCTTTCCTCCTATCCCATATATATGTAATACCTCCCACAGTGCCTTCCTGTCTATCATGTCATAAGCCTTTTCCAAATCCAAAACGGCCCTATAAACGTCCTTACCTTTTCCTAAAGCTCTCACATATCTGTCTTACCACAAAATTATGATTCACGCAGCCCTTACCTTTCCTAAATGCGGTGTTCCTCACTAATTACTCCCTCTGTTCCTCTCCTAATACTCCCGATCAAAACCCTCCCATAATCCTTCCCAACTACACTCAACTGATCCCTCTGAAGCTACTACACTCACATTTGTCCCCTTTTCCCTTGTCCACCAGCACTTTACCCTCTTTTAGACAAACATTAAATAACCTCACCAGCCAGTCCACCATCACTGCACCTCCCTTTTTTAAGACACTCGGCATGACATCCATCCAACCCAGATACCTTACCTACTCTCAGCATTTTAATAACTGCTTTCACCCCACCTTTCCTTATTTCTCCTCCGTTTCCCTGTCATTTTCTTAGTGCTTCCCACTGCAACTACATTTCCCTCCCTATTCTCCTTCACATTTAGCAACTCCCCAAAATACTCTGTCCATCTTCCTCTTCCATTATCATATCTCCGTCTGCACATTTTACCTTTTCTTCTCTACTTGATTTGCCTTCCCTGCCTCTCTTGATTTCCTTCCAAAACATCTTTTTATTACATTAAAAAAAATATGTCATACTTTTTCCCCATTTTACAGCTGCTCTCCTTTATCTTATGTTTTACTTCTCTTTTCTTTGTACCTCTCATATGTTTCATCCTATTATGCAACCAGTCTGTGAATGCTCTTTTTTTTTTTGCTTCCACACCCTTCTTTGCTTCATCATCCCACCACTCACTATCCTTTCTTCCATTTCCCCCCGTCCTCCTTGTTTCACACACCATCTTTGCACATCTTGTGACTCCCTACTTGAAACATCCCAATTCCTCCTCCACTCCTAGCTGTACTCTATCCTTCACTTCCTCCCTCTCTTCTCTCAGCTTCTTGTACTCCTTCTCAATTAAGTAGTTTACTCTAAGCACCTCCCTACCTTCTGTCCTTTTCCTCTTTCTCCATCTATCCTCCACGTTCAACTTTCCTTACGAAAAAAAAAAAAAAAAAAAAAAAAAAAAAAAAATATATATATATATATATATATATATATATAAATATATATATATATATATATATATATATAAAAATATACATGTCTGATATTCCCACACTCCCTCCCTTACGAACATGGACATCAAAAAAAAAAAAAAAAAAAAAAAAAAAATATATATATATATATATATATATATATATATATATATATATACATGTCTGATATTCCCACACTCCCTCCCTTAAGAACATGGACATCCAAAACTCTTCCTTCTCTTCTCAGCTTCTTGTATTCCTTTTCAATTAAGTAGTTTACTCTAAGCACCTCCCTACCTTCTGTCCTTTTCCTCTTTCTCCATCTATCCTCCACGTTCAACTTACCTTCCGCAAAAAAAAAAAAAAAAAAAAAAAAAAAATATATATATATATATATATATATATATATAATATATTTATATAATATATATATATATATATATATATATATGTCTGATGTTCCCCCACTCCCTCCTTTAAGAACATGTACATCCAAAACTTTTCCTTCTCTTCTCCTGGGTACCACTATATAATCCATTAAAGCCCTGTCTATCACCCTTCCATCCACCACCCTTTCCCACGTGTACTCATTTTTTATTTTCTTCCTAAACACTGTGTTAGCTATCATCAACTATCTAGACACATCTCCACCATCAACTCTCCACTACGATTTTTCCTAGTACCCCACACCTTCCCAAACACACCATCTATTGGTTCATTTCCTACATTGAGATCTCCCTAAAACCTCCATGCACTCATATGTATTAAAAAACCTCCCTTTCCTCTACACTCTTCCCACTACCAGGCCCATATATACTTACAAAGACCCACGTCTCTCTTCTCAGTTTCACCTTCACCCATATTAACATTTAAGAAACACCTTCCATTCTACCACACCCTTACCTGTCTCTTCATTTACTAGTATAGTCACCCCTTCTCTCTTTCATCCTCTCTCATCTGGGAGACACACCCGTCCCAACAACAGAAAACGAAAATAATTAATGGGTGACTAATTATTCTTACTATGTCATATAATAATAATAGTAATAATTAATAATAATAATAATGATAACAATAATAACAATTTTATTTGGCAAAGAATCAATATACATGAAGTGCAGATAACGACAAAAACACATAGTTCGAAATAATGATTGCAAATTGCCGAGAATAACACAAAAAAGCATGTACGCTTATTTCCATTGTGGTCCTCATGTTTCGCCGTATATCATTTACAACTGTTTTCTTTTACTTCTAATGCTCTCTTTTGCTCTTTATATTTCTCCTCCTCCATTCCTCTCATCCCCCCCCCCAGTCCTATTACACACCCTCTTCCTTTTCCTCCATTTTCTCTTCTTGTCTTCGTTGTTTCTCTCTTCCCCATTGCTCTCCTTCTGTTCTTTTTCATCTCTTCTTTATTTTCGTTTTCCCCCCTTCTTGAACACTCTGTTCATCTTTAATTTTTTGTCAATTATTTATTTATTCATTCATTATGAACGGATTAATTATTACCTTATCATTTCCTTTTCTCTTCATACTCATTTTCTCTATTTCGTCCCCCTTTCTCCATCTTCCACTCCTCTCCTCCCTTCCTACTCCAAAAGTCCCTCCACGACATCTGCTCCCCCTCCCCTTCCCTCCTCCTCTCCCTCCCACTAATCTGCCTCAATCTCCAATGTCTGACTTTATCTCCCCCAATTCCTCCCCTCCTCCATGACACTGGATCACGTGTTGTACATGTGATCGACGGCTATCCTCCCGATTGAGAGCTCAGAGCTCGTATATAGACCGACCTATGGATAATGCTGTGACCTTACACACACCACAGACACATCACATTCCTCATAGGGGACTATAAATTTTCAATATTATGAAGCTTTCACGCCTGGACCTGTATGTGTATATGTGTATTTGAGGGTGTATGTGTGTATGTGCGTGTGTGTGCACGCATGTACAATCCTAATCGCAATTAGACATCATCACGTACATTTATGTCACATGCACGTACATCTCACGTGACCCCTGCACGTCCCTAGACAGTGACGTTACTATTACGTCACAGTTGATTTCTCAATCAGTAAGTAAAGAAGGGTCACTCCGGACGGTTAAAAGATTAACCTAACTTGAATTAAATCGCTTGGGTCATTCAAGGTCATCATTATTTTTCTTTTCTTATCTTTTAAATTTTACTCTATTTTACCCTGTCCGGCCATTTCACTACCTTACATCTCCTCCTCCTCCTCCTCGTCTTTTGTGGTGTGTTCTCCATAATGCAGCTGCTCGTACGACAATACGATCTGATAGACGATAGCACACAGCCAACCTCACATGTCGGGGGTGATGTGACGTGGAGAGAGGGTGCGAGGAGGAGAGAGGATTGTATGCGGGGTGGGGGGGCGACACCAGGTGGCTCGAAGTCCTCCTGAAAGGGAGGTGCTCGAACTCTACCTACAAGGAAGGCCGTCGAAGTTCTCCTGGCGAAGGGGAGGTCGTCGAGGTCCTCCTGGCGGAGGACAGGTCGTCGAAGTCCTTCTGGCGAAGGGGAGGTCGTCGAGGTCCTCATGGCGGAGGACAGGTCGTCGAAGTCCTTCTGGCGGAGGAGAGGTCGTCGAAGTTCTCCTGGCGAAGGGGAGGTCGTCGAGGTCCTCATGGCGGAGGACAGGTCGTCGAAGTCCTTCTGGCGG
Organism: Oratosquilla oratoria; assembly: GCF_046742065.1. NCBI lineage: Eukaryota > Metazoa > Arthropoda > Malacostraca > Stomatopoda > Squillidae > Oratosquilla > Oratosquilla oratoria. The sequence continues at coordinate 22,870,486 of NC_134805.1, forward strand.
AGGAGAGGTCGTCGAAGTCCTCCTGGAGGAGGAGAGTTCGTCCAAGTCCTTCTGGCGGAGGAGAGGTCGTCGAAGTCCCACTATTTCGAGAATTCGAATGCCAGAGTAAATCGGCGGGGGTACACAGATGTGAACGAGAACATTAGAAGATCGTTTGGCAAAATTAATCGACGCAAGAGAAAAATGGACTCGCACGGGAAGAAATTAATGATTTATTTTCTAAACAGGTCCCCAACAACGGCGAGCTCTGTTGTACGTCACAAAGTGGTCGCCCTTCCTCACCTCTGCCGAACCGAGATCAGGATTCGAACTCTTGCGCTTGATCTCGCCCGCCGTGCACGTTACCACTATACCACGTCTGAATAGGTATATTGTTTTCTGTTTCTTTTTTTTTTTTATCCGACCTCGCTATGACTACAAAGGTCTCCTGTCAGCCATCGTCATTGATCAATACCCACACCGACCCTTATCAGCCACTAAATCCTCGAGATTATTTCTTCGGTTACAAAAGTCTTCCACTTAACCAGGAAGCTTAACGTTCAATATTAACGAGGGAGACTGCTTCTTGGTGGGCGTTTTTTTTTTTTTTTTTTTTTTTTTTTTATGTACCTCTTTGCATCGAGCAAAGCAGATCGACATGACGTCATCGGATGATGTCACCATATTCAAATGTCTGCCTAACGGTTGTCACATTCTACAACCTGCTCGAGCTGGCCACTTTGAGAATTACGGAAATTAACTTAGGGTGGCCGAATAACGTGCAACCGACAGTCCTTATCTATTTATTTTTTTATTTTTTTACCCGACAGGCTGACGGACCCCAAGCTGGGTCGAGTACTACTGGACTGTGACCCCAACTATCACTCAGAGATCTTCTGGTCAATAAATTTACCCTAAATTCTTCTAGTTCCTGCCATAATAATATGTACACAGTTCCCCACTTCACTAAGTATAGGGGGTAAACATGGTTTAGCAAACCCTTTGTCATCTGATGTTTTTTTTTTTTTTTTTTTTTTTTTTTTTTTTTTTTTTTTTTTTTTTTTTTTTTTTTTAAGACATAAGATCTGAATGGTCTAGATTCCAGCCCACAGCCCTCATCTCTTGCAAGTCAATGTACGTTCTTGTTCACAAGCTTCCACGCTCCCAGTTCAATATTAACTCCACAAGATACTAACACTCCATTTTTGGGAGTTGAGAAAGGAAGGTATTTCCCACACTTTCTTAAAAAAAAAAAAAAAAAAAAAAAAAAAAATCTGTATACATAAAACTAAGATGGCTGACGCATGAAGGTTATCATACAAATCAAAATAAACAAATATTTGGCCTAATGACCTTTGCACTCTTATTTGCATGGTCTCGACACATGTTTAATTAACATGAGGCAGCGGGCATGAAGATGACATCAAACATATACATATATATATACATATATATATATATATATATATATATACACACATATATATATATATATAATATATATATATACATATATATATACATATATATATATACATATACATATATACATATATATATACATATATAATATATATATACATAGCCTATATATATATATATATATATATATATATATATATATATATATCAGAATATTACTTTCTCTAGTTTCGTCGAAACCCAGTTTAATGATGCAGGGTGGCCATCAAATTTATTCTGTTTTCTGACCTATGATCATCAAGTTGATTGATCTCTCTACGTAATGGCCAAACCTGTCCTCTTGAATGACACCTGCGTACCTGTTGCATCGTATGTCACCGAGACTGGTTAGACCAGCGTTTCTCAACTTTTTACCCTGGTGTAACCTTTAAAATAAATTGCATGTCTCAAGGAACCCATGCGCAAAAAAAAAAAAAAAAAAAAAAAAAAAAAAAAAAAAAAAAAAAAAAAAAAAAAAAAAAAAAAAAAAAAAAAAAAAAAAAAAAAAAAAAAAAAAAAAAAAAAAAAAAATCGTAATAATAGGTTAGATAGGATAATGTCTATATCACATTATTACAATAACCAAGAATATGTCGTGTGTGTTTAATTATATTACGTATATGAAATTAAACAAAAAATCAAAAGTGCATTAGCTTATCTCGCTTGTTCTCGCGGAACCCTTAGGGACCTTTTGCGGAACCCTAGGGTTCCGGGGAACCCTGGCTGAGAAATGCTGGGTTAGAACCTTTCTTTTGCTGAATAAAATCACTCGCACTGCGAGAGTCGAACTAGAATCGCTCAATTTGCGGTCGAGAACGGTACCACTGCACCGTCGATTGTATGTATATGTATGTGTGCAAGTGTGTATGTGTGTGTGTGTGTGTGTGTGTGTGTGTGTGTGTGTGTGTGTGCGCGCGCTTCCGTTCCTACGTAAGCTTCTGAAAAATAACATGTGGAGTGTTATGCGCGTACCTGTTTCAAAGCTGCGTGGAGACCTGAACGGAGTTGGGCCAGTTTTCTAGTGGAGTACGGTGGAACATTTTTGATATATAATCTCCCATTATTATTATTATTGTTTTTTTGGGGGAAGGGTGTCAATCTTAGAGTGTTGTGAAGTATTGGAGGTAAGCTTCAAAAGGACGGTGCCTGGTCTCAACCTTTAGGGAAGTTATTTTACACGGGCTTTTGGGAAGAGGGGAATGTCGGTTGAGGAAGGACGGGAGAGGACAGAAGACAGGGGTGAATGGAGAATGGTTGTATATGGAAAATGTTGTGATGCATGAGGTGGATTGGACGGGGGAATGGGGGTGAGGTAGTGTGTGTGAGCAAAAAATTTTGACGCAGCCCGAAGGGATTTCTCCCCGTCCTCTCCTTTATATGGGGGGACGGAGAGGGGGGGTCGCCGATTTAATGAAGCGGTCTTGCTGTGGATGTGCTGTGTCCTGCGACACTGCTTCTGACCCAGGGCAGTGGACAGGGTGCAGGGATGACCCGTCATCTGGGAGGTGCTGAGATGGGAGGGAGGGTGGAGGGGTGTGGAGTGTTTTCGGGGATGAAATGGGTGGGAATGTTTTTGTGACTTGTCCTTTTTGGCTACCCCCCTGGTAAGGGGGAAAGAAGCCTTGGTATATGTATGATGTATGTATGTATTTTACACGGGTTCGAGTCCTGGCCATGGAACGTGAAACCAAATCGCCATTGTTAGAAATATCGTTATACAACATGTATCATAAAATCTCGAAATTAATTTCCTATTCAATTGCTTTTTGCGGCGATCCAATCTGCTGACCACAGCCTTCGAAAGTATTTTTGTTAATTTTCGTCACATCTGTGTGGCACCCCTGAGGTACGGTAGCATTCCCTCCAATTAGTAGCGCCCTCAGCTCAACATGGTATAATGCCGCACTGGCAGAACTAATTCACCAAGCTATCAATACGAGTATGTATACTTGTCAAATACGGACTCGATGAAACAGAATACAATAGACATACTACGTGAAGATAACGTGGGGAAACTACCCGGACTTTAGTACGTCAACCCCGAGCTACAGTTGGTAGCGTCCTCGGCTTAAGATAGTATAGTGCCGTACTGTCGAGAGTTTGAATACCGTGGGTAGACATATATATATATATATATATATATATATATATATATATATATATATATATATGAATATATATATATATATATATATATATATTACAATACACTTTAATTCTAAGCCATCAACATCGAGAGAGATGCGAGGAGTCCAGCATGCAGACATTGAAACGTGGTACGGCCAAGGACTCGAACCTGGGCTAGCACGTGACGAGTGTTAGTGACTTAACCGATTACGCCATCAAGAAAGATATAAGCTGAGCGCAACTTTTCTTATATATTGTATGCTCGAGTTACGTACAAGTACACGAAATTTTGCGTTCAACCCATTTCCACGATGATAGTATAATTGGTAAGTATACGAACGCGGGAAAGCATTTGTACAAAAATGAATGGGTCCTAGTGAACATACATACATTTTATCAACCACAATACACTTTAATTCTAAGTCCAGGTTCGAGTCCTTGGCCGTACCACGTTTCAGTTTCTGCATGTTGGCCTCCTCGAGTCTCTCTTCATGTTGATGGCTTAGAATTAAAGTATATTGTGGTTGATAAAAATGTATTTCTGTTCACTGGGACACATCCAGTATTGTACAAATACTTTCTCGCGTTCGTATACTTACCAAATGTACTATCACAGTGGAGATGAGTTGGACGCAAAATTTCGTATATCTCTCTTGATGGCGCAATCGGATAAGTCACTAATACTTATCACGTGGTAGCCCAAGTTCGAACCCTTGGCCATACCACGTTTCAATTTCTGCATGTTGGACTCCTCGCGTCTCTCTCGATGTTGATGGTTTAGAATTAAAGTGTATTGGGGTTGATAAAAATGTTCACTGGGACCCATTCAGTGTTGTATATATATATATATATATATATATATATATATATATATATATATATATAATATACATAATATATATATATATATGTGTGTGTGTGTGTGTGTGTGTGTGTGTGTATGTATTCTTTTTCTCTGCAGGAAGTATCACTGAACAGCATACAGACAGTAAGATAGTGCTGGAATACTCTGGGAAAGAAAAGTGTGTCTCTGCCAGCTAGTCTATCTATATATTAAGAGTTTTCACGCCCTAAGGGAGGTAGCCAAACAAAAGACAGGCACCTACTCCCACCCTTTCCCTCTTCTCCTCTTAGCTCCTCATAGATGACGGG
>NC_134805.1:22882704-22900204 GCF_046742065.1 Oratosquilla oratoria
GGCCTTACGTTCGTACTTTTAAACCTTTCCGCCAGGCAAACGATTTCAAACTAGATTTTTGCCCACTTTTCTAATTAAGAGTATCTAGGTCATGACTATAGCCAATGGAGTCAGCGGAATTCTTTCTAATAGTAGCAGATGTTAGTAAAGGGTTTGAATGTAGGACCCCCTGGCCACGATGACCAGATTTCTCAAGCGCGAATATGCTATACAGCAGCTGAAATTATGGTATACAGCAGGTGAAACAACGCTAGACTGGCAAAAATAGCGCTAAATCTTTTGTTCCTATTAACACGTTATGTTTCTGTCATATTTTTTATTTATACGGTATTAGTTCTAGGGAATAAGTTTAACGAATGAAGAAGTGGCTAAGCGTTCGCCAGGCTCAAATCCAGGATGGACCAAAAATCATTGAGGGATTTTGATTAATAATAACTATCTTGTTATTTAAGATATATATATGGAATTGTTTACAATATAGAGGAAATAATGAAAATTAATTTGCATTAATCTTTTTTTTTTTCAATCCATAACGTAAGATCCCTGAAAAAGATCAATTGATCTCCCCCACTGACTTTGGTAGTATCTCTAGGATCTAGAACGACGTCATCGATCTAGATGATTAAGCTTGGCTGTGGTGACCCTATCCTAGGTTGCCTGTTTGAGGGCAGGTGCTCTAGCCCTCGTTAGGAATAATTTTATGCACAACCACTAACACTACCAGTATCACCATCATCGCCACCGTCACTCGCACAACCATCACTACTATTAACACTAACACCACTACCACCACAACCATGACTACCACAACCACCAACACCACCAACCACCACCATCACGACCACCCACCAGCACTGCCACCACAAACACTACACACACACGCGCGCGCGCGCGCACACATGTATGTACACACAATGTGTGCGTGATGCGGCGTTACGAACACGCGTACACGCTACAACACCCCCCAAACACACGCACACACATCCCACATATGAAGACTCAATCCCACCCACCTCCATCACTCTCTCGTCAGTTCACACTCTAAGACGGTCTTGTGGAAACAACAACAACACTGAGGAGGATCTTCTCGGCGTCAAGGGCAAAAATGGTTTCTAAATTCCACCGAGATTAACAACCCAGAGGGGGTGGGGGTGGGGTGGGGGGGTGGGGTAGTACGGAAGGAGGGCTGGAAGGGAGGGGAGATATAATCAGTACATCTCCCCCTTTGCGTGTTTTTGCCATATCTCCCCTCGCTGGGTAGCCTTTCCCCTCATAGCTATCTCCCCTCCTCCCCCCAACCTCCTTCACCAACCTTCCCCCCCCCTCAGTTCCATAATTTTCTCCCTTAACGTGACCTCCCTCCCTCCACAACATTTCCCTCCCTCGCCCTCCACTTTATACCTCCATCTCACTGGTCATAATATATCCCCCCCATGCACCCTCCCCCACCTCTTATGTCGACCGTTCTTCTCCCTTATCCCCCCCCCCGCCATCACGGTTCTTTCTTCCTCTCTCACCGCCTCCCTTTCGCTGTCTTCCCCCACACCGTTCTCCCCCCCTCCCCCTGTTGCTTTCACCCCACCTCACCCACTTTCTCCCCACACCGTTCTCCCCCTCCCCCTGTTGCTTTCACCCCACCTCACCCACTTTCCATCCCTACACCGTTGTCTCCCCCTCCCCCTGTTGCTTTCACCCCACCTCACCCACTTTCCTCTACACACCGTTATCTCCCCCTCTCCCTGTTGCTTTCACCCCACCTCACCCACTTTTCCCCCCACACCGTTGTCTCCCCCTCTCCCTGTTGCTTTCACCCCACCTCACCCACTTTCCCCACTCTCCCCTCAACTTCCTCATCTTTCTCTCTCTCCCATTCTTTTCTCTCTCGACAACCCGTTTCTCTTTCTCCCATTTCTCTTTTCCAACTCGTTTCTCTCTCCTCTCCCATTCTATTCTCTCTCCCACTCTTTCCTCTCAATTTTCAATCTCTCCTCTTTTCTCACTTTCTCCTTTCTTTCTATTTTTCTCCCCTTTGCACCTTTTTCTTGATTTTTCTCTCTCCCATTTCTCTCCGTCTGCCGCACCTCCTCTCTCTCTCTCTCTCTCTCTCTCTCTCTCTCTCTCTCTCTCTCTCTCTCTCTCTCTCTCTCTCTCTCTCATCTCTGACTACCTTTCCTTATTCTTTCTTATTGACAGTTTGACCTCTTGGCTTCTGTAGTGCGGTTGCCCACGCCAATCTAAGGCTTCTGATGATCTGCGCATGCGCCGCTGCGTAAACAATGTGGGTTGGTTGCTAGGTGCCACAGCGCAGCAGCAGCAGCAGCGTAGTTACGCAAGATCTCAAATACGCCGGGAGACGCCTAACGTCAGCGTTGAACTGTATGTTCGGGTTATCCGTCTATGGTATCTGGTTGGGGATTGCGCTGGGAGCCGCTTAGCGGCCGAAGGTGCTACCTTTACCCAGTGTGTTTGGGTTTCATCGGTGTGTGTGTGTGTGTGTGTGTGTGTGTGTGTGTGTGTGTGTGTGTGTGTCTGTGCGTGTATGTGTGCGTGTGTGTGTGTACGAGAATACATGTGCATATCTACCTAACTGGATTCAACTGATTGTAATAGAATGAAAGCTATGTTCATGGGGTCCCGTTTCTGTGCTCCCAGTGGTCAAACTTGGATGTAAACTCGGTTATGCTGTCTGTCGTTTCGTTTCCGACGTTCTTCCGTGATGTGTGTGCGCGCGCATGTGCAAATGCATGACCAGTGTACATGTTTGTTCCATTTCCTCTTCTTTTACACACACACACACACACACACACACACACACACACACACACACACACACACACACACACACACACACACACTTCAACGAACGGACGGCATAGACGACGTTCTGAAGAAAAAGTGAAATTTCGTGGATCCCAAAGCAAAGGAAGTACCTATTGTATTTACAGGGTGGGGGGGAAATTGCTCGTGGTGTAGGGAAAGTAAGGAAAAAGGAGAAGGGGAGGGATTACTGAGGGAAATGGAAGGAAATGAGGAAGGTGAGGACTTGGCCCAGGCAGGCAGACGAAATCTAAACAAACGAGGGCCGGACCAATTTAGCGATGATGAAATGTCTAACAAAAATGTAAAGATTAGAAGTATAGATAAGAGCAATACAGTAGAAGATGATGAGAATATTTTCCAGGGATTTAAAGAGGGTGGGGGGGGACACAACCCCCCCCGATTAACAAGACTAGAAGAGAAACTCGATAAGATGATCGAGCACTGGGAATTTAAGTTCGGTCACGTTAACAACATTGTGCAGAGAGTTGAAAAATTGGAAGAACTAGAGAAGGCGAACAAAAACTTAACTAAGGAAATTGAAGAATTAAAAAAACAGTTAAAAGAAGTAAAAGAAGAGAATAAAGTCTTAAAGGAGAATAATACGGAGAACAAGGAGGGTTGGAAAAAAATCCAAGAAAATAGCAAAGATGCATTCACTGACATAATCAGACAGCAAATGAATGAACAAACTGAAGACTCGGTTATTAAAGTGATGAGACAGAAGGAGAATATAGTAAGAGACTTAGCAGACAGAAAGAAATGTATAATTATATTAGTAATGGAAGAGAAACATAACCCAGATAGAACCACAAGAATCAAAGAGGAAAATGAAAAAGTAAGAAATTTACTACAATTAGTTCAGGAAGATGAACCAGAAATAATGAAACAAATCGAAGAGAAATTCAGGCTCGGGAAATATAGTACAGACAAGACCAGACCAATTAAGATTAAATTCAGGTCACAAACTACGGCCGAGAATATCTTATCCAAAACAGGGAAACTAGCAACAAATGAACAATATAAAAAGGTATGGATAAAAAGAGAAATGAATAAAGAGGAAAGAGAGGAAGAAAAACAGAAAAGACTTGAAGCTAAGGAAAAAAAACGAGAGAAGAACGGAGTCAGAAAAAGAGAGATTCTATTGGAGAGTAGTGAATATGAAACTAAAGAAAGTCGACATACAAGAGAAAAACAAAAGGGAAACAGAGAACACAATGGAAGTGGCAGAAAACTAAGAGTGTCTTACACAAATATAGATGGATTAATAACAGGATTGAATGAGCTGAATGATTATTTGAAGGAAAAAGAACCAGACATAATGGGAATTGTAGAAACAAAATTAAAAGGTCCACTACCACCCAACAGTGTAGGACATGATGCATATAATTATTGGATTAGAAACAGAGTGAAAAAGGAAGGGGGTGGAGTTATGTTCCTGACTAAGAAGGATATAAACGTGAAGTGTGTCACATATGGAAAGAATACAGTAGAGATGATAATGATGGAAGTAGAAGACAGAGATAAGAAGAGCAGAAAGTTTGTGATAAATTATGTGCCCCCGAAAACAGCCTCATGGGAAGAGAGTGAACATAAAAGTATGTTAGAGGACACAAAGATAGCATTAAACAAGATAATGGAAGAGGGAGGAAGAATAGTTATGATGGGCGACTTTAATTGCAAAGAAATATGCTGGGAAGAAATGACAGTAAAGGGTGGAGACGGCTCATGGGGAAACGCTCTACTTGAGATGGTTACTGACCATACAATGACACAATGGATACAGGAGAACACTAGGTATAGAAATGAAGAAGAGCCATCGAGACTAGACCTAATAATTACATCTGAACCTAGAATAGTGGACAAAATTTAATATAAAACACCAATAAGTAAAAGTGACCACATATTGATTGAACTGGAACTTAATGAAGAAAAATATAGGAAAAGAAATGAACAATATAGAAAAGGAAGAATGATGTATGAAAAAACAAACTTTGATAAAATAAGAGAATTCTTTCAAAAGGAAAACTGGGAAGAAATATACAAAGAAGAAACAACAGTAGAAGAGAAATGGAATATTTTGACAAAAATTTACAAAAAAGGAGTGGAAAAGTATGTCCCAAGACAAAAACAAGAAAAAGAATATGTAAAATGCTGGTACAACAAAAGTTGTAGGGAGTTAAAAGACAAAAGAGACAAAGCCTGGACCAGATGGAAAAAAGACAGAAGACCTGAAAAATGGAAAATATATACCTGTTATAGAAATGAATATGTACAAACGTGCAGAGAGGAAAAGAGAAAATATGAAAAAGATATCATAGAAAAGTGTAAAGATCAACCAAAACTATTCTACAGATTTGTAAACAATAAACTGAAAAACAAACAAGACTTGGAGAAATTAAGACAAGAGGGAGTTGAATACACTGAGGAAATGGAAATGGCGGAAATTATGAACAAACATTTTAAATCAGTGTTTACAAGGGAGAACATACAACCTGAAGAGAACGAATGGAAAGAGAAAGTCTCCCCTATGGAAGAAATATGTATACGGCGGTGGGATACACAATACATTACCCATCACTCCCCATCCCTGATACTGCCTGTCTTCTTTTTTTACGAGAACATCAACGAGGCACTCCCCTCATCTAGATATAATTCTACACATATTGACATCTTACGTCCTCCTACATACGTAAGGACAAACAAGTCTACGGCCCGCCACAGCCACACCTGACGGACCGGAAGCACATCGATATAATTATCGATAACCGGGAATATACCCATAAAGGTACCCTATGATTACATATATATAACCTATGTAAAAATCACTCAACCAAAATATAACCAAAAGATAACTAAAAATCAATTTTTTTCCTTTGATCAATAATTAAGTTTTAGTGATTTAATAATTCAACAACATTATCTTATTATAAAACTAAGCTACTTAATTAAGTTACACAACTAAGTTAAAATAATTTTTGCATACTTCCATCTTGTACTGTACCAATTTATTATTCAAAATACTGTATTTTAAATATATTTCTCAATAACTATTATAATCACATAACTTTTTTGCCAATATCAAATAATTCTTCTTCACAATATTTTATATAACCTTTTACACTGTATATCCTTTATATATATATATATATATATATATATATATATATATATATATATATATATATATATATATATAAATCAAATACCAATTTCACATATTCCTAATACCATTTCATATTTATAGATATGCAATAACTTTCACTAGATTTGACTATTACATAATATCACATTCATATGCATTCTTACAGTTAAGTAATTCTTGTCTAAACTATATATATATTTATATATACAATAACCGTTAATTGCTTTCACTACGTATTACCCATTTATATTTACATAGAACTTAGACATTTTTATAAATGTCACTTACCTTTCATAATTACTACTGTTAACCAGCTATATATATATATATATATATATACATATAATTATCATCATACTATAATTTGTGCAATATAACCCATTATTATTATTGCCACATTTACATTTTTACCATTTATATTTATATGTTCTTTTATGTAACTATTCTATCTTAGACTACAAATCAAACCTAACTATTAACTAATACATACTTCGCTAGTTAACGACAAACAGGGCAACTGGAACAAGAAGTAAAGTCATTCAAAAGATGCACAACGTCCTATCAAGATCCAAAGAGGAGAAACAATCACAGGACATATCCAGTGACAAAGAGGAAATACACACAGAGGACTTAACTGACAATGACAAACCAGACCATTTTTACCTATATCCACGGGTTGACAGTACCTCTAAACAATTAACCAATGACCAGTTAAATAATTCTGACAAAACTGCTCCTAAGGCAGGTACCCCAATAGCCCCTCTTTATGAGAACGATGTCCTACCTTTTTTCAACCAACCTCCTCAAGTAGACCCCTCTAACCTCTCTCAACAACAACAACCCATTCAACCCACCCAACCAACTCCTCATACTACTCCTCCTAATATCATACCTTTCAACCAACCTCCTCAAGTAGACCCCTCCAACCCCTCTCAATCACAACAACCCATTCAACCCACCCAATCAACTCCTCAAACTACTCCTCCTATAAATATTCATCAGTTCAACCCCCATATCCCCACACCCTCCTTTCCCCCTCCCGTTCACCCACAATACCAACCTCATCATCACGCTCCCCATACTGTTCCATCACCCTACCAACACTTCCCATTTCCTTCTCCCCATATCCCATCTGGTCAAGCCCACTCTACACCACATCACTACCCACCACCCAACCTTCCTCCAAATCCACAATGTTATCCTTACTCACAACCTCAACCAACAATAATTAACAACTATCAAACCATAACCCCCCTCACAGAAATCCCAACCTTTTCCCAAAACAGTGGATTATCCATAAACGACTTCTTGACAGCATGTGACCTGTTTTTCTCAAAGAACCAACACTACTCTGACACAGATAAAATAAATTTGTGCCGTCAGAAAATAGACCCATCTGACATTTGCCGTTCAAAGGCAAGGATGCTAGACAGTTTAGTTGCATGTGGAATCACATATCAGGAATATAAACACCACCTTCTTAATGTCTTTCACAACAAACAAGTTAACAACATCTCCTTCCTTCTCACTTTCCTCAATAACACTAGAGTCCAACCACATTCCGTTACGAACATTATGGATTTCGTAGCAAACGGAATTAAAGAAGTCAGAGAGGACCTAGAGAATAACTCTCCTTGGACCCACACTGACCAATTTGGTCAAAATGTAATGACCACAAAAAACTTACTAACATTCTTTGAGATAGGTTTCTATCTCTCCCAACTCCCTCCAAAGTGTTTAAAGGAAGCCTCCAAAAGGGAACTAGACACTAGAAACCCTCTAGCTTATACCTATATCTTAGACATCATCAATGCTTGCAATGTATCTTTAGACACCCCCCACTATCTCCCCAGACTAAATAGCCTTCACTCACAGCAGCCCCCTCCCACCAATCAAGGACAACCTTCTATGTGGTGCTCCTACCATTCATCACCCAGTCACAACACAAGAGACTGCATACAAAAACAACAAATACAAACACAGGCACCACGCCACCCTATCCCTTGCTCAGTTCATGGAACCATTTCCCACACCGATGCCCAGTGTCGAACACAGCAACAACAATACCCGCAGGTACAACACCACCCCATCCCTTGCTCAGTGCATGCTACTACCTCGCATACGAATGCTCAGTGTCAAGTTCAGAATCAAAACAAACAAGTTCCACCCCCCTTTAAACCTCCACTCCTACCTACACCAACACATCCAAACAAATACTGCAGCCTACACAAAACAACAACTCACTCCAACGAAGAGTGTTACCTACAGAAATCACAACCACAACCTCATCAGAGAACTAACCAACCATTAACCACCCCTCGACACACCCCTCGACAAACAGCTCCCTCCCACACAACACGCACAACCCAACACCGATTGGGGGAACGTGTACCAGCCTCACGCACCAAACCACCATAGGAATATCTCATACACAACAAAACTACGTCACCCTAGAAGTGAGTTTAGATCAACTCACAGTTGACATGATGGTTGATACAGGAACAAACCTGAACATCATCCCAAGAGCTCTCTATGAAGCATTAAATGACCCACCCCAAATTCAATTTTCCAATATGGAAGGACTCCTAATAGAAGGGAGCACCATTTCTCTACACGACACCATAGACTTAAACATAGAAGTCAATAACTACAAGGTAGGTTTCACACCTTTCCACATAGCTGACGAATGGAGTCTCGATCAACAAGGTATAATAGGATTAAAATCATTGAGGACATGGAAAACTATTATAGACCTAGACAAAAATAACATCTACTTCTCAGATGTAAATGATGAGCCAACTGTCACTGAGACACCCGACTCAGACACACAACCTCTCTCATGTCTCCTTTCCTCAAATACTCCAATTCCAACTAACAACTATTCCTTCCGACCACCCCCTTAGGCATTGATGTCTAACACAGTCATCATACCCCCTAGACATTCAATAACAGTTCCACTATACATACCCGGAGCAATCGGACATCAGGACGTCATAATCGACTCAGACACGTCCAGGCTTAACAACATAGCCATTGAGTCCTCCTGGGATACAATATCAGACAATAAACATACACTAGCTATGTTAACAAACATGTCAGACCAACACCGTAAAATCAGGAAGAATACAAACATTTGCGCAGTCCACCTCCATAATTCCCCTATCCAGGAACCACTGCCACAACACATCAACCAAGTGAGACCAACACAACCCCTCCCCCCTATCCACCCAGACCAAATCACGACATCAGCTACCGGAGAAACCCATAGTGAACTGTTAACCCTCCTACAAAGGAATAGATCAGCTATCGCCTTAGAAGGTGAACCACTAGGCAAATGTGATATTATCAAGCATCACATCCAAATCCCCCCTAACACCCCCCCTTCATACACCCCCGCTTACCGCATACCTCACAGTAGGAAATCCCAAGTCAATGACAGTGTCCAAGAGATGATACACCAAGGCGTCATTTCCCATTCAGACTCCCCATGGAACAGTCCCCTCTTCTTGGTCCCTAAGAAAGATGGAACCTTACGCCCTGTAGTAGACTTCCGAAAGATAAACCATTTAACTCAATCTGACCCACACCCCCTCCCCGCCATGCAAGATGTACAATGCATTGGCAACGGGAATACAGTTTTTTCCACAATTGACCTTAAGTCAGCCTTCTGGCAGGTGGAATTAACAGATGAGTCGAAAGCCATAACAGCTTTCTCCACTGATAAAGGGCATTTCCATTTTCAACGGATGCCCTTTGGCTTAAAAAACGCCCCCTCAACCCAACAAAGGTTGATGACCCGGATTTTCAGTGACATGATAGGAGTCTCATTGTTCGTCTACTTAGACGACCTCATCATTTACAACCCCACACAAAGAGACCATCTTCACACACTAGAGATTGTCCTAAAACGACTCAAAAACACTGGATTAAAAGTCCAACTAGGAAAGTGTAAATTCCTACAGACGGAACTCACCTTCCTAGGACATAAGGTAGATGCCAGAGGTATCCATACCAACACAGACAAGATAGAAGCTATAAACAAATTCCCAACACCCAAAAACACAAATGAAACAAGAAGCTTCGTAGGTCTTGCATCATACTACAGACATTTTATCCGAAACTTTGTTGATATTGCTTCCCCTCTGACCAAATTCACAAGGAAAGGCGAGCCATTTCAATGGTCAGAAGCAGAACAGCAAAGTTTCGACACTCTCAAACACGCACTCACCACAGCCCCTGTACTAGTTTTCCCTGACATGAAGAAGGAATTCCTTCTTTACACAGACGCCTCCTCTGTAGGAATAGGCGCAGTCTTGCAACAAAAGGACGACAATGGCAAAGAGCACCCCATAGCCTACGCAAGTAGAGTCCTTAACAAGGCTGAGAGTAATTACTCCACAACTCACAAAGAAGGGTTAGCTATCGTTTGGGCACTCAAACACTTTAAACATCTCATTCTAGGGTACAATATAAACATCTTTACAGACCACCAACCCCTAGTTTACCTTTTCAACACAAAAGACCTCCACGGGAGAATTGCTAGATGGAAAACCACCTTACTAGACTTTGATCCCAAGATAACATACTTAGCCGGGAAAGCTAATGTAGTGGCAGATTCCTTGAGCAGACAAAACCACATCAACCCTGTCACCCAAACCACATGCATACCTATGCAAGAACTTAGGGATGAAACAGACAGAGACCCAATATGGTCCCCAATAAAACAGCATCTCATTTCACAAACCCCCTTACACTCCCGACCACCTGTCCCTATAGAGGAACTCAAACTGGTCGACGGAGTCATAAGGAGAACCATTAACACAAGAGAGGTTACTGTTATCCCCAGAGCCCTTGTCCCCAAGGTCCTACACATATTGCACGACAGTGCAATGGGAGGCCACTCGGGCAGGGATAAGACACTAAACACGGCTAGGCACACATACTACTGGCAAAATATGAAAAGAGACATAATCATGCATATTGACCTTTGCGTCACTTGCAACCAATTCAGAGGCCCTGACCCAAAACAACTCAATATCAGAGATATCCCACTCCCTGCTGAGCCATGGGAAACACTTGGCATTGACCTACTGAAAATGCCTACGAGCCATCAAGGTTCCAACTATGTACTCACAGCAGTAGACTACTTCTCTAAATACACCATCCTCATTCCACTCCAAGACAAAACAGCAGAGTCTGTAGCCAAAGCCCTAGTTAACAATATCTTTTGTAAATACACCATCCCCCACCTTATGTTATCAGACAATGGCTCTGAATTCAGAAATGAAGTAATGCGTGAAATAGCACACTTATATCAAATCAATCAAACTTTTGCCACTGCTTACCACCCACAAGGTAATGGCCTGTCCGAGCGAACAAATCGCAAGGTCCTAGAGGTTCTCAGACCTCTGGTCAACGATCTCATGGACAGTTGGGAAGATTGGCTACCACAGGTACAAGCCAGTATCAATAGCACAGTCAATTCCGCAACAAAGATGTCCCCACATGAAATCATTTTTGGCCAGCCCATGCGCCTCCCCTACCACATTTTCAACCCCCCCCCACCCCTATACAACCTAGATAACCTCGCACACTGCATCAAAAGAGGTATGCAAACCATTTACAAGCAAGTTAGAGCAAACCTGAAAGAAGCCCAGGAGAAGACAAAGACAAAACAACACAAACGGTCAATTCCACTTGACATAGCACTTGGCGACTCAGTCATGGTAAAAGACTCAAGTAGGACAAACAAACTCAAACCCAAATTCCTAGGCCCCTTCACAGTCACAAGTTCACTCCCTAACAATGTTTTTCAACTAACAGATCCTTCCGATCACACAACCGCGACCATACATGGAGAGAAGCTGAGAAAGGTCAAACTCAACCTCGACCCAATCCCACTTCCCATCAACAACCCACCTACCACGACCACACATAACTCACCCAAACGCAAGTCTCATCCCATGACTCTGCGTCGACGCAACTAAACATGCACTCTAGCTCTCGCCCCTGAAGATGCAGGACGTCATGTATCTATCAGTGGAGGTTAAAATGGCCCATTTCCAATAAGAACTCCTTTCCGCATATCTATTGAAACTTCTCTACTTCCTTCCGACCAATATAACCTTAGCGAGAGTCAGATAAACATATCCTCATTCACTGAGACATAACCTTCATCCTCCAAAATGAAATACATCATTAATTACCCACCTTAAACATCGACTACTCTTGACATGGACTCACTTGACCTACACTACAGGTACTACCATATACCTCCACAGCCCTTTCACTCTTAATCATTCTCTTTATACTGGTAATATTGACCAAATTCTGTTGCACGAAGTAAAACCTTCCATAACCTTTCAACTCCCATTCCCGATTTACTGTAAACCTAGATTAAGTTTATGCTGTGTCTCACCCACGTTCATGAATATCATAATATTCTTTACGGGAAACCATATATATATATATATATATATATATATATATATATATATATATATATATATATATATATATATATATATATATTGTGATTGCCAACAAGTGCGATGTGTTACACCACACTACCCATAGAACTGGGTTGGACAATGACATTCCCTACAGTGTTGGTACTAAAACACATGAACGCCATAACAGTTAGAAAGTGATGTGACACACCAAACTGAACTAAACAGTGTTTAGAAAATGACACTCCCCACAGTGATAGTGTTAAACACATGAAAACCATAACATTTAGAAAGTGATTTCAACAGTGTTATCAAATATATAGTCAAACCTTTCATATGATATTGGATGTAATATGTACTCTGGTGAGACACAACACTACCCTTCGGAGACACAACATCGCCACCCTTACCTACAGCTCATGACCCCCCTTTGGGTCCTCAAATTAACTTCAACAACACCCCCCACTCCACACATAAACACCCAAGATTTTGTGTCTCTGACCCCTTTTTCTCGGTGTAGTACCCATATATACCTTTGTAAACCATGTATTTTAAGGTGCCGGGTGCCACCTAACCCAAGGGGGAGAGCGATATGTATACGTCCCATACAGCCAGTCATATGACCCACGCGCAGGCCTCACCCACCATTCCAATCACACTCTCTGGACACCGTTTCCTGTATTGAAACTGCTGAGGCAGACATCACGAGGTCCAGTATAATACACATTTCGCTGACCCAGCAAACCCTAGCTTCGCGACAGGCAGGCAACACACACACACACACACTAACGCACACTTATAAGTGCAGTCCACCGCCAGGCATGGCAATTACGAAAAACAACATAACAACGAGCTTCTCCCCTTTGGATACACATATATAATAAGTTTAGAGATGTACCTATACGTAAACATAAGAATTAGGTTGTAAGAAACTGTAGGCTCCCGTTAATAATCATGTAAGCACCATCGTCGGTAACCCAGCAATTGTACGCGTCAGCATATTTCTGAACAAAAACCAAACGCACGGCCCGAGAGAGCGGGTCGGTGACGTACTTGAATACTGTTAGTGGTGATGCTAAGGTGTAATAAGACTGTTAAAATCAAGGAAATAAAGTGAAGAAAATGTGACATAGTGTTTGATGTGTCCGGCTACGCCCTGGGAACCCTACGCACGGATACAAATAGAAGTAACAAAGAATGAAATATTAACACACTTGAGTAATCTTGATGTCAGAAAATCGCATGGACCAGATGAAATAGCAAACTGGATACTGAAAGAATGCAGGAATGAACTGGCAGACAAAATACATAGCATACTAAACAGTTCCTTGAAAGAAGGAAAAGTTCCAGAAGATTGGAAAAGAGTAAATATAGTACCTATATATAAAGGAGGAAATAAAGAAGAACCTACCAACTATAGACCAGTCTCTCTAACAAGTACAATAGCAAAAATTTGTGAAAGAATTATTAAAAGTAGATGGGTAAAATATTTAGAAAAAAACAAAGTGTTAAATCCAAGGCAATTTGGATTCAGACAAGGACGATCATGCGTCACCAATTTAATATGTTTCTATTCAAGGCTAATAGATATAATACAAGAAAGAGATGGATGGGCGGACTGTGCATTTCTAGACCTAAAGAAAGCTTTTGACAAAGTACCACATAAGAAGTTGATTAAGAAATTAGAAACTGAAGGAGGAATACAGGGCAAACTACTAAATTGGATGGAAGACTTTTTGCAAGAAAGAAAAATGAGAGTAGTGATAAGAAACCAGCACTCAAAATGGGATGAAGTAATAAGCGGTGTTCCGCAGGAAACAGTTCTGGCCCCAATAATGTTTGCTATATATATTAATGATATGGATGAAGGAATTGAAAGCTATATGAGCTTCTTTGCAGATGATGCAAAACTACTGAAAAGAGTGAAAACTGAAGAAGATTGTGAATCACTACAGAGAGATCTAAATAAAGTACAGGAATGGAGTAGGAAGTGGGAGATGGAGTTCAATACAAAAAAGTGTAGTATAATGGAATTTGGAAAAAGCAAAAACAGAATAACAGGAGCATATAAATTGGGAGAAGAAGGAATAAAAAAAGTAGAAAATGAGAAGGACCTGGGAGTCATTGTTATGAATAATATGTCACCTGAGAAACATATAAATAAGATTTTTGGAGAAACTTATAATTTAATAAGAACAATCAAAGTTGCATTTACATACCTGGATGAAGAAATTGTGAAGAAAATCCTAATCACCCTGATAAGACCAAGATTGGAATATGCAGCAACGATATGGTCACCAAGTACAAAAAAATGTATAAGAAAACTTGAAAGAATACAAAGAGCAATTACAAAATTGGCACCAACACTCTCAAAACTATCATATGAAGAGAGACTAGAAAAACTTGAACTACAGACACTAGAGCAAAGAAGAGAGAGAGGAGATTTGATAGCTATTTACAGAATCATGAAAGGCATGGAAATTACTGATAGAGAGAATCTGATAAAATGGGATGACAGAAATACAAGAGGACACGGAAAGAAAATAAAAAAAGACAGCTATAGAAGAGATTTGAAAAAGAACAGCTTTCCTCACAGAGTAATAGACAGTTGGAACAAGTTAGATGAGAAAGTGGTGTGTGCAAAAACAATACATGAATTTAAAAATAGTTTAGATAAAATGAGATATGAAGACGGGACCCCACGAGCATAGCTCCCCTTCCCGTAAAATACAACTAGGTAAATACAACTAGGTACAACTAGGTAAATACACACGGGGGAGTTGTGTGTGCGTGTGTATTCACTTGGTCTTTCACTTGGTCTTTGGATCACGTGTTGGACTCGTGATCGACAGCTATTTCCCTCCTGGAAGAGAGCTCAGAGCTCGTAGGTCCGATCTATGGGTAATGCTTATGACCTTGCACACACACACACCCCCAACTCCCCGCCCACGAGAGTCAGAGTAACGACCCGAGGCACAGCGATACCGAAATAATTTCGGCCCTGGGCAGGATTCGAACTGGCTACTGGGAGCACTTCTGCTTCCCAGTTCAGCGCTCTACCAACTGTGCCACCGAGTCGGTGTGTGTGTGTATGTGTGTGTGTGTGTGTGTGTGTGTGTGTGTGTGTGTGTGTGTGTGTGTGTGTGTGTGTGTGTGTGTGTGTGTGAGGTCATAGCATTACCCATGGATCGGTCATACATGAGCTCTGAGCTCTCACCCAGGAGGGCAGTAGCTGTCGATCACGAATCCAACACGTGATCCAAGACACTCCAAAATACAATTTCCCAGCATGTGGGGATGACAGTAAAACCATACACCTGCCATACCACACCCATCGAAAAACCCATCCGTTGTCCCCTCCATTTTGGCACCTCGTGGGCGAAAGGCCATCCCTGACTTCCGCCCTATTGCTCGGAGTCTGGGGCAAATCAGCGAGGCACAGCACCTCCACAGCAGGACCCGACAGCTGAGGCTGGTTTACCTCCACGTCTTCATTATGGGAATCGTCTTCCTCAATATGTGTAATTTTCATAGCCAACTCGAGAAACGGATTGAGGAGGAGAAACTGATTGAGGAGGAGAATCTGATTGAGGAGGAGAAACTGATTGAGGAGGAGAAACTGATTGAGGAGGAGAAACGAATTGAGGAGAAACGGATTGAGGAGGAGAAACGGATTGAGGAGGAGAAACGGATTGAGGAGGAGAAACGGATTGAGGAGGAGAAACAGATGGAGGAGGAGGAAAAAGAGATGGAGGAGGAGGAGAAAGAGATGGAGGAGAAAAAGATGGAGGAGGAGAAAGAGATGGAGGAGGAGAAAGAGATGGAGGAGGAGGAGAAAGAGATAGAGGAGGAGAAAGAGATGGAGGAGGAGAAAGAGATGGAGGAGGAGGAGGAGAAAGAGATGGAGGAGGAGGAGGAGAAAGAGATGGAGGAGGAGGAGGAGAAAGAGATGGAGGAGGAGGAGAAAGAGATGGAGGAGGAGAAAGAGATGGAGGAGGAGGAGAAACAGATGGAGGAGGAGGAGAAAGAGATGGAGGAGGAGGAGAAAGAGATGGAGGAGGAGGAGAAAGGGATGGAGGAGAAGGAGAAAGAGATGGAGGAGAAACAGATGGAGGAGGAGGAGAAACAGATGGAAGAGGAGGAGAAACAGATGGAGGAGGAGGAGAAAGAGATGGAGGAGGAGGAGAAAGAGATGGGGGAGGAGGAGAAACAGATGGAGGAGAAGAAACAGATGGAGGAGGAGGAGAAACAGATGGAGGAAAAGGAGAAAGATGGAGGAAGAGGAGAAAGAGATGGAGGAGGAGGAGAAAGGGATGGAGGAGGAGGAGAAAGAGATGGAGGAGGAGGAGATAGAGATGGAGGAGGAGGAGAAAGAGATGGAGGAGGAGGAGGAGAAAGAGATGGAGGAGGAGGAGAAAGAGATGGAGGAGGAGGAGGAGAAAGAGATGGAGGAGGAGGAGAAAGAGATGGAGGAGGAGGAGAAAGAGATGGAGGAGGAGGAGGAGAAAGAGATGGAGGAGGAGGAGAAAGAGATGGAGGAGGAGGAGAAAGAGATGGAGAAGGAGGAGAAACAGATGGGGAGGAGGAGAAACAGATGGAGGAGGAGGAAGGGGAGAAGAAACAGATGGAGGAGGAGGAAGGGGAGAAGAAAGAGGAGGATGGGGAGAAGGAAGAGGAGGGGGAAGAGGAAGAGGGGGAAGAGGAGGGGGAAGAGGAGGAAGAGGAGGAGGAAGAGGAGGAGGAAGAGGAGGAGGAAGAAGAAGAGGAGAAGAAGAAGAAACCGTGACACGAGAGAAGAGGCGACGTGTTGGTTGGTTGATAGCTCCCGGAGTTCACTCACTAGTGAGCGACTCATCAGTCTCCTTCGGGCTGCGGCGTCGTGCGCATGCGCCTAACACACTCCTCCGTCGCTGAGGCTTTCTGACACAGAGCTACACTCAACCTACCACCACGCACGGTGTTCACTTTAAAAATGGCCACAGTGTCAAGAGGGTGATTCCGGCGTTTTCCCTGTGTGTGTGTGATTCTACGATCCCACCGGAGCCGCAGTAAACGGGCAGTTTGGCCGGCATGTGCCTTCTTTGTGATA
>NC_134805.1:22912704-22930204 GCF_046742065.1 Oratosquilla oratoria
ACCACAAAGGAAACCGGAAAAGAAACTAAAATTCCCAAGCGCTTTCGGGATATTTCACATCTTCAGGGTGAGAGCTTTTAAAGATGGCTGTACAAATATGCATGATGAGGAACGATGTGGACGATCTTCCCTCATTACTGATGGTTTGATGCACATTTGTACAGCCATTTTTTAAAGCTCTCACCCATTTCCGCACCATCCCAATACTCATGTTTTCTCCATACACATCACTGATTTGACGATGAATTTCAGCCGCTTTCACGATTTTAGCAGTAAGAAAACGAATCGCAGCGCGTAATTTACAGTCGGCGGCATCCTCAATCGGAGGAGACATTTCAAATACTCACAAACTTAAACACGGTCAGATGATTCCGTAATTAAGTTGAAAAGTATATTACAGAACAGGCATTCATGTAAAAATAAAACTGTTACGAAAATTTTGCCTGTTTCATTTCTATTTCAAAACGGTGCTTAAAAAACACGCCTCGTGTGTGTGTGTGTGTATATATAAATGTATATATTATATATATAATATATAAATGTATGTGTATATTTCTATATATGTATATATATAAATGTATGTGTATATAAGTGTGTGTATATATATATGTGTGTGTGTGTGTGTGTATATATATAATATATATATATATATATATATATATATATATATATATACATATATATATATATGTTCCAGTCTTTACCGCCTCCCACAGGCGGACTCGGGTCTCGAGTGAAAAAGGAATTTTGGTCGCAGGTAAGGTTTCAAGCTCTGAGACTTTTGTAGTCTCAGTGGTTGAGAGGGTTAAAGCGCCGTACAGTAGTCTTACTGGCGCCTGAGCGGTAGGTTGGAGTCCTGCACGCGACGGTCATAAAAATCAACATACACACACACACACACACACACACACATATATATATATATATATATACATATATATATATATGTGTGTGTGTGTAATATATATATACAGTACATGTATGCAGAGGTTAATAGTTAAGGTCACTGGTAGAAGTAGAAGTCAATTTGAGTCCCTGGGTAAGGTTACTGACGGTAATGGGAGAGGTCAATTTGAGTCCCTCGGCGACGTCACTAGGGAATGTCGTCAGTCTCGGCACAGAGTGAGCGGTGGAAGCTCTGGCTTCACTTCTGATCCATGGTCCTCTGGGCTTGCGTTGTTGGTGTAGGGCATCGAGCCCTAGTGGACGTTAGGGCGCAAGGTACTTCTGGGAGCTCTGACGGGCGCTGTGTCCCAGTAGGGGCTCGGGATCATCTCGTTCTTGTTGGTGATGAAGGGCATGGTGTTCCTGGGGCGGGCTGAAAGGAGGGTAAACTCTGCAGCTTGCTGCACATTGATGGTGGGATGCTGAGAAGTTATGGCTACAGCTTCCGCAATCTGCAGTCTTTTAAAATGATCTTTTCTGGGGAGTATAATGGTGTTTTTGTTAATGTGCTCAGAGGTGGCTTCATGTCGTGGTGGTCAATGAAGTGTTGGAAGATCCCTGTTTTCGGTGATATTGGAGGCGTCTTTTCAATGTGGTGGAGGTTCTACCGATGTAGGAATTGGAGTCGTCACAGCGGCCCTCCTGGCATGAAAACTTGTATATGACATTGGCAGAGGCCTCTTTCGGGATCTTGGGTGTTGTGCTATTCCTCATTATCAAGGAACTGGTCAGGCTTGGCTTGCTGAATATTCTGATGTTGATGGAAGTGTCTGTGTCAGTGGGAGTGACTCCTCTTTTTATTATGCTTTTAATGGCTTCACATTCTTCTCTGTACTTGTTGTGAAAGTGATTTTGATGGTAAATGGTGATTTTGTTGCTGGCAGGGTTTGGAGCCTGGGGTGGTGTGGCATATTGATCTAATTTCTTCTTTATAACGCCTTCGATCATTTGATCAGAAAACCCGTTGTTATTAATGGGTTGACAGACGCGGTTGAATTCCTTGTGGGTCTCCATCCATTACAGTGGGTCAAAGCTCTGTTGATGTATGCTGCAACTACGGATCTTTTGTAAGCAGCAAGGAATTCACCACGGGCACTGAGGCAGCGACCAATGTTGGCATTTTTGGTGAACACCTTGGTTTTGAAACCATTTACATCTTCGGTAATATCCAGATCGAGGAAGGGAAGACGTCCCTCTGCACTGCTTTCATGTGTGAAGGCCAGACGGGTGTTGTCCTGGAAGGTTGAAATCAGGCTGGTGACGTCTTGGTTGGACTTGGTGGTGATGAAGATGTCGTCTATGAACCTGACCTATATTTCAGGGGAAGGTAAATGGTTGAAACCCTTCTCCCCAACACGGCCCATGAACATATTAGCAAAGACCCAAGGGGAGAACCCATTGCTACACCATTCACTTGTCTGAAGATTTCTCCTTTATGTGAGAGGAAAGGGGCTTCCTTAGTGCATGTTTCTAGCATAGATTTCAGGACATGTTCGGGAATGTCAATGACAGGTCTGTCACTTCTATAGACTCTAATATTATGCTGATAGTCATCTACTGGGACATTTGTAAAGAGGGACTCCACGTCCAGAGATGCAATATCTTGGCAAGGTGGTGCAGTACTCGTACGTAGGAGGTCGATGAATTCTATGACAGAGGAAACTGACCGGCGCATATCACTTTATAGGATCCTTGTTATTTTTGTTCTTGTTTTAGTGCGATTGATTTTATGCTGCGAATGTATTGGATACACGTGCTATTCCACTCTGCAGAGTTATACGTTATTTTGATCAATATGGCACTTGCAGTTTTGCTGATCAGTGGTATGGGTATTCATATAACACGCGGTATTTGCCTCGTATATCATTAGGTAAACATAAATTTAACATGCGGTAAATAGTTCTGGCAAACCGTCTCTTGGGTTCAGCATCAGCGAAACTTGGACCTTGATCCATTTTATTCAAGTTAAACCATGGTCTCCAGCAGTTAAAATAATCCAGATTATGACAATGGGGTATCTTAGTGACATGCAGAAATTACGTTAATCTCTTGTGTACCCGGCAACATGCAAACCGTCAAATGGGTACACCTCATCACCGCTTTTTAATCGATATATTCATTCTATTTGTATTTAATATAAACATATCTCTTTATTATTTGGCAAATGGTCTCGTTTAATAACCCTGTGAGTTCAATCGAACCTCTGCAATACTTCTGGAAAATGCATTCAAGGAGCCGGAGCACCGCACGAGCGTTTGCAGTCTAGACGTATGCAACGTTTCACAATTTCGTTTACATAGATATTCATATAGGTTAACACGCAACCTTCGTAAAGTTCATTTATTTCATCCATAACCGAGGTGTGAGAAGGCAATGTGCAAGAAGTGCAGTCTTTTTCGATACAATAATTCTGTACACTTAATATTTGTACCAGTTATTTGCAGTATTTACTAGAACAAAATAGTAGCTTCTGTCTGTTTGTTTGTTCACGAACTCCTAGGGTTTTGGAGATAGACCCCCATAACCATATATATTCTGATACCCTATCACTCCAGGTACTTGGATAACTATATTTCATTTCCAAGAAAATATTTGGCTAGAGTTAAGGGTTAAAGGGATATGGTGGGGTAACATGCCACTAATGTTGTCCCCTTAAAACGACTGGCATTTTGTGACAAAAATTACTATGATTAAACAAACCATTGTATGTGTTTATAAATATTATTTATTTGTGAAATTAATGTTGCCACAAACTATGATAGCCTTTGTACGGAGAAAGCATGTAAATGTCAAATGATTGTATAATTTTACCAAATGTTTAAATATTGGTTATTTTTATTTTACTATTTTTTTTTTTTTTTTTTTTTTTTGTGGGCGGTAACATACTAGTGTTCATCAGCTGCGGCCCTCCCACGTGCGGTGTACAATATAAGTCGTGTATAGCCGTACTTATCAGTAATGCCTCCTGCACATTTTCTAACTTTGTTGGATGAGGATAAGAAGAATAAATATTCCCACGTAACCTCACGGTTACACATTAATCCCAGTCTCCAACCCCAAGTCTCCTGCCCATACCTCCAAAGCCACGACGCCACGAAATAAATATCCTTAATCGCCCGGTGGCAAAATACCTCTTTTATACACTACTATCGCAAGTCGCATCACAAAGAAAACGAAAAAGGTAGAGACTGAGCATCTTCACACCAGGCTTAATGACGCCCCTTATGGGTCGATAGCCTTTAACCCTTAAGTTCTTCATTAGGGGAAAGAATGAACATTTAATTACATGCCCTTATTAGGTTAAAAAAGAAACAAACTTTGAATTGCTATTTTACAAATACTGTCATAAACAAAAACGAAAATGATCAACTTTTGATTTGTTATTTTTGCAAAATTGATCTATAAGAAAAAAGAAAATAATGTTATCTTGAATTGATACATTAAAAAAATACAGTTTTCACATTTTCATGCGTTACATTTTCCATCGAGTTACATTGATACGTGTAACTTTTCTCCACAAATGCTATCAAAATTAAAATAATCATTTGCCCACAGCAACATGAAAAAAGAAAGAAAAAATGTAACTGAATTGATATATTAAATTAGATACTGTTATCACATTTCTAATGCGTTCATTTTCCATTGAGTTATATTGGTACGTGTAACTTTTCTCCACAAATTCTATCTAAATTAAAGTAATAAGCATTTGCCGCAGCAACGTGCGGGTAATTTGGCTAGTATCAATATATAATCGATATCATCCACTTTGGAGCCTCGTATAATTACCGCGGAAATACTGATTATATTCACCTGCAATGGGAGTTCATTTTTTCATTAATTCCTTATGTATTCATATATCTATTCCTTTTTTTTGTATTTGCATATTTATATATTTATGTATGTTCTAAAGAGGTGACTTCATCAGTCTGTAAGATGGCATGTTTTTTTCATAAGTCCTGAGACAACGAATCTGTCGTGTTTATAAAACCCAGCATGTACAATACTGATTTGCATATCTTTATTCTCGACCCTTGGTATGGGCCAGTGTCTTACGTTAAAGGACTGACCGTAGTGGCCGTTGCTGTATAGAAATCAGCCACCGACATTGGCCGTATGAACATAATTGAATTTGTCACGCGCGCCGCATCTGTCTACATGTCCACCTTTCTTAAAAAGATCTGTACTTGTCCAGCTTGAGGGAAATGTCGAAAACAGGAAAGTAGGCAGAGGGCAACTTTTTACCTTTAGAAATGTGTATAATTGCACAAATTTCAAAATCGGGGAAACTTTTCAGCCCTTTTTTATTTGCGGCGTTTTAATTTACCGAAGGTTAACTTAAGCGTCGCTTAATTCTCAACACTCGAAAATTCCGCTCACCGATAGAATTCTACAATTTCATTTATGTATTTTTCATATGTGGGACCTTCATTTGTTGAGGGGTTAGCTCAAACAGCGGGATTTAAATTTGCCACGGCATAACTCGCGGAATCTTACTGTAGATTACAGTGACTTCAATATTTTTTACTTATGCAGGGTTTTATCTATTGAGGGAATGCTTCTTCCTTAATAATTTGTTCTACTTGTAAGAATATTTATCGATATATATATATATATATATATATATATATATATATATATATATATATATATACATATTGTTTGCGTAATTTTACTCGACAATGGAATTGTTTCAACCTAAGAGTCTTGCGGACACAAAACCTCATTTACCGTGGGATAATTTTTTTCCATATTGGTCTTTCTAGAGGGATCTTGTATACCAAGGGAATGTGTCATCTTCGAAACACGTGACCTTGTGTGCCGAGGATTTTTGTAATTTCCACTTTTTAAATTCCGGCTTTCTTCGCAAACCTTTTTCACCGAGGATTTGTTGCTAGCTTTATTATTCTCGCGCGGGACTTTCCATCAAGGGAAGGTATACCCTTAATAAATACTGATGATAGCGCAAAATTTCTTTCTAGCGGGGCTTCCTGTTCACCGAGGGAAGATTATAACTTTAAATCTCGCATTTTTTTTTTTTTTTTTTTTTTTTTTTTTTTTACGTAAGGCCCTTTTCCTTCTAGGGAAAAGTATAACCTTGAAATTGCATTTTTTCTAGGAAAATGTATAACCTTGAAGCACAATCATTTAAGTCATTTTTTCTAGGAAAAAGTGTAAACATGAACTTCGGACAACCATGTAAGCTCGTTTTTCCTAGAAAATTTCTTTCTAGCGGGACTTCCTGTTCACCGTAAGCGCCCTTTCCTTCTAGGAAAAAGTATAACCTTGAAACAACCCTTTTTTTTCTAGGAAAATGTATGACCTTGAAATTGCATTTTTTCTAGGAAAATGTATAACCTTGAAGCACATTCATTTAAGTCATTTTTTTCTAGGAAAAAGTGTAAAGATGAAATTCGGACAACCATGTAAGCTCGTTTTTCCTAGGAAAAGGTATAACCTTATAACAATCATGTAAGTATTTTTTTCTAGGAAAAAATGCTTACATAAGAGAAATTTTCTTAAGATAACCTTGAAACACAATCATGTAAGCCCCTTGTTCTAGGAATAGGTGGAACCTTGAAACGACCCTTTTTTCCTGAGAAATGGTAAAACCTTGTTCTAGGAAAAAGGTAAACTTGATACGGATGATTATGCAAACCTGTTACTTAGGCTTTTGTTTTTATCCACCCACGGGACTTAAGTTACCGAGGCGGTTTCCTTCCTCATCGTATCACAAAAACATAATTTCACAGAAAAAACAAAAAAAAGTCTGTTTTCCTTTACATGTCGTGACGTTCGTTTTCCAACTGGGGTGATTTTCTTTCTCAATGTGTATATCGCATTTTTCCACGTACATTTTCCCCTACCTATACATACACACACACACACACATTTTTTTTTTTTCAACGCCAATTTTTTTCTTTTCTTTTTCCAGCCCTAAAGGTGACAGACTTCCTCATTGTTTTTTATATTTCTCACTTGTTGCCATTGAACCTTAACCTAATTTTTTTTTCTTTAATTGTTTTGCCCGTTTTTCATTCAACCCGAGGGAACCAATATCCCCACTGGTTTTGTCATTTTATTTAACCTGAGGGAACCGACATCCTCAGAGGTTTTGGTAAATGTCCACTTTTTCACTCAACCTAAGAAAATCGTCATCCTCAATGTATGCGTTCTTTATGCCTGCTTCTTATACAACATGAGGGAATAGACATCCTTATATGTTTCTTTCGATATTGTCCGCTTGTATATTTTTTTTTCACTAAACCTAAGGGAACCGACATCTTCGTTCGTTTCTATCGATATTGCCCACTTGTAGTTTTCTCTAAACCCGAGTGAAGCGCTTTACCGTTGTCTTCACTATCTATCGCACTGATCTGAAAGGAATAATTCATACGTCGATCACGTTCAACACATTGTTTTTAGGAGAGTACGACACTTTCACTAACTCACTATCACTCGTGTGTATGTATACGCGTTTTCGCACTATGTATATTTCATGTATTCCAATATTAATATATTTCACAAATATTTCACGTATGATTATAAACAATGTCCTTCCCTCCCACCGCTGCCACCAATGTTGCGGTCCCCTGTCTTTACGCATTATATGTTGGCGATTTGGTAGGTGGCCAGAGGGGATTTACAAACATGTCTAAATGTATGAAAGTCTTTTTAGTTGATACCAAGAATGGTGGTGTTGAATGAGAATATATCTCCTTTTATGTTATCTTTGTTTTTGCTTTGGTATTTTATGAATTTGAATAGTGTTAGTG
This sequence comes from Oratosquilla oratoria, assembly GCF_046742065.1. Classification (NCBI taxonomy): domain Eukaryota; kingdom Metazoa; phylum Arthropoda; class Malacostraca; order Stomatopoda; family Squillidae; genus Oratosquilla; species Oratosquilla oratoria. The sequence goes on from NC_134805.1 coordinate 22,920,423, forward strand.
TGTGGAATGTGGGAGGCTGGTCTTAGATTTCCAGATAGAGACCTTGTGTATGGTTATCTCCGGGATGCAGTCTTAACCCAGACTGATGGGTACAATTTACCAATTGGATTCAGACTGACTTCGACAAACTCTAAACACAGATTTTGACTTTTATTTGCTTGTTAATTTGAAACGAAACCCCTGAAAAGGGTAAATTTTCTCTTCTAGGGTGAACTTAGTCGTCCTTAGTATCTGTGACTGTTTAAGTTCAATTCCATATATATGTTGACCAATATCATAAAGATTTAAAAGTCCTTCGACACGCCTCCTAGGGGCACCTGACCCTGACCGAATAGAGCCTTGTTCATTTGAGGGTCAGCGGGGTCATGCCATGCATTAATTTCCAGATAAGTCTTACCCCAACAAGATTTGTTATTGGGTATTCGCCTCTCTTGAGTAAGAGCCCACGCACGCGATGCTGGCCCGCTATGTTGATATCTAGCATCATCGCCAGTACAACGTGATGTTTCGTCACCAAACCAATCACCATATATATTCACATTGGTCTTTGGATCACGTGCTGGACTCGTGAACGACAGCTGTTTCCCTCCTCCATATTTGTGTGTGTGTGTGTGTGTGTCTATATACATACATGCCTATATGCACTGTATATACACATGTATATTATGGAAGTCCAGTGTCTGCTACCCGCCAAGGCAGTCCGAGCAAGGAGGTCAAAGGTCACTGTCGCAACGAAATTCCTCTCGACTTCAACCTTGCCACTCCTTTGCCTGTCAGTCGAGCGATGATAACGTATCCTAGTCGTTGCCAAAAGTCAGTCTGCGTCCGGATTTGTCACAGACACACCCCCCTAACTCACCGCCCACGAAAGTTGCAGTGACTGCTCGTAACACAGCGATACTAAAATTATTTCAGTCCTGGGCGGGATTTTAACTCGGACCGCTGGAGTAGCAGTTGCGAACGCTATCACTGCGCCGTCGAGCCATGTGTATGTGTGACTGACTTTACTGTCTTCAGAAGTACTCTTGGGTTTTCTTCGGCAAGCCCCCTGACCTCACCCCACCCTACCTGACGTTAGCCGTTACATAGAAGATTGGATCATGATTCGTCCATTAACACCATATTCAGCATTTATGATAAGTCACATTTAGGTAAGAGAAAAATTCTTAAAATAACAACGAATTTCACAAGATTAACAAAAACAACATATAATTTGGAGAATGTATATTAACAAGGGAAATTGATCAACTGTAACGTATATTCAGTAAACGACACGATACCCCATCACCCCACCCCATCCTCCGCAGACATTTCGGTGTTTGTAAACAAACCAACAGAGCTGTCTGAAACTCTCACTCTATCCTTCTTTCTCCCACATGTATCACGGAAATATGGTCCTTATGCACACTTGGAATGTGGTCCACAGCTTTGGCAGCCCAAGTCCGCGTCTTAAAAACTCTTTGCCACAAGCAGCAACCCAGCATCCGCTATGTTGCTGTCGTTATACTCAGTCGTGACGTCATGTCGACCTTGTGCATTGGCTGGGTCGAGTGTCACGTGATTGAGAGTGAGAGTATTCGGTCATAACCAGCGCCTCTGTCCTTGGAGATAATAACGAGGAAAAAGATAGAGAGGAGGAGGAGAGGGAGAAGAGGGTGAAGAGGAAGAGGATGAAGAAGAAGAGGGTGAGGAGAGAGAGGGTGAGGAAGATGAGTGAGGAAAATGAGAGAGGAGAAGGAAGTGAGAGGGTGAGAAAAGAGGAGGAGGAGGAAGTTGTAGTAGGAGTAGGAGGCAGGAGTAGGAGGAGGAAGAAGTAGGAAGAAGTAGGAGGAGGAAGAGGAGGAGGAGGAGGAAGACGTGGATAACTGGGTGTCGGGAAAGAAGAGGATACTGAAGCGCTTTCCTTCCAGAGGATTCGCAACTTTCTATTCGTCGGGCGATTCCCCCCCCCCCAAAGAAAAGGGGACAAAGAGGTCCCCTTCAATAAGGTGACGTATTCAATGGCTGTGAGTCTTGTCAACAAGGGTTGAGACGGGGCGTCACCGGATTGAAGAGTCCAACCGGATTGATCTGGATTTTTCTCCTCCCGGCTCCCGCAAGACGTAAGAGGCAGACAAGGAAATTAATATTTATTTTTTGTTTATTAATTTTCTTCTCGTATGCAGTCTTGGTCTACGATCACAAAAGATGTAGAAAATTGTGATGATATTCGTCTTGCATAAACATTTTTTTTTATCGTAGCTTGTTTATTTCTTATGGCCAATCTATGACGTCAGGTCGGATGGTATATTTTTCGTTAACATTTGGTTAAAAACTTTCCATACCAATACAGTACTGATGTACATTAGCCAATGTTCCTCTAAGCTGTGCGCATGCCCGCTTGCACATATGTTTTACAACTAGCGCACATATAAAAAGTACGCAAAGTTTTCAAATTATATTAAAATATATTCATAAACGAAAATCAACCCCAAACATCACCTTACAATTTAAAAAAAATAAATAAATAAATAAATAAAAAATACAGTAACTTGGCAACCGTTAAACCAATATTTATTTATTTCTCCTAACTCTTGCGCGTCCATTGCAAACGTAATCACTGCCGCCATGGTGCGCACATACTTTTCAGAGAAGGCAGTTTCCATACATGCAAATTTCTGCGCAAACCCCCCCCCCATATATATATATATATATATATATATATATATATATATATATATATATATATATATATATATATATATATATAATTGTGTGTGTGTACGAGGCGTTTTTTTTAAGTACCGTTTTGAAATAAAAATTAAACAAGTAGACTTTTCGTAACAATTTTATTTTTACATGAAAGCCTGTACTGTAATCTACTTTTCAACATAATTACGGAATCATCTAACCGTGTTTAAGTTTGTGAGTATTTGAAACGCCTCCGATTGAGAATGCCGCCGACTGTGAAATACGCGCTCTGATTCCTTTTCTTACTGCTGAAGTCGTGAAAGCGGCTGAAATTCATCGTCAGATCAGTGAAGTGTATGGAGAAAACATTATGAGTGATGGGATGGTGCGGAAATGGGCCGTGCAAATGTGCACCGAACCGTCAGTAACGAGTGAAGGTTGTCCACTTCGTTCCTCATTATGCACATTTGTACGGCCATCTTTAAAAGCTCTCACCCATTCCCGCACCATCCCATCACTCCTAATGTTTTCTCCATACATTTCGCTGATCTGACGATGAATTTCAGCCAACTTTACGCTTTTAACAGTAAGAAAACGAATCACAGCGCGTACTTCAGTCTGCGGCATTCTCAATCCGAGGAGGCATTTCAAATACTCACAAACTTAAACACGGTTAGATGATTCCGTAATTATGTTGAAAAGTAGATTACAGTCCAGGGTTTCATGCAAAATTAAAATTTTTACGAAAAGTCTACTTGTTTATTTTCTATTTTAAAACGGTACTTAAAAACACGCCTCGTATATGGATATATATATATATATACATATATATATATATATAATATATATATATATATATATGCGGAAAAACCACCAAGGAAAAAGAAAAACTGATGACCAAGCGCTTTCGTCTATTCAGACATCCTGAGGATGTCTGAATAGACGAAAGCGCGTGGTCATCAGTTTTTCTTTTTGCGTGGTGGTTTTTCCGCATATTTAGAATCACGAGGTTATGTGATTTATCATGCACATATATATATATATATATATATATATATATATATATATATATATATATATATATATATATCAAGATTATCGCAGAAGCGAACAAATCTAGAGGTAATAATAAAAAAAAAAGTTTATTCGAAAATAAGCACATCTGAGAGACCAAACCTTTAAAAACCGACCCTAGCGTTACTATCAGAAAAGCAGATTTGAGATTAAGCGGCTACTTACGTACTCTGGACACCTTCGAGCACTTGGATAATATAGACACCATCCTAAATGATAAGACAAAATTCAAGAAAATCACCAAAGATCCGACCAATTCATTTAGAAAAAGTAAAGGGACTAACGGAAGAAAACAACGTTGCCAGCATGATCAAATTTGACAAAGCGACGAATACGGTATGGGTTACTGGTATGGTACAGTTAAACCCATAAACCTGGAAATAAACTCCGACCTATAATTTCTCAAATCCCTGCTCCCACATACAGAATTGCTAAGAAAATGTCCACCGTTCTGACCTCCTACACACCTTCCACTTGTAGTCTACAATCGACATCCGACTTCCTCAAGACCAACCCAGCAGAAAGAATTGCTTCTCTCGATATAGAAGGATTATATACTAACACATCCGTAAATCGTGCCATCAATTACATTATCGACCGAGTTTACCACGATTATTCTACACCAGACCTGGATATCCCAGAGCTTATACTACGAGGACTGTTCGAGTGTTATGGAAAAGAAGTCCCGTTCATTTGCCCAAGAGTACTGCCAAATTGATGGTGTATCAATGGGATCCCCCCTTGGAGTATTAATGGCAAACTTCTTCATGGGCTACATAGAAGTAGTCAGCAAAACTGAAGAACACATATTTATTGTCGATACATTGATGACATTTATATAAAAAACAAAGAGCAGTATAGATGCTGAAAAACTTCGTCACATACTACAAGGAACCTCTGAGCTCAACTTCACTATGGAAGACAGCGTTGAAGGAGTTTTGCCCTTCCTCGACATGCTCGTGAAACAAACTGAAGATTCTTTAAACACAGAAGTATACACCAAGCCCACCAACCCTGGACACTGCCTTAATGGTTTAAGTAAATGTGTGTATGCGTGTGTTTGTGTGTGTGTGTGTTTATGTATTACAATTATTCATTACATCATTTTATGACATTTCAAAGTCCATAAGCACTATACACAGAGCCACCCACTCATCACGGATATGGTTCACCGCACGACCGCTGTCTGAGCCTCTCCCGTTGCGATGCGGAGCGCGGCCAGCAGGTCCTCACCCAGTAGCCTTTCCATCACCATTTGTTTATGGAACGTCTTGATAACGATATTTAATTCGCCGGAGGAAACTGCGGTCTGGTGAACGCAGCTGGCGATCCGAATAGCAAGGTTGGGTGAGTATAGTGCCGTCTAAAAAAAAAAAAAACTCTATATACATGTATATATATATATATATATATATATATATGTATATATATATATATGTATATATATATATATTATATATATATATGTATATATATGTGTATATATATATATGTATATATATATGTGTATATATATATATATATATATATATATATATATATATCTATATATGTATGTATATTATATTGATTTATTTACATATATATATTTGTATATTTATATATTTATGTATATATATATATATTTATATATTTATGTATATATACTTATATATTTATGTATATATATATATATTTATATATTTATGTATATATATATTTATATATTTATGTATATATATATATTTATATTCTTATATATATTTATATATATATACATATAAATATAGATATATACAGACATATATATATATATATATATAGTTTGGAGATCAGTACAAGGAGCCTGCAATCACTTTTCTTGTAAAAAAAAAAATTGTCTAGCTGGCATCAGGGAGACCATTGTTAGCAAGGCGTCAGATGGTATGAGAAGGTTGAAGGTTGGCATTTCCCGACCAACCTTTGTTTCAAAGCCAACCCAGCCTGTAGCGGAAGCTGACATGATATGTATTCATGATACTACACAGAAAGGAAACTGACATGATATGTATTCATGATACTACACAGAAAGGAAACAGAGTAAAATTTTGAAACGGCCAACCTTCGTCAACTAGCAATTTACTCGTATCTCTAAAGAAAAATAATAAATAATAGTAATCATCATCACCATTATCATCTCGATGCTAGACGTAACGAGGTCACTCGATGAGTCGGGTTCGTGGAATTCCCATGGGCAGACGGACGAGTCAATCGCATTTGACCTTTAGGTACCGAGTATACGACGACTAGTGGGCCCACTGGAGTGTATATGAGCTGTTATTATTATTTTTTTTTTCTTCTTCAAAGCCTGCAAGCAAATATTAACCGCCAACGTCAACTGCTGGCTTCCCTGTTGACTCCGGTTCATGCTTGTGGACCGTAACACGCACACGTACACACGCGCACACACACACGTACACACACACGTACACACACACGCACACGTACACACGCACACACAAGCTCTACGGTGCAGTGTTACCGTTTTCGACCGCTAATTCAGCAATCAAAATTTGTGTCCCACCCGGGGCTGGGGGGAAAAATCTCCACCGCTACACTATGAACAGGCAATAGAAGTCTGGTGGGCAGAAAGTTTGTGTGTGTGTGTGTGTGTGTGTGTGTGTGTGTGTGTGTGTGTGGTTACATAACCCATAGATCGGTCCATACAGTATATGAGCTCTGCGCTCTCATCCGGGATGGCAATAGCTATTGACCACGAGTCCAACATGTGGTGGATCACACACACACAGACGTACAATATGTACATGTATATATATATATATATATATATATATATATATATATATATATATATATACAGTATATGTATATATATATATAATATATATGTATATGCGGAGTAGGACACACAGGAGTCTTAGTCTTGAGTTTATTCCTGACTAGTTTTTTTTATTCCTTTGAAAAAGCATACCTGCGAAACTAGTCAGGAATAAACTCAAGACTAAGACTCCTGTGTTTCCTATTCCGCTTACATCAACCTGTCAGAATGTCTCAACATATATATATATATATATATATATATATATATATATATATATATATATATATATACAGTATATAATATAACGTTTGTGCATCCGTGTGCAGGCGCGCATATATGAAGGATGTGTGACGGTGATAATGACAATTAAATAACTGGCGTGGCGTGAGCAGCCTCACTCCATAAGCTTGTTCAGCCACAGCCTCTTTTGTTAACGACGTTGTGGTATTTCTACCATGATAGGTGAGGAGCTTACGCCAAGGCCAAGAACAGCTGAGTAACTGCTGCCGAAGCCGTCACTGTTGCCCTGTTATGCGCCTCGGGAATTGTTGGGGCAGTTGACAAACGGTCCCTGCTGGGAATCTGCCTGGAGTGCTGGATTCGAACCTATAACTGAGCGAGTGCGGGACTAGCACGCTTCCGGTGAGGTCACCAGCGTAGGTTGTATCAATCAGTTCAGCTTCTTAATCCGAACCAGAACCGACAGTTAACGGTATAGGTCAGGTCAGGTCAGTGTGTAATAAATCCAGCCTCTCGAAAACGACACAACACTAATTACCTACAAACGTAGATGTATAGCAATCGGTAGCGCGTGGGACTCGCAGTCTGAGGGACCCGGGATCGAAGCTTCGCGACAGCCTGAGGGCAAGATTTCCGGCAAGATTTCCGGCAACGATCCAGATAAGGTGACTGATGGCAATACTTTGTGCTCCCTTTTTCGTGCCCCCCCCTTCCCCCCCCTTTTTTTTCCCTCACTAACCACTTTTTTTTTTTTTTTCAGAAGGGCGCTGTTTTTACCGTTCCTGGCGTCGATTGCCACGATGTTCTTTGTCTTCCTGTCCCTGCAGACCTTCAGCGTGGTGCGGGTTACCCCCTACTACCAGGGGATCTTCATGGGGAACTTCAGCTGCGACCAGACCCAGTCGACGAAGAACGGAACAAGTGAGCAAACTTCTCCTCCACTCTTGTTTTAAGGCTTTTTAATGGAGTTATGGAGGTATGTGGGAGGGGAAGGATGCACGGGACTCTGAAAGAACCTTAAATAGTTAAGTAACACACCACTTGACCAGTGTAAACTTGCAGCTTTCCCAAGAGTTGGGGTGCATGGATCTGTGCTTGTGGTTTGTCGACGCTCATTCACCAGCGATTCTGTCCTTGAGGGACAGTATCGTGCTGCAGAACAGTTTCTAGAATTTTTTTGTGGGGTGGGGGGGCAGATTTTTTTTAAGTTATAATGATTCCACCATATATTTTTTGCGCAAATGTATTGGAGAAGGAAAATGAGTTGGGGAAGAAAGAGTTGGAAGAGGAGGAGGAGGAGGAAGTGGAAGAGGAGAAAGAGGAGGTAGAGGAGGAGCAAGAGGAGGTGGTAGAAGAAAGTGGAAGAAGAATGGAGAAAACTTAAATTCGCAAAAAAAAAAAAAAAAAAATCTATGCGCAGTTCAACGGGAACGCGAAGAAAACAATAAGTAAACGCGAGCGAACGAATAAACAAGCTTAAGCAAATAAGACTGCGGGCGTGTACGAGATGGCAAATTACCAGGAGTGGAAGCAACAACGTGCGAATTGCTAAGAGGAGGAGCCCTGACGATGGAATGTTGCAGTCTTGTTCAAGTGCAGAACCTTTAGAGTTAACAAGTTTCATATCGATGCCATAGGACATCGCTGTTACGCCCCCGTGACAGTCAATCGGTCAGTTTGATGTTGGCATATAGATAAACTTTCTTTACAAAGAAAAAGGAAACTGGAGCGAAGAGAGAATATATAATCTATGGGGAAATGATAGAAGAGTAATAATGACGAGGCCTCCTTCCCTTAGAAAGGAGAACATAACAAATGGTGAGGTAAAACACCAAAAGGAAATTGAGAAGAATTGAAGAGGAGACGGAGGGGAAAGCGAGGATAGAGGTGTAGATTAGGGGACCGGAGATGTAGGGGTAGGGGAATTGTAGGGTGTGTGAAAAAGGGGTAAAGTGAGATAGCGGCTGCAGGGGTAAACTGGGGCATAAGTCAGTGGAGGAGGAAGAGTGGAAGGTGGAGGTAGTGAAAAGAGGAAGAGGGGGGAAGAGGAGATGAAGCGGGGGAGGAGATGGAGAGGAGGAGGAGATGGTGAGGAGGAGATGAAGAGGAGGAAATGGAAAGGAGGGGGAAATGGAAAGGAGGGGGAAATGGAAAGGAGGAGGAAATGGAAAGGAGGAGGAAATGGAAAGGAGGAGGAAATGGAGAGGAGGAGGAGGAGGAGGAGATGAAGAGGAGGAGATGAAGAGGAGGAGGAGATGAAGAGGAGGAGGAGGAGATGAAGAGGAGGAGGAGGAGATGAAGAGGAGGAGGAGATGAAGAGGAGGAGGAGGAGATCTGGAGGAGGAAGAGGAAGGGAAGGACGAGGAGGATGAGCAAGGAAGAGGATGAACAGGGGGAGGTGGAGGAGGACAAATAGGGGAAGGAGGACGAGGAAGAGGATTAGGAGGAAGATGAAGATGAGCAGGAAAAGGAACAGCAGGGGACGCAGGAGGGGAAGGAGAGGAGGACGATGCGGATGAGGATGAGGAGGAAGAAGGGAGGAAAAAGAGGAAGTGGAGGAGGAAGAGGATGTGGATGGGAGGAGGAAGAGGAAGTAGAGGGGGAGAAAGTGGAGGAGGAGGAAGAAGAGGAAGTGGAGAGGAGGAAGAAGAGGAAGTTGAGGGGGAAGAAGGGGAGGAGGAAGAAGAGGAAGGAGGGGGAAGAAGGGGAGGAGGAAGAGGAAGAGGAGAAGGTAAAAGAGGAGGAAGAAGTAAAGGAGGCGGCAAGGGAGGCGGAAGACAAGGGTGTCTTGTCTGGCTGCTGGAATTTGGCAATCGCGGGGTCGAAGTGTACGTTCGTCTACATGAAGGCAGAGGGAGAGATGGAGAGAGAGAGAGAGAGAGAGAGAGAGAGAGAGAGAGAGAGAGAGAGAGAGAGAGAGAGAGAGAGAGAGAGAGAGAGAGAGAGAGAGAGAGAGACCAACAGACACTGACAGACCGACCGACCCAGCAACTATTAC
>NC_134805.1:22932704-22995204 GCF_046742065.1 Oratosquilla oratoria
ACAAGCAGGACTTGTTCCTGAAGCAATAGTTTTTAGGGAATTACTAACGAGACTTAGAGATGGAACAACTGACCAAAAATGGCATTTAATGCTACAGCGAACTCCACAGCATGTTAATATGAATGACTCTGCTGATGCTGTAAGACTTTCTTTGACAAAGTGTAGCTCATCATAACTTAACTAAGAGAACTTAGTCCATAGTTCGGATGACAACTCGACATTCTGGTGCTTAAGTTATGCTTACCTCTAACCAACTAATTCATCCACTACCAATCTCCCTATTGCAGTGTTGGTTAATTGTCACTTTATAATGGACACCATACAGGGAAGTCTTGCCACGCACCGTACTAGATGCACACCGCGATGAAATGAATGGGATGAAAATGGTGTGTGTGTGTGGGGGGGGGAAGTCCACGGAACAACTGCCTTTGATACTGCGATGGTGCAATAACTGTTCCCAAGTCGCAGGGTCACAAACGAAGGTAGTAATAGAAAAAAAGTGAGCAGGGTTTTCCTTTGATACAGTTCCTAGAATGCGATCACTCAATGACAGGGTTTTCGAACTAGTGACATGTATATAGCCTTCGTGCAATTTCCAAATGTAAAACTCTCAATCAAATGCTACAAGAGGAAACATGACTACAACAATTACAATTATCAAGTTGATACTCCTCCATCATTTCTAAGTCCGTTGTTATTTACAGAAACAAACGCGTGAAGATAATTTCATATCACAAGGGGTCATAGATATAGATTAAACATAGTATACATAGTCAATAAAAATAGATCATTACGTTCAATGACAGCTTAATCTTGTATACATTATAGGATAGTTAAAATTATATAGTAAAATACATACCACATTTACATTATAGTAAACTGAAATGCCCTAACTTTGTAGTGTTCATTTATCGAAAAAAAGGCTACAAAATTGCATCAAATTGTTGAACACTTCCTCGTACAATATCGTCCCGTAAATAATGGTAATTACCAAACTCCAGGATAAGCTCGTTGGCTGAGTAGATTAAGGCGTTGTTACTTGCGGCGAAGGTCGAGGGGACGATGGTTCGAACCCTGCCACCGGCAAAGTTGAACCAAGGGCATTATGGTTCATTAAAGTCCACGCTACAAAGGACACCGTCCTAGCCCACCGATGGGGGGGGGGGAACTTTGTGACGTTAAACCATATCATCATCACCAAACTCAACTTCCACTTCATAGTACAAGTCGTGATTATTGATACACACACACACACACACACACACACACACACACACACACACACACACACACACACACAGCCCTCACCAGTGCAGTATAATACGGAATAAGAAACACGATTCATTCGTCCACGAGATATTAATCTTTGTCGGAACAAAATTTGCGGATACAAATGTCGCAGTCGTGCACCACAGGGTGCCCAATCACAGAGTCTACCGTTGACCCGAAAATAAGGTTTCCTCTTTTTTTGTTCATCTGTTTCACAAATAACAACTTTTTTTTAATACTTTCGAAATCGAGATTACAACAGTCATGAGGGTCCTACATTTGATTATGATGATGATGATTGATGATGATGATGATGATGATGATGATGATGATGATGATGATGTCGTCGTCGTCTTTAACTGGGTGTAGTGTAGAGTTACGTTTACCAACTTTGATATTCCTATCTAATACGTCAGTCTAGCGATAACTAACCAGTCTGTACTATTCATCCTCACAGTCCTTATCTGCAAGCAACCCGTTTATACATACGTCTTTCATGAACAAGTTATATATTTAGAATTATCCGGCTGTGCCACTGCGTTCTAAAGTTCGACGACACTTGTTGTCTCAGACTGATAAAAGAGGGAGTCTTCGACGCTGTAGACGTGTCACTAATTAAATATATCTTGTATATAGTGTTCTGTCTTGAAATTATTACTGTACTGAAGTAGTGTTGGAATAAAGCCAAACATGAATATGTTAATTAGTGTTATGTGTCTACTAATCAGTGCTGTATTGAATCAACATACAAATGAAATGTAAGTCATATCTGGTAATTTGTGTTGTATTAGCTTCATTAATGCTGTCTTGGCTAAGAGCACAGGTGTGAAATTTAACGCACATGGTTGGTAATCAGTATTGCCTCGTAATTAGTGTCCCATTCAAGTGCTACAGGAGTAATACAACTTATCGTAGCTTCGTTCCTTTGCAGATTAATGTATAATAAATCTGTCATCCATCTTGAGAATATTTCAATATTAACACAGTTCGCATACCTTATTCCGTTTCGTTTTCTTGGGGTCCCGATCAAGGAAAGACACCTTCCGGCCGGGGGCCACCCATCCTATCCTTCATCTGAATGAAATCTCCTGTTGTCCTTAACCTGAATGAAATATGTAAAGTGCGTTACAGTGTTGAAGAGGTTAACACGTCATTATTATACAAACAATTCTAGTTTTCTTTATTGGGAATTTCTGAAATTCGGAAGCCTCCAGTATTTGGAAAAGAGTATATGTATGTGTGTGTATATATATATATATATATATATATATATATATATGTATATATATATATATATATATAATTACCCCCATGACGTCACAGTGACCACCACCCCCTCCGTTTTCCCCCCACAGTCGTGACGAGCAACATGAATGTGCAGTTGAGGAACATAACGAAGCCCCCGGAGATTCCCATGATCTACGTCATCACGCCCACCTACAAGCGGCCAGAACAGGTACGACCCGGAACCCTGGGGTACTCCCTGCGTCAACAGTGTCAAACGTTGACATCAGCTGGGAGGCTCTGAAACTCGTTTATTCCTGATAGGTTTCCACCGGTCTTGGATTTAGAAGTGAGTGAGAGTAAGAGTGACAGTGAGTGTGAGAATGTGTGAGAGTGAAGTGAGTGTGAGTGTGTGAGAGAGTGAGAGAGAATGAGAGGGAGTGAGAATGAGTGAGAGAGAACCTGTGCCTCTATGGAAGCCAGGTCCTATGCATATATGTGGGCGGGTCCTATGCATACATGTGGGCGGATCCTATGCATACATGTGGGCGGGGTCTGTGCATACATGTGGGCGGGGCCTATGCATACATGCGGGCAGGGCCTATGCATAAATGGGGTCGGGGTTTATGCATCTAAGAGTGGACTGCATCTATGGGGGGCGGGGCCTATGCATCTATGGGGGAGGGTCCTATGCATCTATGGGGGCAGGGCCTATGCATCTATGGGGGAGGGGCCTATGCATTTAAGGGGCGGGGACTCGGTATCTATGGTGGCGGGGCCTATACGTTTACAAGAGGCGGGACTTGATCATAAAGAGGATGGAGCCTGATATGCCCTTTTCTCTCTCTCTCTCTCTCCCCCAGATACCGGAGATTACCCGGCTGGGCCAGACCCTCATGCTTGTTCCCCGGGTACACTGGATTGTGGCCGACGACGCCCTTGAGAAGAACAAGCTTGTGCAGGAGTACTTAGACCAGATGGGGATGCCCTATACCTACCTCCTCAGTAAGGGACCCTAGCCCCCGTCAAAAAATAAAATAAAATAGATAAATGAATAAATGAAGGTTATTGTGACCCTAATGTCCTTCCTCTCCCTTCCGGACAGCCCCTATGCCTGAGAGATTCCGAAACAAGAAAGGCGCCAAACCGAAGGGCGTGGCCAATCGCAACGGAGCCGTCGACTGGATCCGGAACCACTCGACCGAAGGGGTCCTATACTTCGCCGACGACGACAACAGCTACGACATCAGGATCTTCGAGGAGGTGGGTCGCTCGCGTATCTGCGAGTTCGAGTCTCGTGAAGAATCGTCACCCCAGACTTCGTCGACAGAGTGACACTTCTTCATGTGGGCCATCCTGGGTTGATTCTTCGCTTATATAAGTTGATGACAATAATCATAACCTTCTTTCAACCTAACCTAATCTTTATTCCACTGTTGATATTCGGCGTACGGGGTGACAGTTCTTCAGGTGGGATCTCATGGGGTGACGATTCTTCATGTGGGCGTTCTGGTGTGACAATTCTTCATGCGACCCCAATATTCAAATTCTTTGTACGAGTACAACTTTATTTGTCTATTCAAGAAAAACTACTTAACTGTAAGCCAAATACTACAAGGATAAATGTACTCGACAGAAAATCGAATTGACGTTGCGAGACCTCTAGCTTGGAACAAAACTTTTGTTCGTAACTGTACGTGCATTGTGCAAATATTGTGCGCGCGTGTACATTCATGCATGCATGCGTGTATACACACACACGATTCGATGGCGCATTTGTAGAGTTTCCGGCTGCCACCACGGCGGTCCATATTCGAATCCCGCCCAGGGATGAAATAATTTCATTATCGCTGCGAGTCGTGACTCCAACTCTCGTGGGCGGGGAGTTGTGTGTGTGTGTACATGTAAGGTCACAGCATTACCCATAGATCGGTCATGTACGAGCTATGAGCTCTCTTCCGGGATGGGAATAGCCGTCGGTCACGAGTCCAACACGTGATCCAAGACCATGGTGAATCACACACACGCACGCGTGCGCGCGATCGTGTTGTGTGTGTTGTTTGTGTGTATGATGTTTTTTTCTGTGCTTTTTGTCCGTATGTGTTGTGGGGTGTCTGTGTTATGTTTTGTGTGTTTATTGTGTCTTGGTTTGTTGTGTGCATGGGGGGGGGTGTTAATGCGCCATTAGTGTGCCTGAGTGCTTTGCCACAGTGTTGTGCTTCCGTGCTGTTTTTCTACGAATATGCATGTGTGTGCATATGCTGTCGAGGGGTGTTTGCGTGCTGTATATGCTGCTGCTGCGCGCATCCAGGAGTCTTCCTCTTCCTCATCTTCCTCCTCCTCCTCTTTTTCGCACTAACCGTGACTCGCACTCTTCGCTGAGTTTGCACTGGTGACGTAGGACGACCTAAAGTGTCTTGTAAAGGTGTTTGACCGAAGAAGAAGGGGGGAGGAGGAGGAGGAGGAGGAAGATGAGGATGAAGAGACAGATGAAGAAGAGGACTAGGAAATTAAGATACAATCATGAGAAGGAACGTCATGAGAAAGTTAGAAAAAACACGAAGGAACAGAAGGAAGACGAGGAGATGGAGGAGGAGGAGGAGATGGAGGAGGAGGAGGAGGTGACGGAGGAGGTGGTAGAGGAGGTAGAGGAGGAGAATGAGATAGAGGAGGAAGAGGAGGTCGAGGAAGAGGGAGAGGTGGAGGAGGAGGTGGTACAGGAGATAGAGGAGGAAGAGGTGGAGGAGGAGGTGGACGCAATGACAGTTGTTGGCGGTGCTGGTGACGATGCAAGTGGCAACTTGATCATGAAACTTATAAAGAAAAAACAAAAAAAAGACAACAGGTGTAGGCTATTTCCACAGCCTCCTCCTCCTCATCATCATCATCATTTATAAGCGTCCTCTTCGACATCAGTGGTATCATCAGTCTCCTCCTCCATCTTCATCCTCCCTACCCAATTCACCTCCACATCAACCCCTCCTTCCCCTCATCGTTTTCGACCCAATCCACCTCTTCCTCTTGCCACCATTCCTATCCACTCCCCTTCCGCTTCCTCTCCTCCTCTTCTCTTACCCACTGTCGCTTCCCAAGTTTACTTGTATCGAGTTCGACTTTATCTCCTCGCCTCCAGTCTCCACCCACGTCCTCCAGCTCCTCAACCCACCCTTCTCGCTCCCTATCGTCCCCAGTCCCCCTTCTCGTTCCCAAGTACCCCAATCCCGTCCCAAGCCTCCCAATTCCATTTCCCCCTTCCGCCCCGCGTCATTTTCTAACTTCCGGGATTTCCCTCCAGATCCGGTCGACCCGCGAGGTGTCCATGTTCCCCGTGGGCCTCGTGACGTCACGCAGCCTCTCGACGCCCGTCCTCCGCAACGGGCGCTTCGAAGGCTGGTACGACGGGTGGATGGGCGGCAGGAAGTTCCCCGTGGACATGGCGGGGTTCGCTGTCAGCGTGCAGTACCTCCTGAAGGTGAGTGGCCCGCCCTCGAGGCTGGGGTTCTCCGTTGAGGCCGAGCTCCTGCAGGGTGATGGCCTGCGTTGAGTCTGGGGGAGGGACCCCTAGAGCAGTGGTTCTCAACCTGTGGTCCATGGAATCCTAGTGGTCCACTGTGGTTCACTAGTGGATCCGCCAGCCGAAAGTCACTAGCATTTGGTGGATGCAAAACGATTAAATTTAGTGTTGAAGTCATCTCCAGGAGGCTAAACAATAGTAATTCATAAGTTACGGGGTACGCGTGAAAATAGGTCGAGAAACGATGCCCTAGAGGACGGAGGGGGAGGGGGATTGGGTGGGTGTCTCGAGGCCGTGAGGGGTGGGGGTGGGGTGGTTGGTGGTCCTCGGTTAGTTTGCTCACAGAATAGAGACGCCATCACGTGATGTGTGGTGCATTAGTCACACCTCCCCCGCAACATGCCTCCTCCAGATTTGATCTGTCTCATTTTACCGTTCTTTCTATCACAAACGAGTTGTTTCTTCGTATTTGTATGAAACCCTACCGCCGAGCCTTTTCGGAAGCGAGGCGAATGAAGTGGTTCTATGTTAACCAGGATAAACAAGCATGATGAAAGTCGACGTGGTTTCAGAGCAATGTCTCTTCATTCCGTACCTCGGTAGCACCTATGGTCAGGTCTAGGTAGTGTACTACTCTCTAGACATCTGGCTACAGTGAATACTTCGGCTGGTACATGACTACAGGGCACAGATTTTTCCACCACCCTAAGTAAAAATAAATAAATAAATAATATATAAATAAATAAACATATGTACATGATAATCTATATACCAAAAGGCCTCTTCCTCCATATAAGGGAGGCAGTCAAGGCATGCAGACATCCTTCATCCATCCCACACAACAACACCCATTTCTCATCTCTAGTTTAGGTTCTTGCGGGTGAAGGGCCATCCCTGTCCTCCGCCCACTGTCTGGGTCAGAAGCAGTGCAGCAAGACACAGCATCTGCACAGCAGGGCTCGAATCTGGTTTACCCCCAATCCGGAGACCGAGTGCCGGCCCCTCAGGGCTGCACCTCCTGATGGAGGTGAGGGGATTGGCGAGTTTTGAAAATGGGCAGTTTCGCTGTCCATCTTGCAGGACTACCGCTTGCATACACACACACAAACGTACATACCTACACACACAAACATATACACACACGTGTGTACGAATAATATCTTCCCAAACCCTGACAGGACTGTTTGAACAGACTGTACACGGAGACTGCTTCCCTTAACCGAGTTCAAGAGGCTTCGGAAAACGTATCCAACCTTTTGAACAACCTCCCCTTAACGCCGATCGTTTTCCCTCTTTCAGCACCCTAAGGCTACTATGCCTTACAGCCCAGGCTACGAAGAAGACGGGTTTCTGAAATCGCTCCAGGTGGAAATAAAAAACCTCGAGTTTTTAGCCAGCAATTGCACCAAGGTAAGTGTGGTACTGAACACCTGATTTCTTACACCCATGGTTTCGGACCACGTGCTGGACCCGTAATCGATAGGTCTTCCCCCAGCGGACGAGAGCTCGGAGCTCGTGTAGTCTGCTTACTGGGGGGCGTCCAACAAGAGAAAGAAATGCCCTTCATTCCCAAGGACCTAAGATAGGATGTGTGCCTTGGCTAGGCCATCCCCATATAAGGGGGAAAGGTCCTTTGGCCTGAGCATGTATGTATTCATTTATTCATTGTGTGTGTGTGTGTGTGTGTGTGTGTGTGTGTGTGTGTGTGTGTGTGTGTGCGAGTGCGCGCATGAAAGATAGATTGTGAAAGAGTGAAAGTGAGCGATACTAAGAGTAAGACTGAGACTAATACAGAGATAGAAAGAGAGAGAGAGAGAGAGAGAGAGAGAGAGAGAGAGAGAGAAACCATTGACCATCCCAATGTTTGTCATCATCTTGCCAATTACAGAGGATTTTTCGTCCTAATAACTAAGCTGTCCTCGTCAACCCACCCACCACCACCGCCCAAGAAGTAAACCTCGGCAATGTAGAGGTCCACGTCGCCACCCTCCTCCTCCTCTTTTAGTGACTCGGTGACGTCATGATCTCGAGTGGTTGCCTCCTTGATAGCTCAATATCCTCCCACTTTTCAGTTCTCCTCTTCCTTCTCTCTTCTCTTATTCCCTCTTTCTCCTCCTTCTGTCCCCTCTTCATGTGGCTCCTTCTCTTCTTGTGCCCTCTTTTTCGTCCTCCTATGTCCTCTTTTTTCCTCTTCCTATGTCCTCTTTTTTCCTCTTCCTGTCCCTTGTTTCTCCTTCCACTCCTTTTCTCCCACTCCTCTCTTTCACTACGCTCTCCTCTCTTCCCTTCTCTTCCTCCTCCTCCCAAGGGAGTCACTCTCGTCATACCAAGGACCACCTTCATCTAACGTGTCTTGGCTGACGCTAAGCGATTTTACCCGGCTTAACGGGACCTTTCGGCGACACAGGGTTAAATAACCATGATTAACATGTTAATACCCAAGTTAACGTCCACCCCCCCATCCTCAGGAGCGAGGTTACCTTCGGCTGATGGCGCCAAGTGTGACCCCTTTCTATTTTCTTTGCGGGTTGTGACACCTCTTCCCGTTTTCTTTTCAGGTTATGATACCCCTTTCCGTTTTCTTTTCAGGTTGTGATACTTCCCGTTTTTTTTTCAGATTGTGACCCCTCTCCTTTTTATCTGTAAGTTTTGACACCTCTTCCCGTTTTCTTTGCAGGTTGTGATTCCTCTCCGTTTTCTCTTCAAGTTGTAACTACCATTTCCGTTTTCTTTGCAGGTTGAGACTCGTCTGTTTTATTTGCTGGTTATGACAACTATCTCCGTTTTCTTTTCAGGTTGTGACACCTCCGTTTTCTTTTCAGGTTGTGACAACTCCGTTTTCTTCAAGGGTTGTGAATGGTTTCTGTTTCCTTTTCAGGTTGTGACTTCAATCTCCATTTTCTTTGCAGATCGTGACGTTTCACTTTCAGTTTTCCCTGCAAGTTGTGACACTTCCCATTTTCTTTTCAGGTTGTGACACCTCTCGGTTTTCTCCAGGGGTTGTGACACCTCAGTTTTCTTTTGAGGTTGTAACCAATCTCTGTTTTCCTTGTGGGTTGTGACTACTTTCCCCCTTTTCGTTTCAGGTTGTGACTCTTCTCTGTTTTCTCTGCAAGTTGTGTCACCTCTTCCCGTTTTCTTTGCAAGTTGTGACTCGTCTCCGTTTTTTTTTTTTCCAGGTGGTGACTCCTCTCTCCATTTTCTTTACACCCTGCGACTCCTCTTAGTTTTCTTTTCAGTGTGCGACCCCTCTCTCCGCTTCCTCTGTAGGTTGGCACAAGTACCCGTTTTCTCTGCAGGTTGTGACACCTCTCTCCGTTTTCTTTCCAGGTGTACGTTTGGCACACCCGGACCCACAAGAACGCCCTCGCGGACCCGGTCCTCCTCGACCCGCGCTACAACAACACCAACCTCCAAGTCCTCAAGAAGTCGCTTCTGCTGAAGCCGAGAGCGACCCCAAGAGCATCTTAACGAAACTCCCGAAGAAAAAGAAATTAAAAGAAAAAATATATATACATACCAAGAATATTTTCCAAGCAAGGGCTGTGACAAGAGGAACATATATGTACTGATTCAGAACTATATATTGTGTGTATATATACATATATATATATATACATATATATATATACATATATATATATATATATATATATATATATATATATATAGTGTAGAGGAATTGTTAGCTTCACCCTCAAGATATACATTCCTAGCTGTGATGACTACGATTTTTTTTTTTTTTTTTTTTTTTTTTTTTGACGGACATGGAAAACAATGCTGGTCGTTGGCAAGACATTTGCCCCCCCCCCCCACAAAAAGTCTCCAAAGTGGGGTCAGTGGGTACAGTGTCTGTTGACCGCCATTCGCCCCAGCAATGCTTTTCTGGGAACAGTCCCTTCGTCTTTCTAAGCGAGCATCCGATTACTGTTTAGACTTTGTGTGGGGGACGTTGGCTAGCAAAACAAACGGTAGATGCGTACGCACACGTATGTATACACATAGGTTTATGCGCGCACACACACACACACACACACACATATTATATATATATATATATATATATATATATATATATATATATATATATATATATATATATATATATATATATATATATATGGGACAACAAGGTGGTGGTCCCGCGAGATGGACGTGAGAGAGAAGCACCTCCCAGCCACCCATCTCCATAACCCGTTAGCAGTATAGCACCCTCGCCGCCTAGAAAAGCAGCCCCGAGGGGCTGACACTCGATCACTAGACAAAGAGCAAGATTTCCCCAACAATTTTGACTTTATTTCCTCCAGCTTCTCACATCAGGAGAGCTGACAACCGGCGACTGATCTTGTCTTTCCCAACCAATTTCAGCCGGTGACACAGAAAACGGTTCCATACTTACACAACACAGACAGCAGTCCAAAGTTTCTTCCCAGAGAGATCTATGAACCCGTGAACAGTTGCCAGCTGCTTTGGGGTTGCGGGTTTCAAGTCAATAAAACTCGAAGAAAACACACACACACACACACACACACACGAGTGTGCGCGCGCCCATCTAATGACTAACGCCCCCCATACCCGAGTCTAAACGTCGTTCATCTACTCACCTATCTCATCCACTCACGCAGATGAATTATCCATCCATGCATCCGTAAGCAGATGATTCCTAAACCACACATCCATCCATCCGTCCATCTGGGCATTCGTCTGATTATCCGTACACAGGCGGATTCACTCGTTCATCCGAACTGGCTGAGGTTGACAGCTCATCCATTCCATCATCCACTCTCCTTCATCTCCTCGCCAGATGCCAAGACGTGTCTTATCTGAACCCGAGTGGAAGGGTTCACCCCCAGTTATCTCTTTCGCCCCCCCCCCCCCCAACGCGGTGAGGATAGAATAGCTGGTTATCGCCCCCCCCCCCACCCACGAAATGTACTTGCTTAGTCCTAGATCGTCGAGGTCTGCGCAGTGATGGGATGACATCAAGATCTCCCAGCCAATGACCATCGACGTCCGCGCAGCAAAGGGATGACGTCAGGCTCTCAGATCCAATCAACGCCAAGAACTGTGCAACGAAGCCTTCTCGGTCAATGAGCGTCGAAGTTAGCGTGGGTAAGTCTGGCAATCAATTATCGATGGGCATCGCGGGGGTTCCACGTGACTTACAAACCGTCTACGATCAAGAAGCTCTTGATACAAGATTAAAAAGTAAATAAACAAAACAATCGCGTGCCGAAGAACTGGATGCAATTTGTATAATATCAAAATGACTGCAAGAAGTTATTTCCTGAGCGAAAGTGAGAAGGGTGGGTGATATTCCAACACCTGACAGTAACTCTTACAAATTTGGAGTACCTCACGCGGAGTCCTTCATCCTTCGCAGCTGGACTCCTCACCACGTCCTGCCAGATGGAGACCACGTGCTTCACCACCTGCCGACACCTGAATCTTGCGGACTAGAACACTGCTGCTCGTCTGCGCACGCGCCTTGCGCACGTGTCAGGTTAGTGGGCACCAGCATGTGCGTTGCCTGCTGCTGTCTACTCGCACTCGACGCACTTTCCAAATATAATCGGAAGCGTGCTGGTCTCTCGTTCATTTAGTCATGGGTTCGAATCCTGCACTCCTTTCCGATTCCAAGCAGTGACTGTTTGTTACCTACCCCAACAGTCCAAGCGCATAATAGGGCAAAGGTGATGGCCTCGGCCGCAGCTACTCGGAGCCTCCTAGTGTAGGATCCTCACTACCTCCACATTGCCTCAGAATTTCTCCAGTGAGTCGGCTTTGTCTTCTATTGTATCTCATTGCGGCATCCTATCTTCACAGCTTTCCTACCCATTCGCGGTGCCTTACCTACTCGCGGTGCCTTACCTACTCGCGGTGCCTTACCTACTCGCGGTGCCTTACCTACTCGCGGTGACTTACCTACTCCCGGTGCCTTCCCCATTCGCGGTGCCTTACCTACTCGCGGTGTCTTACCTACTCGCGATGCCTTACCTAAATGCAGTGCCTCACCTACCCTCCCCATCTTATCCGTGCCTACTTAAAGACGCCAACCTAGCTCCATGTGACTCTCAACCCATGAGTGCCTTTATAAGTGCCTTAGTGTGCCTGCTCAAGGCACATATCTACCTACCAACCACGTGGTATTCTACTAACCTGTACCATCCTACGTGACCGTGCCTCCTACGAACACATGGCTTCCTACCTACGAGTGCCTTACTGCCTATCTATTCCTACCTACGAGTGCCTTACTGCCTATCTATCAGCGCAGTTGTTAGTCTCGAAGCGTACTAAACATTCGGTACCAGTTGCTATCTCTCTACCGGTACATACTTGGAACCATGTGTATTCATTCTTTACTGCTCGTTCGTTTGTGCCCACATGCGTATGTGGAAGGGTCTATAAAACCGTATTTGAAAGTGTGTGTGTGTGTGTGTGTGTGTGTGTGTGTGTGTGTGTGTGTGTGTGTGTGTGTGTGTGTGTGTGTGTGTGTGTGCGTGCATGCATGCGTGTACGTATATGCGCAAATATACCAAACTCCACATCACATGTAAATATTTGCAAACAAAAACGTGACCTCACTGAGGATGTAACCATAAGGATTTCTGTGTTGGACTTTATTTATTATTATTATTTTTTGGCGTGTTAAGAATTTTACATTTATACTTTGAACACCATGGCACACTGCAATGTGTGTGTGTGTGTGTGTGTGTGTGTAATATATATATATATATATATATATATATATATATATATATGTGGTACAAGTCACTCGTTATATTGAAGTCTTTCAAATAAACCCGGCCGCTGCGAAGCTTCAATCCCGGGTCCCTCATACTACGAGTTCCACGCGCTACCAATGTACCACCAAAGAACATCTTTTGGTGGTTTGTTACGGTACAACGGTAGCGCCTGGGACTCGCAGTCTGTGGGACGTATGTATACGTGTGTGTGTGTGTGTGTGTGTTTGTGTGTAATACACATATAAAATTATATTCCCATAGCGAGACACTGTTGAAGGGGTTAGGAAATGTTGAACAAATGAAAAATTTGGATCAAAAAGAGTTGTTTTGTTATCCTGAAACATCTTTATTTACAACATATATATAGCGACATCATTATAAGATTAAATATTTTTTATATATATAAAGAATAAATAAATAGAATAAATAAAAATGGAGTATTTTACCGTTTCATAATGGCATCGGTTCTCGTGAAGATGAAATCTCCCCCAAGTGACTTTGTTTTTTACGACCTGCCTCGGAAATGAACGGGATATTTTTTAATCAACTTGAAAAAAAGAAATCTTCAGAATCTTGAGGGTCGGTTCACAATATTGCTAGTGACTACAGACTGCGAAAAAAATATTGAGCTCAAGAAGATAACATATCTCTTATCTTGAGAGCATTCACCCCCTCCCCCCCCCCAAAAAAATATATATATATATATAATATATATATATAATGTATATGTCTGGATAATGGATGACTCCATCAAGCATGGTCAGATAGGTTTAGGATATACTAGTTTAGATTAGGGTAGGTTAGAATAGGTTTGACTTTCTTGTACTGTACAGCGGTTGGGTTAGGTTAAACTCTGTAAGGCTAGGTTAGAGTGGAGCGAGCTGGGCTATCAGATTGGGTCGGTTTGCATTAAAAAGCAAAAACATTACCTCAGATCTTGGGCAAAACTAGGTCAAAGCCCTTATCGTCCCTCCACGCGTTCCTACGAGAGACGGGAGTTTGACTCAAAATGAATAAAAATACCCTAATATATCCCATTAATAAATATCCTTGAAATAAACATTTAACTAAATAGATCAGTGTAAACAAAAAAATAGAAGAGCTGGTAAAAATGGGGGAGGGTGGTGGGTGCCGTAGTGGCTTGGTGGTCAAAGCTGTGGACTCGTGACCTGGGGTTTGTGGGTTCGAGTCTCTTTGGTGGGCGACGTAGTGCAGTATTTGATACGAGAATAAATAAGAATAGGTTTAAATTGTGTCTAAATGGGTTTTGAACTTGGTTCGTTTATATTCCATTTAATATTCTGTCCCACTTTCAACTTTGGTGAAACCTTCACTGTTGTTGCACGGAACTAGACGCTGTTTTGCAGACAGCAATGAAAGACGTATTATCAACAAAGTACATAGTTGATTGAGTTTGAAATTTTTATTTCTCAATTTGCATGGCGATATGCATCTGGAAGCCGCCTTGGCATGCCCTGACACACATACACATAGCTCGACGGTCAGAGTTCGATTTCCGCCCAGGGCTAAAATTGTTCCAGTATAACTGCGCTGCGAGCCGGTACTCCAACTCTCGTGGGTGGGGAGTTTTGTGTGTGTGTGTGTGTGTGTGTGTGTGTGTGTGTGTGTGTGTGTGTGTGTGTGTGTGTGTGTGTGTGTGTGTGTGTGTGTGTGTGTGTGTGTGTGTGTGTGTGTGTGTGTGTAAGGTCATAGATCGGTCATATATGAGCTCTGAGCTCTCATCAGGGAGGGTAATAGCTGTCGATCCCAAGTCCAACAGCTGATCCATGACCATCATACACACGCCTATCCTAACCAACCTACCTTAGGTACTTTAACGAACCCAACACAAGATAACCTAACCAACCTACCTTAGGTACTTTAACGAACCCAACACAAGATAACCTAACCAAACTTAGGTACCCTCACCCTAATCAACCTAACCTGACCTAACCCAACGCTAGCCTAACCTAACCGACCTAACACTATAGGTCCTCCCTGTCCATTAAGTCGCACAAGCCAGAAATAGTGACCTACCTCACCAATGGGCAAGTTTGACAATTTAGGCTGTTGATATACGAGATAACAATGATGACACGACACTAATGATAATGACGATGAAGAATGGCGATTGACTAAGATTATAACACATCTACACATTGTCTGGCGACAGACACGGATCTCGCCCGCTCCAACGGCGCGGCGCCACAGCCGGGCTGGCGACAAACCCGCTGGAAGCTTCCTCCTCGAATGAGTGCGACCACTTCCATATTCAACCACTTCAAGTCTGTGACGCCCTTTGTAGCACGGCCAGAGTCGTGGAGTCTGGAGTCGTGGGAGTCGGAGTTTGAAGTCACGGAGTCAAGGTGTCGAGTCATTGCTTCTATTACGCCAGGCGATTCTATTCAGCTTGAGAAACATGATTACCACAACACGATGGGCTCACCCCTTCCTTAGCGAGGCTATGCGTTCCACGGAGATGAATGAAATAGCTTGGCGCCGGCAGGAATGAAAGGAAATGTACCACCCGGTACGGAAGGGTGCCCAAAGGGAATGATGTCATCAAGATTTGACATCACCCGAAGTCGGGGGAGCGAGGGCAGAGGGGGAAGGGTCCGTTGGGAAAGAATTCTTGGTCGGACGGAGGTGAGGGGTGGGGGTGTTGGTCCGTTGAGCGAAATCTACGGAGGGGTGGGATCCGTTGGGAAAGAATTCTGCAGAGGGAGCGGATCCGTTGGGGAATTCAATAGAGGGAGGGATCTATTGAGAAAGAATTCTACGGAGAGAGGATCAGTTGAGAAAGAAAACTATGGAGGGATAGGATCCATTGGGAAAGAATTCTATAGAGGGAGAGGATCCGCTGGGGAAGAATTCTATGGAGGGATGTAGGGAAAGAATTCTACGGAGGGGGAGGACCCATTGAGAAAGAATTCTATGTTAGACTGGCGCCGTAGAGACCGTGATCATCCTCCTCCTCCTCTTCCCTCGCCCTTCCTCACAAGTACCACTCTACCATATGTTTGGTGGCCTCGTCGAGGGCCGCCTCCTCTGAGCGTAACAAGCACGACGTTGTTCACTTTAGCACACCACTGTAACGGTCAGCATCACGCCGTCCACTGCAACGGTTGCGGATTGGGAGAACGTTACGCTGCTGTGCCATCGTATGTGGTATTTCGTTTATACACACACACATATATATATATATATATATATATTTATAATACACACACATACTGTATGTTTATACTGTACATGCCATCTTAGCAACCTATGGCAGACGATATGAAGATTTTCACCCGCATAAAAAAAAACGCTACTCCCAATGCAAACAAAGCGTGACACCCTCTTCGTCACTTTTGCGTCTGCCTTGCCACGAGATCTCGTCTTTTATCTTTTTCTTTTATTTCTTTCCTACGCAACAGCGATGTGCGTCTGCGCAAAGTGACCGAACCCCTCCTGTGCGTTGGCTCCTCCTTGACTGCTTGGCTGTGGTCTTACCTGCGCTTCTATCCTTGTGGACAATATCGATGCCACTTACGCAGCTTCAACTCGCCTAAGCCTCTCTCTCTCACGCGCAGACTGTGACACCTAGATCGGGACTAGTAACAGTAACGGGCGTGGTAACGGTCATGGCCATAGTAACGGTATTAGCTTGGTAATGCTATTACCACAAATGAGACTGGGGCAGCATGGCACCGTGGAAGAGATGGTGGAGAGAGGGAGAGAGAGAGAGAGAGAATGAAAAAGAAACCTTCGTTGCGGTGGCCTGGCAGTTCAGTTGCATGACAAGTGTTTCTCTCTACGCTGGCGTAGTCAAGGCAAAGCTGGAGGGAGGGGGAGAGGAGGGAGGCAAGGACGGGGGAGGCAGACGCCGAGAGGAATGTTGATAAGAACCAGGGTAATTACTGCCATTCCTACTAATGGTCTGACGAGTTGTCGTTAGGGTATGAATGAAACAGACTGGCGTCGTCCGACGAGGGGTGATAAGGAGAATATGTCGAATAAAGCGGAAACCCCCCCAATACTGCCCCCCCAAATCCCCTCTCCCATTTACCCCGCTTATGGGTGGAATGCCGCTCCCCTGGGACGGCTTTGGGGAGGAAAATACCAACAATGGTAATAACAACAATAATAATAACGAATAATAATAATAATAATGATCAACAACATCAACAACAAAACGACGATAACTATAATAAATGGTACTAATAATAACAACAATAATAAATGATAATAATCACAAATGGTAATAATAATAAATAATAAATTACAATAATAATGGTAATAATCATGAATAATAAATTACAATAATTATAAATACTAACAAAAGGTATATATTTAATGTCCAAATACTTAACATGCTGCAGAGGCTGTGTATGTTAACACCCTAACTGGCGGAGTTAATGCTAAATGACCATAATCTAGTGGGAACGCCCCCCCTCACAACCCACACCTGCTACCTTCGGCCATACAGGTTTCGTGAATATATGCGCATAAACTCATCAGTCAATTTTTACCAATCAATATATAAATGAAAGTACATAAACATATGTACATCAATACATGTACACAAATGTACACACATACATATGTACATCAAATAAATGTACAAATGTAAAAAATGCACAATAAGTGTACACAAATATGTACATAAATAAAAGTACAACCCTCACTCAAACACGACTACCCAGAGATAATCAAATCATGGACAGATCTTCTTTATTTATGTATGCCTTCATTGTGGCGGACACCAGACACCAGTGGTGCGCAAATGCGGCCCGCAAGTGGCCCGCGAAAGACATGTAATTACCCCGCCGCGCCAACTGACCACAAATGTATAGAACCTATTATTTATTAGGAAATTACATGTGCTTTACATAATTTTTCATATATTTTTTTAAGTAATAAATTTCAGCCTTTCATGGAACGATGCCGGGCTATGGAGGTCTGTCGTCCCTTGTTTCTCATCTTAGGCTCCTCAGTGCCCGGGCTAGTACAGAATAATCGAAGGCTAGTTTACAAGGCCCCGCCTTCAATGCGTAAAGAAAATCCAGATATTAAGACAATAAATAAATAAAATACAAGTTCCCAAGCTTAAAATCTCGACAGATCCAACCACAAATCCAAAATGGCGGTCAAACGTCTCTGTACCATACCCTCGGGATTTAATCCTCCCCTCCTCCCGAACAAGAGGTCCGTTGTTGCTGGGAGAGTTAATTCCAAGTAGTGGGTTACGCGGAGAACCAAGAATTAGCCAAATGTGTTTTATGTAAGCTGACCTGCGAGTTTAATACATACATACATATACCAAAGGCTTTTTCCCCCTACATGGGGGGTAGCCTTCGTAGCGAGTTTAATACAGTCTGTTATTCGGATGCTCGCTGGCCGAACGGGTTTGAGCGTTGCTAGGTGACGGGAGTTTGAAACCCCGGCGCCAGCGAGTTGGACCAAGGGCATGGTTCTTTAAAATCCACACTACAAAGTCCTCTTTAAGGGGTACGAGCCTAGACTCCTGATGGGGGGGGGGTTCGTAACGTTAAACCAAATCAAGTAAAAATAAAAAAAAATTAAATAGTAAAAAAAATAATAATGATAATAACAAAATGTATGCATTGTTCAAAAGTTCTTAATAAAGGTACTTTGATAAGACGATATAACACACACACACACACACACACATATATATATATATATATATATGTTTGTGTGTGTATATATATATATATATATATATATATATATATATATATATATATATATATATATACTCGTACATAACTTATCATACCCTCAACTGCATAAAATGATTAAATTATATTATTCATGAGTGACGTACATTCATAAATATTAATTCTGGCTGGCGCCAAATTATTTCGTTCACCCATGAGAACACCCATCGCTCCTCAACGATTTAACATGATTGAAATTGAAAAGATGAACACAAATAATCGGTGACGTCATGTTGCCGTTTAATTTTAACATTTGTATTCAATATTAATTTCCTTCTCTAAATATATATTCTAATTATCACGAGGCTATTTTATTTAGCTTAATAAAATCTTAAACACACCCATATATGCACACAGTAAAAGATGAATTGTTGACTATGTAGCTGCTAAATATTGCTGGTCTCGCCTTCATCTTGGCGCCACCATGGATGGAAAGCTTATCGTCTGGGCCAACGTGGGCGCGGGAGTAGATTCCTTCGCCACAGTGTGTGTGATTCACCATGCT
This sequence comes from Oratosquilla oratoria, assembly GCF_046742065.1. NCBI lineage: Eukaryota > Metazoa > Arthropoda > Malacostraca > Stomatopoda > Squillidae > Oratosquilla > Oratosquilla oratoria. The sequence continues at coordinate 22,951,692 of NC_134805.1, forward strand.
CTTGGATCACGTGTGGGACTCGTGATCGACATCTATTTCCCTCCCGGAAGAGAGCTCACAGCTCATACAGTATATAATCGATCTATGGGTAATGCTGTGACCTTACACACACACACATCCAAACTCCCCGCCCACGAGAGTTGGAGTAACGACTCGCAGCGCAGCGATACTGATGTTATTTCAGCCCTGGGCGGGATTCGAACTCAAACCGCTGTAGCAGCGGTTGCGAACGCTACCACTACGCCGTCGAGTCGTCTGTGTGTGTGTGTAACGGAGCTGAATAAAATCGCCGGCACAGAAGTTGACTAGAAAAATCTATCAATCGAGTATTAATCACAGCAAATGAAAGCAAGATAATTAATTCACATGACACAAGGTATCAAAAAATACAAATAATGAGTGAGAGAGAGATATGACGTCACCTATCACTATCTCTCTCCCTCCTCATATAAGAAATCTCGGCCATACTATAGTGTTACTCAGTCTCTAGGTAAGCCAAGAACTATTTTTTCACCCATGAAATGAACGCTCCATTCCCACCCACTCTCTCTTGTAATGAAGTGTGCGGCTCCTCTATGAGAAGCCCCCGTTACATTTTGATCATAAATCTGTCTCGAATGGCTGCATGCGTTCCTGCGGACTTCTTCCTTCGGTTGCAGTTCTGTTAGTGTCATTACTTTAGTCTTCGCTTGGGATCTGTGCAGCACGAGCGGCGACCACGTCACGATAGGTGTGAAGTCGTCTTCAAACACGAACAAAAACTGTCGACTTTGGCCTATCGATATGGTATATGCCCATTCCTCATCCTCTACAGATCGATTATATATATTAATATAATTAAATATTTCTAAGACTCGTATAATGATAATCCATACCTCTGACAAATTCAGTCGTTTCACAAGAAATAAAACTCACTTTTATTCGTTTGTGTGAAGACTACTTGACTGTATGGGTGTGTCGGCCCTTTCCTTTCCCGCGCGACCTCGTTCATGTCGACATGACGTCATATCGAGCGCTTTTCCTAGGATAGAACTGTACTGTACAGTACTTACACACCTTCTATATACCAACTGTATATATAAGATTAAGAACGGTGACTTCAAGCTATCAGAACGGTAGTTTTTATTAGAAAATATATATACAACATTTCGCCGACCGTATAGCCAGATAATAAATAATGATCTTACACTGAAGTAGCACCGATGTACGCATCTCAATGACAGACATGTTGACAGAGGCGAGTTGTTCCAACGGTCTTGGTAACAAAGAGCGTGTTGAGTACAAAGAAGGGAGGCGGGAAGACGCCAAAGTTAAGTAGTTTAAGTAGTAGCTTACGTAAGTTGGCTATCCCCTTATTTGTACCACATCTTGCGTTCTGTTGTTTACCTAAACCATCTTTACGATCAAAATGCACATTCACATCTGCAAAGCGGTTGCACAGTTCAATTCAACCACCGTTATTTTTAGTCGTTCATTTACAAAACCCTTTAGGAGGTCACAATTATAAGCATGGTAATGTATATGCAAACGAATTAAAAAATCTCACACACAGACATATATATATATATATATATATATATATATATATATATATTCATATGTACACACATAATTATCACACCAAGAACAGGTGGCGACACACGGGCCTAGTGACTAGGCATTTATCGCTAGCATGCTACTTGTTTTTGCCATGCCACTTCGTTTGATTAGAAACGACTTCAGTTACGATAAATACTCGTACATATATCTTTATTTCAAATTCCCAAATCTCAAAATATGTTTGCGTCATATAGTGAGAAACTGAATGACGAACTAATAAAAGTTAAACTTATACGAATGTTATGACTCCCATACACGCTCAGGCGGCCTGTCCGGTTCAGGCCAGTTTGAGTGTGTGTGGGCACATGAGGCGGCCTTTCAGTCCACATCCCTCAGTACAGCACTCGGCAGAGTAGAGTACGTGCACTGAGCACCAGCTGCACTACCGAAGAGAATTTACAAGGAAAATCCGTGACTTTGGAAAATCAAATATATAGAGTATTCAGAGAAAAAAAAATGCAGCGTATGACTTGTTTGTTGAAAATTTAAAAGAAAAAGATGGTGCAGCCTAAAGAGTAGGACGAGACTTCCAGCCTGACCGTTGCAATACGGTACAAAACGATATAAACACGAATTTAAATCGAGGAATGCAACACACCGCAATAGAAATTATCTAAAGCGATGGAGTGATAGAATACATACACACCGATTAAAATATTAACCTGGCAATAGCCAAAAAATATAAATAAATAAATAAATAAATAAAATAAGTACTCTGGTTAGGAAGAGGGTCGTTCAGATGATAATATGATTAATTATTGGCAACAAATACATCACACACAAGCAATTTAAGTTAACCATGGAAAATATACTATATAGGTATTCATGCAGAAACAAAATTTGGGACGTTGTGCAAGTATAACTCAGTCCTCTACAACTAGAATAAGCAAGCTTTAAGTGACTTGTAAGTCACTGCAAAATCTGCAGTCGGAAGTAAGTCTAGAGCCTTGAGGCAGGATTGAATAGTGAGTGGGTGACGCCAGGCGGCCTGTCCGGCCGACTGAGAGTGTATGGATCCCTTTAAACACATTGTTGAGATATTCTTAAGGGGGTCTACACTATTGTAACCGAAGTCGTTTCCACTCGAAAAACGAAGTAGAACAAGCAAATAACATGCTAGCCTAATATGCCGTTACCATTTGAAAATATTACAACGGTCACCGCGTGGAAACATTATATGGAGAAGCCAAGAAACAGTTACAAACTGGCTCCGTTAGAGTAACCAAGGCGAGAAAGACAATTAATCACACAAGTTTGTTCAGGGAAAGGGTGGGTGGTGTTGACGGTGTAACAACAATGGCATTCTTTCAGACGGGTCCCTTCCTCGACTCTGGATTCACTGTTGCAAACTAATTCAGCACTGGAATATTATATATATATATATATATATATATATATATATATATATATATATATATATATATATATATATATATATATATATATATATACACATATATATTCACGTCAAGATGTAAAAGAAAAAATGCAACAGGAAGGGATCTACAAAGAAAAATATTAATATATATTCTTGCGTCGACGTGTTTTTCATGGATATACCCTTACTCAACGATGAGTTTGTGCAGAAATATAAACAAAGATTACATTACAAATCCCACGTCGAAGGAATGTGATCTGGATAAACTTATGAATTAGTGTAACTAAATCCGCAGTGTAAATCAATGCAATAGGAATTTGAATGGCAAACCGGCACCACGAACATTATTGTGTTCGATTGTACGTAACATGTCATGGTTTTAGAAATACGTAACACATGTCTTTACCTCCATTTGTGGCAGGAATTATTTATCATTATTTCCACCGTCTAACTCATCCACGTATCAACAAAACCGCACAAGTTTGAATTCAACAGTAACTATTGCCAATTCATGTTCACATATTTTTTTTACTTGAATCCAATACTAATTCGTTTTCAAACTCCAGAATGCAAAATTTCGTTTCCCTAAAATAGTAATTTTCATTTAATTGCTATGCCTGTAGTAACTAGTTAACAAAATGTGGCTTAAACCTACCTCTGTCGGACTATTTGACCGACGGAAGGGAACAAATGAGAAGAGTAAACGAAACCAGATGAACAAATAGTCTGCGACGACAAACGAATTAGCTCACTTGACGACAATGGCGCGATTGTTACTTTGTCGACAAAAAATTATACGTATCCAAAACATAATTATATAATATGATAAATAGCTAGATAATTAGGATAAAATATTCTTATCTTACTTTTCTCAATTTCATTTTGAAAGAGGCATTATATAAGAACTTTAAATATTTTTTTGTATTTTCTATATTGGAAATGTAATTTTTCTTATCGTGATACGTGTACCAAAATTCCCGAACTTATACAGGAATTGTTTTACGCGAAAAACATGAATTTGTTTAATTTCACATCCAAATGTGCTGCCATCCCATGATACTGTTTTTTTTTTTTTATCGGGTACGATCACCCGATTACGAAATCCAATTAACAACAGGTTTTTCACATACACGGAAGCACATATGAAATTATCGTAATACATACATATATAACCTAACGTGAAGTGATACTAGAAAATGTTTGAAAATTTCTTACAACACAATTATTTTTATTTTGTTTGCTTACGTCACAAAGGCACTTACATAGCTCACACACCAGTGTTGACGACTTATTTTCGCAAAATATAATGTACTGTTGCTTCAAATATGCCTCGAACGTGTTGCGCAGTTGGCTGCACGAATAGGAAAACTAAGGAAAAGAAGGAATTGTCATTTTATAAGATACCGAAAGGATCAACGCCGCTCGAGAATCAAATGCTTTCATCTGAGGGGAACATTTTATTTCAATGTTGTTTGCCATTGTAAGGCCAGGGATTTAATTGTGTATTATTTTACGATCTTTTTAAAGTATACATGACTAATCGCAGGTAGGAACTGGGAAAACTGCATCTCTCACTTCACCCCTCCATTACGACATGAGGACATGTTCGTATGTATTAACCTATTAGGAATCTTAAATTTTGGTGAAGGAGAAAAATTCCCACCGCCCAGTTCAGGATTCCAGTAGAGAAGCATTTTGGGGGGATTTGGATCACCTAGGCACCCTAGTACAGAACGAGGTAACGAAACTAGCTTAAATTACTAAGTGGTAGGCGGGGACTTCAACAAGGAATCCGCCCATTGGTGGGTGATGATAGGGAGTTAGATACACCACAAGGCAACAGATTTACACAAGTGAAAAGAAACGTTGTGGTCGTCAAGAAATGCGTGTCTGGATGTAGAAACCCATCAAATCGTTATAACTGATAGAGATTGTGGTCGAGAGTTGCCTTCTTCCAACGATAATGGATGGATGCACTAGGTTAGATAGCAGGGGATAGAACCAAGTCAGTGATTTATGTGTAGAAATATGTGGCCTGAAGGTTTAGTGACGTAATTTCACGTTCCACTCGCATCACTGAGAGCGTGAAATACTTACCCCCCTGCTACTTCTGTATTTCATAGATTATTATTGTCTAGTAACCCAAGGTAAAGATTTTTACTAACTTTGATCAGCGTAAATCATTATGTAATTGGATAAAAAGAGCCAAGGGAAAAAGGACGAATATACATGATCTGTGGGGAGGCGTAACATACCTACCCCCAAGCCAATATCTTCTATGATAGAGACTACATTACCTGAACCATACTTATGTTGCATTGAGTATAGATTAAGGAGGAATTATATGTTATAAGTGTTGAAAAGAATCAAGATAACATTATATCATAGATCAGTAAAACATCTATTAGTCTTGATTAGAAACACATCAAGTTTGTGACACATGATCTTCCTTGTCTAAATCCAAATTGCATTGGATTTAGTACATTGTTGTTGTTGTTTTTTCAAATGCCTTACTCATCTAACTTTGATCATTCTTTCACAAATTTTAGCTACCGTACTTGTAAGAGAGACCGGTCTATAGTTAGTAGGGTCTTCCTTATTTCCCCCTTTATATATTGGTACTATATTTGCTCTTTTCCAATCTTCTGGAACTTTTCCTTCCTTCAATGAACTGCTTATTAGGCTATGTATTTTGTCTGTTAGTTCGTTCCTGCATTCTCTCAAAATCCAGTTTGCCATTTCATCTGATCCATGCAATTTTCAAACATCGAGATTACTTAAGTGGTTCATTATTTCTTTCCTTATTACTTTTATCTCTTTCATACAGGATATACATGAAACCCACAGTCGTTACCTCCTTCGCCGTCTACCTCCCCCACCTTCTCGCAACTAGAGCGAGCCATATTACTATTGGCCCCCAACTTCAACTTGAACTCCGCTTTCACTACCCTGGATACCATCTATTTGGTCAATAGCCATGCCCATTTACAAACTGGGCTAGCCTAGGAGAACACACTAGGGCTTTCATCTTACCAAAGTACGCTAAGCCTTTCATTTAGATAAGGGCCTTCTGGCGAGATGCTTACGTCAACAAGTCCTGGAGACATGTGTTCCAGGATCCCCAGGTTATCTTGGTAAGAACATATATGGTACCATCGCCTACAAGAATAGCATCATGCATCACCATCGAGTAGCATTACCACACACACACACACACTTGTACTGAGGCCGTCACGGGGTCCTGGACTTTGGGGAAATGAGAAACCTCACTGGGAACAAACTCCTCATCCTCGGAGGGGATTTCAACGCTCACCACCCATCTCTGTCATCCACACAGGGCCCCAGTGCTACTGGGAATCATTTACACTTCACATTGAACTCCTCCCCCAACATCGCCCTGCTAAACGACGGATCTCCAACCCACGTACGGGGAGGCAGGCTCGACTTAACCCTCCCTTGACTGTTCCGGGTTCGGTTCTCAGCAGATAACGTAAAATTACAGCTCACATATGGAGGAGCAGAATTATGAACGACATTGTAAACATGATTTAGTTTCAGCTGCTGGACACGATATTTTACAGGTAACATTCCTACTTTGCTAAATTCTTCTATACCAATATGACTACGTTGAGGTAAATTTAGAATGACTCTAATGATCTTTTGTGCAACCTGTAGCCGAGACTGGTTTTCTCTGCTCAGACTACTGTACCAATAGCTGCAAGCGAAATCAGTGATGCTGTATCAAGGCTGAGACCAGAAGCTTCTTTGTTTCCATATAATAAATTCTGGCTTTCCTGTAAAAAAAAAAAAAAAAAAAAAAATTATGTAAACACTTGGATACAATCTTTATCTTATCCGTTAAGGCATTCTCTGAGAGAAACTGATCTAAGGGTATTCCAACATAAGTTACCTCTTGTTTTGACTCCAAGACATTATCACCACATCTGACCTGTACACAGCGGTGTTTCCTGAGGTTGGGTTTTGATGCGAAGACAATACTATGACACATACTAATAGAACACCATGTCTGCCTCCATCTATAGCAAGAATTGTTTATCATACCTTCCAACTTCAATTTTCTCCTTCATAAATCAACAAAACCGCACAAGTATGAATTCAAAAGTAACTATTGTCAATTCACGTTAACATATTATGTTTTACTTGGATCCAATCAACTGTCGTTTTCAAACAAATTTTCTAGTGCTCTCAAATTAATCTTTTTCGTTTAACTGCTATGCCTGCAGTAGCTACTTAAACTGTGGCTCTAACCTACCTGTGCGCCTGCGTACCTGTGTCAGACTATTTTAACGACACGAGAGGACTTACCGACCAAGAAGAAAAGTAAGCGAAACAAAATTAACTAATAGTCTATAACAAGAGTTAGTTCAGCTCTCTTGATGACAATGGCTCAGTTTACACTCTCTCAACTCGTATGTAGCACAGCACGATTATGCGATAAGATAATTACGATAAACAATAAAAATTAAATGTGTATATTTTCTCACTTCGGTTAATCAAAATTTGAAAGGGGCAAAATAAACGAACTTCATATGTGTCTTATTATAATGTGAAAACGTGAATAATAGTAATTTTGCGCCTTCTAGTCACGGACTTAGCCATATTCGAAAAAAAAAATCGTGGTACGTGCACCAGAATTCCAAACTTATACAAAACTTGCTTAACATGTAGTGTGGATTTTATTAATTTCATATCCAGATGGGATGTCAACATTAAATGAGTGTTATGACAAAGGACCAATTATATACTAATTAATGTGAGTGTACATACGGCGAATTTGTAATTAAATGTTTGAAGTTTTTCTAATATCACCTTACATTAGCTTATATTTGTATCTCGATACGAATTTCTAAATGTGCTTCCGTGCAAGTTGTATATTTTAAAAATTTGGTAATCGTATGATATCGTACGCGGGAAAAACCAGCAGTTTGTTAAATATATATACATATATATATATATATATATATATATATTTATATATATATATATATATTTTTTTTTTTTTTTTTTTTTTTTTTATCTCTAGAACATTTATCATTCCTTGACATTGCGTGGCAGTTCGTCGAGAAGTCGGGGTACATTTCCCAGAGGCTCAGTTCTGGTTCAATTCTCTATTCATTGGTCTTAGCCGGATGTTCCAAATGAGACTCTTTCTACACTCCTCAGTAATTTACTTTCATCAGCGGGAGAAGGCAATTCGTGAGTTACATCAACAAAGTGTGGAATATGGCGCCCCAGTTGCCACAAGGGTCGGAAACTCGGAATAAGACCTCTTTTTCATACAGGTCTGAAGAGGCAGTTTGTGAGGGCACTTGGGTAGTACTCGATGTGGAAGGTTTAGTATTTCCTGGTTTGAAGAAATGAACAAAGATGGCTTTACTCTGCCCTGGTATGGGTTAAATTGGTGGAGTTTAAGTCACAGTCATTTATTGTAGTACATTATTGACTACTATACCTCAATAATGTTATATAATTTGTAACCGCTAGTGCACCCAAGTTATGCTGTAAACTATTAGACATTTATATCTCAGCTATTACAACTTCCCTGTGAGGAGAGTGGTCTGTTGTTCCAGTAGATTGTCAATTGTTCTTGAGTTTGGGGGCCTCCCTGTTCCGTTCGTATGAATGTGAGCGCTGTTGGTTCTTCTCTGTGGTTGTTGTTTGTCGTTATCTTTCTTGCTGCATTTTGGGCAACCTGGCTGGGGCAGCTCCCCATCCAGGTTGTGGTGATGGCGTGCGTGTGTGAGGGGGGGTTAAGTACTTTTTTTTAAACCTCTTTCCCTTGTAGAGTTCCAGGTCCCAGTAGAGCAGAGGTTCTCAGCCTTGCTTGGCTCATGCACCCCTTTTACCATTTGCCAGAATGTCATTCCCCCTCCTTTCCAAGATTGTCTGTTTCAAAAGGTGCATTCTAAATAATATGCAGGTATTATCGCACAGCGTAACACTTTTCTAATCCTAAGATTAACCTGGGTCAGCACAGGTATAATTCCAGCCCAGGTGACAGGCCAGATAGGCCAAAGCCTATATTTGCTTTCTCACTCCGTAAACTTAATGTAGTCACAATTCACCCCCAGAAAACCCAAAATTCACCCCTGGGGGTGAATTTCATCCCAAATGAGAACCCATGCAGTAGAGAATGACAACTGAGCCTGTACTTCCACCCATGTGGACTGTGACTGGGGGATTCCCAATATCACTTGCAGCTCACACCACCACACACCATCACTGGAGGACCTATGGGTGTTAAGTGGAAGAATGAAGTTATTGTTAGTGGAAGGCAACTTTGATGAGAACTGAATATAATGTCAGTATTACTCATTACCTCACTCCTGGCAACTCTCAGGTGGATGTAGTATGTTCTAGGGAGCACAACTTGGGGGAGGGGGGTTTAGCACTTAGTCTTTCTATTCCAAATATCCAGTCCTTGAGATCTTGCTCTCCTTTTCTTAGTAGGGTCGCAGAACCTTGAATGGGATTCATAATAGGTTCACGATACCTGGGGATACCTCAGCTCCTTGTGCTCAGGCAGAGATTTGGAAATATGCTCGTCCCTCCCACTCCTACACATCTTATCCCTTTGCTACAATGACAATATACCTAAAGGCCCTTTCCCCTTATGTGGGCATGACCTACATAGTCAAAACATACATCTAACTTACCTCCATCTCTCCATAGACACACTTGTCGTTCCTCCCATCTTAGGTCCTCAGGGATGAGAGGTCATCCCTATCTGCTACTTACTGCTTGGGTCAAAGACAATGCAGCAAGACACCGCACCTCCACAGTAGGGCCCAATATATAAAACTGGTTTATTCCTACCTCATTACATTGCAACCCCACCTTCCTCGTCCACTTTGGAAATAGAGCAGCTGTAAAGAAATTCTTTAGGCAATTTAATTTCTTCATCCATTCACAACCATTCTCCACTCACATCCATATCATGCCTTCTCCCATCCCTGCTCAACAGACATTCCTCTTCAATCTAATGTCCCCTTCAACCCTGTCCACCCACCTCACCCTTGGTCTTCTTAAGTTCCCTCTATCTTCCACACTATACTAGTCACTCTTCACTCGTTCTTTCCATATACCCAAACCATCCTGGCATTCTTTGATCAACCTTATTTGCTAGCTCTTTCTCCCTTGTAGGATGGTAGAGTTGAATCACGCACACACTTCATATGCATTATCTCACACCTTACAGACATGGTTTAAGGATTTTATTTTGACTAAGCGAGATGCAACACTGCTTCTGACCCAGTGCAGAGGGCAAGATGCAGGGATGACCCATCATCCAGGAGGAGCCAAGATAAGAGGGAGGGAGGAGGGTGAATGGGAGTAAAGTATGTGGGGATGGAATGGGTGGTAGTTGATTTTATGCCTTTGTTTTTGGCTGCCTCCCTTGTAAGGGGGAAAAAGCCTCTGGTATATGTATGTATCTATGAGACATTTTTGTTCAGTTTTGGGGATGTCTCCATGTCTAAAAAGCAAAGGCTACAGCATTGATGGTTTACCCTATAGCTTTCATTCTGGTTAACACCTGGCCTTTTCTTAACTTCAAAATCAACACAGTGAAGAGGTTAATCAGCTTTACACCGAAATAAAACAAAGTCTTTTTTCATAGGTTTACTCAAATTTGTCAACCTATGCTCCTACTTATCGATGTAAATGTTATGAAAGAAAGAATCGTCAAAGCAGTCACTTGCCTTCTTCAATGAGGTTTTGCAATGCACCCGCCCTTGTTCACTGATATCACCAAAGCATCTACAAGTCAAGTTTCATTGGAATATGGCCACAAATCTACAGATTCCTCTATGAAAACCAATATTGTTCTACTTAATATACTAAATAATAGTTTGGCAACATAATAACTGAAATTGCTTTCAAAATATTTCTGTGACCTGTGATGACACTTATGCTCTCACTAATTACATCTACTTCTATCACATATTTGCAATATTTTTGGTAAATCATGAACCTAGTTTGAACCATACACCAATCCACTTAACCTATAAGTGATTATTATTATCATGCCTACACATGTGTGAGGTGATATGATAAAAAAGTTCTTGAGCATTCTCCTTTTCCCTTCCTTGACATTCTAACTCTTAACCCAATCTTCAAGTCTCACATCCGGAGTAATTATTTTTTAACCAATGCAGACTTAAAAAACTTGGCAAACCTATGAACGCTCATCACAAACAGCACCCCCTACATTTGCTTATCCATTTCTTTGATTAAATGCAACAACTGATTACCAGGGGCTACAATGGTGTCCGAGCAGAGATGTTATTGTACGCCAAAACAGCAGGGTTCGGATACTGTGGATTCTCCACAACTCCGACACCAAATTTTAGTTCGAGGAAATCTCTGACGTTGTTGGGCGCAGCAGCCATTACCCCAGCAAAGCTTATGGTCGAGATAGGACGAAGAAAGTGTTCAGGAAAATCCTGATCTTGTTTATGGGCGTTTGGCCACTGCCCCCGTGTCATGAGTCCATCCCGAGGTGTAAAAGGGAATATGTCAACATGCAAATGATTCGTGGCACTATAATGCACACGATAAAATTTGCCTTCTGTTGCCCTCTGCCATACATACCCATCCTGATCTTCCACTGTCTGCCACCGGGAGGATTTCAGCTGTTGGCACCGATCAACATCAGCAGCGTAAATACCAACATCAACATCATAGTCCCATGGTATGATGTCTCCTGACCGTACAGCACCTAAAAGACTGCCACCTTCCAACCACCAACGGGCCCTGCATGCCCTTAATGATTGGAAAACGTGGCGTGCTGTTGCCCTTAAACCCTCAAGGCAACATGGTGGTGTCCATCGACTACGATACAGGTAATCAGGAGTGTCATCCACAACTGTGGGAAAACAGCGCGGTGTCTTCCTTGAGCACCCATACCACTCCACCTCCTGGCTTGATCTCACGACCTTCTTGATGCCAAATATATGGAAAAGTCCCTTTTGTCGCTCATCATTCAGTGTCTGACGTTTCCATTGCAGGTGTTCGTTACTGAACAACTGACGTCCTTCACCGAGCACCATTCCATGTGTAAGATGCACTTTCCAACCTCTTGCTGCTCCCTGAAGACCCAAGCTTACCTGAACAGGCCGTGCAAGAGGATGGGTCAGGTTGAGCAAGTGCTGAGTTCGTAAAATGAGGGTCACCCTTCCACTAACACTATCGCATGCCTCACTGTGCGGTGATGGGGCAATGCTGAGCGACCAAGCTCGCAGGTCCAGATTGTACCGGTGGCAGGTCAGCGTTCCACCCCCAACACCCACACCTACAACCTGTGAATCTCCATTCTCCAAAAGGACAATTAGGTCCTGTAGCTGTGATGAGGAACTCCACCTGGTGCCATCTGGCAGAAGGACAACATACTGAGAGTGCTGAAGAAGCTGTGCCAGATTTGGCGGCTGCTCCAAGATATCTGGGTTTAGCTTGATGACCTTGGCTTGAGGTGGAAGGGCAAGGGGTGGATATATAAGATCATCACTCATAACAAGGACCTGGCACTTGTCGCCACACACATTGAGCACCGAGTATGTAGTGTCCACCACATCATTATCAAAAGACTCAAACTCCCTTATTATAACTGTGTAACGTGTGTTGTTCTTTTTTATTAACTTTGATGAGACTGATGGAGACTCTAAACTGATCAACTTAATGAGTAATATCACAATAATCAATAACAAAATGCTAAAGAGCGTTCGGCCCTTACGTAAACGCACCATAGTGGAGGATTGATCGTATCAACAAGAGGAAGACTTGAGCTAGAGCAAGAGTATCACAAAGTATACAACAACTAAACAAAGTCAATCAACCAATTATAACAAACCCTTTTCCAATTTGGCTCAGAGCCAGACAACAATGTAGCATGTGGGGTTGCGACGAAGGACAACACTGACAAGAAAACAACGTCACTGGAAGAACACTACAATACTACATATATTTATTGTGCTAACAATTATTATATCATCAAATGACTATTCATCTATTACTACCTACTGATAGCTCAAGTCTATAAACTATAACTAGAACTACAGTAATTTTTTCACAGTACAGGGAGTACTATACTAAGATGCTTGTTAAAATAAAGTACAAAATATCAGCGCTGTGGCGACCAATGAAATCAACTTTCATAAAAAACTACAACTTTCCTGTCATTTATGCAAACCTGATATGGTACCATAAATTACACTTTGATATTTGGGCTATCTAAGAATATAACTTTCACATTTCCACACAATCATTTAACCTAATTTTGTTTAGAAACAGAAAGGAAGTGCAGGGTTGGCAAAGACATAGGTTTGACAGGACCACAATACTCTGCTAAAACAGGGTGGCAGCCATGCGGGGATCATCTGGCAGGCATGACCGCGTGTCATCCGACTCCCCGCACAGTAAGCAACTCATCTCGTAGTACTGAAAGTCCTCCTCCACCCAAAAGCAGTACTCATGGGTAGCTATCAAGTGTTCACACCCTTCACACTTGTCTGTAAAGAGAAAACAAAACATTGCTAAGATGTGATCACAGCACTTACACCCAGACAACTTTACCCAGCTAAGGGAGGGCCTTCCAGTTGATGGGATGAGAGCTAAGGAAATTAAGGTACAATATATGTAAGGACATGCAGATACAGCAGGGGAAGTGATGTTGTCAAGATACAGAAGAATTAAATGTTGTTGTTGTTTAGAGTATAAAAAAGAATAGAAACCAAGGGAAAAAATATGCCACCCTTGCTGGTTACTGTACATAACCTTTACCACATATCCAGCCATGGGGGATGTAGACAACAACACATTTTTTAACATATCTCTTAGTGAAAAAATATTATCAAGGGGGAGCATATGTGAGGGTGCAGTGATTCACTCTTATGCTGATGTCATTCTGTGGGTGTCCCCTTTATCTCCTATACCAAGAGTTGTCTTGAGTAGAGATAACCCTGTGAGTGGGATCAACATCAGGGAATCATGCCACATGCCCATATAGCTTGCACCGACATTAAAAACTTATATTGGTAACAGGCCTAAACCAAGTCTCACATGAGAGTCACTGGCTTGAAACAGTACCAAAGATGGACTTCTTCAAGTCACCAGTCAGTGTCCATCACTCACTAGTAGCAACAACACTATATACATTTGTTGAAGGTGTCCCTAAGACCATGGCTTATGCTGATTCTGAGAAAGACTTCCTTGTATGACCCACCACTGTTAGGCAATATATTACAAACCCAAACCCCCAACAGTTAAGCCACATCTAGACCCCACCAACAGTCCTAGAAGCTGTGGGAGAGTATACACACCCACCACGCTGGCATTGCAAGGGAAAGCCATGGACTGCAACGCCAGCCCAGGCAGTGGTTATTTGGCTCAGGGTGTGCCTGATTCAAAGGTTCAACTAAGGTAGCCCTGTTGATTTGCCTCTTCAAGCCAAGAGGTTACCCATCCTGGCTTAAATCAGGGAAACATTGTGACAATATTCTTGTCCCTTATGGTGGGGTGATGAAGAAAAATTAAGGATTTAAGGATGAGAGCAGTAAGGAGGGACAGTATACTACAAGTCAATTAAAAATTCTATATTATTTGAAATGGATGATTTTCAATTTTCTCACGTGATTACACAAAACAAGAAACATTAATCTTACGCTGAAATGTAGTGACTTCCTGGTCACCTTCCTGTGTGGTGGCCTTGTTGACCACCTGCACCCGGTCCTTGCGCCCGCACAATTTGCACCCGTTCAGGTTGGCCAAGTATGCCCCGGAGTCCAGACAGATACTTCCCTAAATAGTAAAATATTGCTGTACAAATATTCTTTCTCTCTCATACCACTATGTATCTATATACCAAGGACTTTTTCCCCCTTATAAGGGAGGTAGCCAAGTCAAAGGCATACTCCCACCCATTCCACTCCCCTCCACCACCTCTTCCTTCCTCTCTTCTTAGCTCCTCATGGATGACAGGTCATCCCTATTTCCTGCCTAGTGGCCCAGGTCAAAATTAATGTAGCAAGACACAAGACATCTACAGCAAGGACACTTCACTTAATCAGCAACCCCTCCCCCCTCTCCATTCCTTCATGTAGAACAAAAGAAAACAGGGAGAAATCCCTTTGGGTTGCATTAAAATATCATTTACACATAAGCACCTCCTAATATGAAAACAAAATGACATAGCATAAAAGAACATTGGCATCTGCAGGGGTACATTTTTATCACTCTAGGAAATACTTTTTTTTTTCTTATATTGCTCTTCCTCCATTCTCCTCACTGGAGAATGGAGGAGTAATAAGGAAGGATGAGGTGAAGGCAGTTGTAAAGATGATGAAAGCAGGTAAGGCACCTGGTCTGGATGGATGCCATGCAGAATGTCTGAAAAAGGGAGGTTCAGTGATGGTGGACTGGTTGGTGAGGCTGTTTAATGTTTGCTGGAGAGAGGGTGGGGTACCGGAGGACTGGAGAAGTGCCTGTATAGTTCCTCTTTACAAGGGAAAAGGGGACAAGTGTGAATGTAGTAGTTTCAGAGGGATTAGCCTGTTAAGTGTAGTAGGGAAGGCTTATGGGAGGATCTTAATTGAGAGGATTAGGAGAGGAACAGAGGGAGTAATTGGTGAGGAACAGTGTGGATTTAGGACAGGTAGAGGTTGTGTAGATCAGATCTTTGTGGTAAGACAGATATGTGAGAAAGCTATAGGAAAGGGGAAGGATGTTTTTTTGGGCTTTTATGGATCTGGAAAAGGCTTATGATAGGGTAGACAGAAAGGCACTGTGGGAGGTTATGCAGATTTATGGGATAGGAGGAAAGCTTTTGGGAGCTGTCAAGAGTTTTTATGAGAGTAGTAGAGCATGTGTCAGGATTAGAAATGGAGAGAGTGAGTGGTTTGAAGTAAAGGTGGGACTTCGTCAAGGATGCGTTATGTCGCCCTGGCTGTTCAACTTATACATGGATGGGGTGGTGCGAGAGGTGAATGCTAGGGTAGTGGGTCAGGGATTGGAGATGGTTAAAGAAAATGGAGAAAAGTGGGAGGTGAGCCAGCTGTTGTTTGCAGACGACACTGCGCTTGTGGCAGGGTCAGAGGAGGGATTGAGGAAGCTGGTGGCAGAGTTTGGGAGAGTATGTGATAGAAGAAAGCTAAAGATAAATGTGGGTAAAAGTAAGGTGATGAGATGTACAAGGGGTGAAAGTGGCAGTAGACTGGAAGTGAACATTAAGGGAGAGCGACTGGAGAAAGTGGATAGTTTTAGATACTTGGGTGCAAGTGTAGCAGGAAAAGGTGGAGTGAAGGTGGAGGTAGAATGTAGATTGAGAGAAGCAAGTAAATGCCTTGGTGGTTTAAAGAGTGTAATGAGAAATAGACATTTGGGAATGGATGCGAAGAGGAGACTGTATGAAGGAGTGATTGTGCCAACAGCACTGTATGGGGCAGAAACGTGGAACATAAGAGAAGAAGAGAGAAGGAGTTTGAATGTGTTTGAGATGAGGTGTCTGAGAAGTATGGTGGGGGTTACTAGGCTGGATAGAGTGAGAAATGAGGAGGTGAGGAGGAGAACAGAGGTGAAAAAGGATTTGGGAGATAGGGTTGATGAAAGAATATTAGGATGGTTTGGACACATGGAAAGAATGAGTGAAGAAAGACTAGTAAAAGAGGTATGGAAGGCAGATGTGGAGGGAGTGAACATGAGGGGACGTCCTAGGATGAGGTGGATGGATGGGGTGAAGGGGGCTTTGGGGAAGAGGGGAATGTCTGTTGAGGAAGGAAGGGAGAGGACGGAAGACAGAGGTGAGTGGAGAATGGTTGTATATGGATGATGTTGTGACTGCATGAGGAGGAATGGGCGGGGGGGTGGGGTAGTATGTGTGAGTGAATTTTGACGCAGCCCGAAGGGATTTCTCCCCGTCCTCGCCTTATATGCAAAGGGGGACGGAGAGGGGGGGTCGCCGATTAAATGAAGCGGCCTTGCTGTGGATGTACTGTGTCTTGCGACACTGCTTCTGACCCAGGGCGGTGGGCAGGGTGCAGGGATGACCTGTCATCCAGGAGGTGCTCAGATGAGAGGGAGGGTGGGAGGGGTGTGGAGTGTATTTAGGGATGAAATGGGTGGGAGTGTTTTTATGCCTTTCCCTTTCTGGCTACCTCCCTTGGAAGGGGGAAAAAGCCTTGGTATATGTATGTATGTATATTGCTCTTATATTGCCCTTCTAAAGAAAGGAGGTATAGTGATGGACTGGCTAGTGAGGTTGTTTAATGCGTGTTTTAGGGAGGGTAGAGTGCCAGAGGACTGGAGGAGTACCTGTATAGTTCTGCTTTACAAGAGAAAAGGGGATAAATGTGAGTGTAGTAGTTTCAGAGGGGATCAGTTTGTTGAGTGTAGCTGGAAAGGCTTACGGGAGGGTTTTGGCTGAGAGGATTAGGAGAGGAAGAGAGGGAGTAATTGGTGAGGAACAGTGTGGATTTTGGAAAGGTAGGAATTGTATGGATTAGATTTTTGTGGTAAGACAGTTTTGTGAGAAATCTTTAGGAAAAGATAAGGATGTTTTTTGGGCCTTTATGGATTTGGAAAAGGCTTATGACAGGGTGAACAGGAAGGCAATGTGGCAAGTTTTGCAGATATATGGCATAGGAGGAAGGCTGTTAGCAGTCAAGAGTTAGAGTTAGAATTAGAAATGGAGTGAGCAAGTGGTCTGAAGTAAAGGTGGAACTGTGCCAAGGATGTGTCATGTCAACATGGCTGTTCAATATGTACATGGATGGGGTGGTGCAGGAGGTAAATGCAAGGGTTGTGGGTCAGGGATTGGAGATGGTCAAAGAAAATGGAGAAAAGTGGGAGGTGAGCCAATGGTTGCTTGCTGAAGACACTGCACTTGTGGCAGGATCAGAGTGGGGATTAAGGGAGTTAGTGACGGAGTTTAGGAAGGTATGCAATAGGAGAAAGTTGAAGGTAAATGTGGGTGAAAGTAAGGTGATGAGATGTACAAGGGAAGAGGGTGGCAGCAATTTGGAAGTGAGTCTTAAAAGAGAGAGGCTGGAGGAAGTATTTGGGGTTGCATGTAACAGGAAAGGGAGGAGTGAAGGTAGAGTTAGATTACAGATTGAGAGAAGAAAGTAAGTGCCTTGGGGGATTAAAAAGTGTAATTTGTAATGAGAAATAGACATTTGGGAATGGATTGAAGGGGTGACTGTACCAACAGCACTGTATGAGGCAGAGACATGGAACATAAAAAAGGAAGAGAGGATGAATTTAAATGTGTTTGAGATGAAATATCTGAAAAGTATGGTAGGTGTTACAAGGTTGGATAGAGTGAGAAATGAGGAGGTGAGGAGGACAGCAGGGGTGAAAAAGGAGATGGGAGATAGGGTTGATGAAAGAGTATTGAGATGGTTTGGAAACATGGAAAGAATGAGAGAAGAAAGATTAGGAAAAGAAGTGTGGAAGGCAGAGGTGGATGGAGTGAACATAAGGGGGAGACTGAGGATGAGATGGATGGATGGATGGGGTGAAAGGGACATTGAGCAAGAGGGGATGTCTGTTGAGGAAGGAAGGGAGAAGGCAGAAGATAGGAGTGAATGAAGAATGGCTGTGTATGGATGATGCTGTGATGAATGAGAGTGGGTGGGGGGGAGGGTTAGAGAGTGGTTATGTGTGAATGATATTTTGACATGGCCCAAAGGGATTTTTCCCTATCTTCAATGTTTCTGCATGAGGGGACAGAAAGGGGGAAATCGTCAATTAAATGAAGCACCCTTGCTGTGGCTGTGCATTGTTTTTGACCCAAGGCAATGGATGAGATGTAGGGATGACCCACCATCCATAAGGAGCCAAGATGAAAGGGAGGGAGTGAGGGGTGGTGGATAGGAGTGGAATAGGTTGGGATGAAATGGGTGGGAGTGGATTTATGCCTTCTGACCTTGGCTACCTTTCTGGTAAGGGGTAAAATGCCCTTGGTATATGTATGTATATATATTGCTCATATTTCACAATGAATCTTAACTTTTAACTAGTTCATTTGTGTCTGGCAATTTTTTTCAATCTTGGTCAGATTATGTATTTACATGAACAATGATGGTAAATTTATACTAGTATATCCATTTTTAATGGGGAAAAAAGTAAACCCCTTATTTCATCTTGCACCCTATATGGAATGTACTTTTGGTCACCCATTTTGAAGAGTATATACATAATCTTATGATACAACTACTTGAACTGATAACTCGTACATTCACTGGTATCAAATGACAATAGAAATCAAACTCACCCTGTCAGGAAATTCTTCTTTTACACAATCCTTACACATTGTCACATTCACATTTTGCGTGGCTGCAGCCTCCCACACTGAAAAACACAACAGCATTAATATCAATGTCACCTGAAGGACGCTAGAGTTCTACTACAGAGACCAGGGGCAATGAACTGATTGACTCACCTGTCAATACTCAAACTAGTAATCTATGCATATGTCTAAAAATATGTCAACTGTGACATATCATATAATTAAATCATACTTGAAAATATATCAATTTTATTTTGATATATTTGTCCTCCATATGGGGTCAATGACCGGCACTGAAGAATGCCCTAAGCCCTCTGTTATATGAGTATTATGCTAAAGATCAAGCTTAAGCTACTAACAATACACTTTCTGGCTATGTTTATTGACTGTCTCCATAGCTCATTGTTCTATTGGTTGGTGCATTAGTAGTATCAACCTTTTTGGTATGCTCTTACATAACACCTATTTCCTGATTCCCAGGGAAAGGTCATTGGGGTGAGATAACTAAGTGAGACCTGCAAGTGGCGGTTCTACATGACAGACGTCAGAGAGAATCATCTCCTTCCATCATGCAGTGCAGCCCTGAGGGGCTGACATTTGGTCTCTGGACCAGGCCCAAAATCTTAATCTACTATCGACTCTGTAATTCCTTCACTTTTTTACGTAAGACAACTTGACAACCAGCAACTTCTCTTCTCTTCCTACAACTTGGTAATACCAAAACAATCCTACGGTAATACAACAAAGACCAGTCTTCCTTTATTGCAAAGAATTATATACTTTGGGTGTATTGATCCTGAAGAGAACAATGTGTACAAGCAAATGGTTCACTGTTGTTCCTGTTTATTTGGCAAGTAACCACAAAATAAGGCATTTCTATGGCAATATCATATGATAGATCACTGCTAGGAGTTTAGAATGTACCATGGCAATGGTAATTAGGTTACCCAACCAAATGTTTAGCTAGTAGTCATAGTAGGGGATTACTGGTAACCATACAAATGGTTTCTATAGTCTCACTGATATCAGACTAGTGTCATCTTCTGCCTAAATCCTACTGAACTCCTAAGACCTAACTAGTAACTTCATGATGATAATAAATTCTGGTTCAATCATAAATTGAAAATTCATCTAATAACAGAATGTTGTCACACATATTTCTTTGACAATACATACGCTGCATATTGATCAAAGAGTTTCCTTGTATCAGTCTCAACATATATTTCAATGCATATAGGCTATAGGGAACTATATTCGATAGTGACAAATACCACGCCTACCATTTGTTTAGGCCTGATGACGTAGGTCCCACGACATAAACGCATCATCACTGAAAGCTGCAAACCTAAATGTTGATACGAAGAATGTTCTGTACAAAACATTAGTTTGTAATATATCAATATGATGCCTAAGGAGAAATAATAATTCATCTAATATGCATAACAAACCTTTTCTTCGTCTGCTATCTCGACTTAGCGTCGGCTGCTTTGTTTTCAATCGTTAATTTCACCTCTAGTTAATGTTTACAAAACAATTGTATACCTTATTTTTAATGCTAAAAAAGAAAAAGAAAAATAGGAAAAATATATTTTATTTTGCATAATATTAATAATATTTCATCGAAGAGAGACCATAAGTGCCAACTTTTCATTTTATATACAAGTGTAGTTTAGATTGTATTATTATAACGGATGTTAAAAACTACTATCAGCGAATAAATTAGCTTTACTCTCATACTATGACTGTGGGTCTAAACTATAATGATACTGTCATTGTTATAAACACATATTTTTTGCATATGTAAGTCCAAACATTCTATCATTTTGAATTGTGATTGAATTAATTTTAAACGTTCACTAGCAAATTATTGGGAATACATATTTTTCTATACAAATTAAATGTATTGCTTGGATTGTATATAATATTCCATCATGTAATGATATCTATAAGTAGATTTGGTTATTTTCAGACTGGGCTCTTTCATGTAATATATGTTGGATTAAGCCAATATATTCTAATTTAAATATGTAAAAATAGAAAATACAATAATTATATAGGAATTTTTTTGTCTATAAAATTTTATTTTCTGTGATGGTCATTCAAAAATCAATTTATCTTTATAATTAGATCAATGTTTTGAAACGAGTAATGCGCGGTGTATACGTTTTTCCGCACTATGGTAAGTTAGAATTATGTTACGTTGGTAAGATGGCTTTTGCCAACATGTCATAAACAGTTGCGGCCCATATACCCACGTACAATGTATAGAATAAAAGTAACCGAGTAGTTCAAGAAAGTGAAGAGTGAAAATTGTAATTGGCATAGGGCGACTGGCTGTGCGAATGAAACATTCACTTTCAGTCCACTTTTGTGAATATGTAATGAACGGAGTTATATATCCGACATAAAAATGAATAAAAGATATTATTTCTGCAGCTAGATACCTTTTAGCTTAAAAGACTTATGAGTACTCATACAAGAATTTTTGTAGATTTGACATAGTTTTGGTGGAATTAAAATAATAATAATTATTATTATTTTAATTCCACCAAAACTATGTCAAATCACGGGTCAGGAGCTATACTTAAATTTTAAGTATAGCTCCTGACCCGTGCGTTGTCCAAGATCAAGATTCAAGTTGTGTTCAAATTCTTTATGACTTTAACTGTTTCAGATGCTATTGTATTAGGGGCAGGAGATTCCAATTATTGAGAACCTTGTTACAGAAGTTTTTACTCTTGTTTAGCCTCAACATTTCCTTAAAAATTTTCTTGCTGTGCCCCCAGTGTTTGCTGGTCTGGTGCCGGATTAGTATGTGGCCTACGATTTTTTTTTTCTCTGGTATAGTATGGCCTACCTATTCGACGCACCGAGGAACGCGCCAAGCTTTGCAGTATATATAGTTTGTAATCTTTAAGTAATAACAGTTCTCCGTCTGTGATTCCTTTGTCATCACTGTACCCTTATACCAATCATCTAAAGGGAAGTGGAAGTTGGTTCGGTAATCCACTCCGATGAGTGGGCTGCTTATCGTCAACTACAGCAAGTAGGATTTCATCATGCGACCGTTAACCATCAACACCACTATGTTGATTCAGCTACTGGTGTTCATACTCAAAAAATTGAAAGATCGTGGTTGGAAAGTAAAATAGACATTCTGAAGAAAAAGCGTGGAGTCCCTTTTCATCACTTCCAAGGGCATCTTGATGAATACTGCTGGCGGTATTCAAAGGGACCTGATGGCGACTTATTTTTATGCATTTTGCAGGATATCCGAGAAATTTTGTATGACTTGTTAATAAATTGCTTTTTAATTATTAAATGAAAACATTTTCAGAGTATTGGTGTTTGTTTCAAAATTGTCCTGAGGTAGGACACATTCAAATAGGGTAGGCCACATACTAAACCAGTTTCAAAGAGGTAGGCCACATACTAAACCGGTACCGCTGGTCTTTCTGGAGCACAAAAAGGGTATTTTTTCAGAAGTGCATACTTGCTTACTTGGATTTACTTGGAGATGTCTAGAAGACCTCTTCACAGCCACGGTGATCCGCCACTGTTACCATTCCTGGTGTCCCGTTCCTTTAAGGCCACCTGGTCTGGTATGGTGTTTGTTGACTGACATTCGTCAGTGTAGCCTTGTACAGGTGGTTCATCAGGTACTGCTGATAGGAACTTTTTTTATCCAGTCCAGCCTTGTGTCTGTCTACCGTACAGTTGGTGATATCTTTTATAGCCCTTGGGAGGGCATTAAAGATCTTTAGACCCTCATGGCTCAGGCTGTTCATTAGCAGAGTTTTGATCTTTTCAGGAGCTCTGGTTGGTAAGGTTGTTCTTGTTATTTTCCTCCCTGATCTTTCAGTGCTGTAAGGCTGCAGGGAATGGGGTGCTGGATTAGGTACGGTACCTTTCATCACCTTCCACACATTGATGGCATGATACCGGTCTTTTCTTCGTTGTTGAGAATAAAGCCCCAACTCTTTGTGACGTTCCCAGTAGTTTAGGTCCCGCATTCCTCTGATTTGCCTGGTGTAAGACTGTTGGACAGCCTCCAGCTGCTGAATTTCTCCCCTTTTGTGAGGGAACCATAGCTAGCTACAGTAGTCTAAGAGTGGTTGTATCATGGTGTTCCAAAGGGTCAACATTATTTTGGGTTCCCTGGTAAAGAAGGTTCTGAGTACCTAACCCATCAACCCTCTTGCTACCTACATGATATAGCATTAGAAAATTAGATATAATTTTGTAAGTTACATTACATTAACGTTTGTTTTTCTTGGTGAAAATCAATTTTAAAAAAATGCTAAAAGCAAATACATTACTGAATGAAGCTGTGATCATAGGATTGAGATGACGTTCTGTCAAGTCCCGCTAAAAGTAAATACACTACCAAACAAAGCTGTGACCATAGGATCTGAAATATGCTGCCCTCGGTACTTCTGTCAGTACCTTGCATGGTATGTGTTTTTGAAAGTGTTACAGAACCGAGATTCATGCATTTCTTAAAACTGCAAATCCTGTACACCCTGCAGTCTGATTGGGTACTCAAACCAGCCATCAACATTCCTGATGACGACCGTGATGACCTATAGAATTACATGCATTTGATTACTAAATCCAGGTTAGGTTAGGCTAGGCTAGAATAGACAATTTTATCATACTTTAATTTCTTCAATCACTGCAGTAATTTTGTAGTGTTTATAGTAAAACTAATTTTGATGTATGATTAACTCTAAAATTCTGAAGGCAATGGGATTAACATATTTTAGGAAACTATAAATGGAATGCATGAAGATGATCCCTGGGTATGGAATAAGGTACGGGGAAAAGGAAGAATTTATTAAGGGTTGATTTTGCCTATGACACCATGAAGCAGAGCCTGGGAGTTTAAAGGAAATAGACAGGAAATGTTTAAACATGAAAAGTTTAAGAAGTATGGTTTGGGTTAAAGGGGGCTGTCATGCTGGACAAGTTTTCCTCCCACATCCTATCGCCAGCCTCTGTTTGTATAACTTAAATAGAACTTTGCTTACGGAAATCTAGACTTGTCTAAGAACATTTCAACAGTATGTCTAACATTTGTATAGGTTTACAATATCTTAGTTTATTGTTCTGTTTTGCTATACATGATGGAAAGATAGTATAATATTTTGCGATTTGAAAAATATAATATAATAACCATAGTCATTTTTACTCAAACTCTCAACAGTCATTGCTGGTAAAGCTCGTGGAAGCCCAGTCTGATAACCCTTTTACACAGGTAGATAGTGAGAAATATAAAGGTGAGGCAAGGAGCAGTGATAGAAAGAGTTGGTAGGTAAGGTTGATAAAAGAAAACTGTGATTATTTTGTGACATGAAAAGAATGAGTGAGGAAGGAGGTAGCACAAGGAGCGTGGAAGGCAGAAATAGATCAAGCAAACTTGACAGGAAGACTGGGTGTGATGTAGATGGATGGGGAAAGGCATTGGGTGCAAGAGGAATGTCTGATGAATTTCATTCTATCAACCCTCTCATTAATTTTTATTTTAATTTAATTTTTTAATCATTTAATCATTGATTTAATAATTTAATTTTTATATTCCAGTTGCCGCTTTCTCTTCTAAAGACTGCACAAAACCACCCTATGTTGGTGGAGTTGAAGAATGGAGAAACCTACAACGGAAACTTAGTTTCCTGTGACAATTGGATGAATATCAACTTGAAGGATGTCATCTGTACTTCCAGAGTGAGTAGTAGTTTATATATATTAACATTTTTATTTAACTTTGGTGTGTGTATTCTTGCATGCAGGTGCATGTGTGTGTGTCTTGACATGAACACCTTCATTTTAAGGGAGAAAATACCTTCTTTATAAAAGGGAGAAAGGCTCTTTTTGATACCATGATGATGATAATATGGTTTAACGTCACAAACTCCCCCCTTCCGGTAGGCTAGGACAGTGCCCCTCACTTAGGGCTTTGTAGCGTTGAATTTAATGAACCATGCCCTTGGTTCAACTTCGCCGGTAACTTCGATAACATGGAAGGAGTATACTTACAAACCCTGTCCAATAACTTCCACCTGCATGCACACTACCTTTACACTAAAACCATGTCCTAACAACTGGATGAAGGTGGGCAGTACCTGTGTGGCACAGGAGAACTAATCCTAGGTTCCCTACCAAAGTGGTGGTTGCTATGTGTCAGACTACAAAAAATTTTTTTAGATGTATTGCCTCTAGTTTCACTGCCTAAAAACATGCATTCTCACAACAATCCTTGAATCCTCACATAAAGTGTCTGGGAAGAAATTTCGGACTGTTGGGACCGTTTCTGCATCACCGACTGAAAGTAAAGTAATGAAGGGGGCTGATGCTGATTGTCAGATTTCCTTGTATTCAAAGGTGGGAAAATGTAGATGAATTTGATAAGGAGAGAGCTTAGGTCAAATCCAGAAATGGAGTGT
This sequence comes from Oratosquilla oratoria, assembly GCF_046742065.1. Taxonomy (NCBI): domain Eukaryota; kingdom Metazoa; phylum Arthropoda; class Malacostraca; order Stomatopoda; family Squillidae; genus Oratosquilla; species Oratosquilla oratoria. Next base: position 22,977,412 of record NC_134805.1, read on the forward strand.
TAGCTTCTCCAGACGTAGGTGAGGAAGTTGATGTGTCTTTGAGAATGGGCAGCAAGGAGAAAATTCTCTCCTGTCCATCTTACAGGATCACCACAAGCAAGTATCAGCCCTTGATCCATGCAACAAAGCTTAAATGATAGTGGTAAAACTACAGAAACGGGTTTTAGAAAATAGTTATGATTTACTTTCATTTTCAACTTGGTAAAATCTTATCAGTGTTGGAAAAATAACTTAGATGCAGAAATGCATTCTTTGTAGAGTGAACACACCAATACAAGTAAAACCTTGGAATTAGTGATGGCATGTATATTATCCCTTTGGGCTGCGTCAAATTTTGCTCACACATACTACCTCACCCCCCATCCACCCGCCCATTCCACCTCATGCTATCACAACATCATCCATATACAACCATTCTCCATTCACCCCTGTCTTCTGTCCTCTCCCGTCCCTCCTCAACAGACATTCCCCTCTTCCCCAAAGCCCCCTTCACCCCATCCATCCACCTCATCCTAGGACGTCCCCTCATGTTCACTCCCTCTACATCTGCCTTCCATACCTCTTTTACTAGTCTTTCTTCACTCATTCTTTCCATGTGTCCAAACCATCCTAATATTCTTTCATCAACCCTATCTCCCAGCTCCTTTTCCACCCCTGTTCTCCTCCTCACCTCCTCATTTCTCACTCTATCTAGCCTAGTAACCCCCATCATACTTCTCAGACACCTCATCTCAAACTCCTTCTCTCTTCTTCTCTTATTCAGGAGGTGCTAAGATGGGAGGGAGGGTGGAGGGGTGTGGAGTGTATTCAGGGATGGAATGGGTGGGAATGACTTTATGCCTTTTTCTTTTTGGCTACCCCCCTTGTAAGGGGGAAAAAGCCTTGGTATATGTATGTATGTATATTATGATAGCAAAATTTGAGTTTTATAAAATAATCATGGGAGAAAAAATATTGATAACATTGGTATGAAGAGGGTTTTTTTTTCAGTATCTAACATTTTGGTTTTGATTAACCACTTCAGTACAATGATGCCCATGTAGGCGTCATGAGGCAGCAGTAGGTACACAAGGATGCTGGCATCACTGTCTTGATTATATACAGTATATATTTTTTTGCAGTTGTACATGAGTTACCCCTGGATTCTGTGAACTAGTTTGATCACATTTTCTGTGTTTATTATTACTCAGAGTAAAAGAGAATGAGTAATACAGCAGTGACTTTATATTTTATAATGCAAGTAGTGTGATGAATCATATGTTTGGCAGCCGATGCTGTGCACAAGACTTCGAGTTGTACTGAAGTGGTTAATCAAATATGATGTACCTGTACATGTTCATATAACAAATATTTATAATTTTTTTCTTAATCAGGACAGGGACAAGTTCTGGCGCATGCCAGAGTGTTATATTTGAGTCGTACTGAAGTGGTTAATCAAATATGATGTACATGTTCATATAACAAATATAAATTTTTTCTTAATCAGGATGGTGACAAGTTCTGGCGCATGCCAGAGTGTTATATTCGAGGATCAACCATCAAGTACTTGAGATTGCCTGATGAAGTTATTGATCTAGTCAAAGAAGAAGTAATAGCAAGAGGTCGTGGTCGAGGGGAATCCAGAGGACGAGGTGGACCAGGCAGAGGGCGTGGTGTTCCCGGAAGAGGTACATGTTTCAGAAGTTTCTCTTGACTTTTTGAAAGCTTTTGGAAGAATTTTGTCATGGGTTTTGTTATAAGCCAGCATTACTGGTTTCAGTTTTGAATACATATTACTTTTTTCAGTTTAGTGTCATAGCATGCCCTGTCAAAGAGAACACATGCAAAAGGAATAACTAATGCAGTTATTACACTGATTAAAATGTGTACCTGTGTGCAGTCTTCTTCCCCTCTCTCCCCTCTCACTTTCCTTTCTCTCTCCCCTACCCCCTCTCATTCCTTCCTTCCTTCTCTTCTCTCCTTCCTTCCTTTCCTTCTCTGCCTCCCAGAAATGAAACATGTGCCTTTCCTCTTGGTAACTGGGTTTACAGCCAAGGGATCTTTCATACATTCCCGAGGATGAGAACTCGCTTGTATTGGTTAAAAATTGAGTTCAAATTTATGGATTCATTAAAATGGTTGAACATGATGTGAGGTAATTAATAATGAAAGGCTAAACTGGTCTAGAATTGGCTTTAGGATAGGTGTAAATGGTTTAGCAAATTTCGGAAGAGGGGTACATACTTACATATGTATACCCCACCTTACTAGGGAGGTAGCCAAAGTCAAAAGGTATATATTCACTCCCACCCATTCCACTCCCATCCACCACCCCTCCCTCCCTCTCATCTTGGCTCCTTTTGGATGACGGGTCATCCCTCCATCCTGCCCACCACCCTGGGTCAGAAGCAATGCAGCAAAACACAGCACTTTCACAGCAAAGCTGCTTCATTTACTTGGGGAACCCCTCTCTGTCCCCTCATGCAGAAAAATTGAAGAAGGGGAGACATCCCTTAGGGCTGCGACCCCCCCAGGGCCATATAAGGAGGTGGTTATTGCATGTGAAATGGATAGGGTAAACCCACTGGCACCTGGCCTGGGCTTTGCTATAGAAGGGCTGTGCCTTGCATCATTGCTTTTGACCTAAGCACTGAAGCAGGGATAGGGTGATCTTTCATCTTCAAGGAGCTGAGATGGGAGGGGTGATTGAATGAGTTTTTTATGTGTTTATAATGTGTGTACTTTGATGGGGGTGATAGTAAAGAGTGGTATTTTTGAATGATATTTTGATGCAACCCAAAGGCATTTCTCCCCATCTCCATTTTCCATACAAAGGAACAGAGAGAGGGGGGGTCACTGATTAAATGAAGCAGCCTTGCTGGGGATGTACTGTGTCTTGCTGCATTGCCTGTGACCCAGGGCAGTGGGCAGGAGACGGACGACCATTCATCCACGAAGAGCTAAGATGAGAGGGAGGAAAGGGTGGTGAATTATGGGTGGGAGTGGGTACTTGCCCTTTTTCTAGGTTACCTCTCTAGTAAGGGGAAAAAGAGCCCTTGGTATATAGAGAGTGTACATTTAGTTAGCTGTCCTCTTTATAAAGGAAAAAGGTTCTTTAGTATATAGTATGATATCATGGACATTGGTTTTGATGCTTTTTTTTTCGTTCCCAGGTGGCTTTGGAGGACGAGGGCGTGGAGGCCCCCCGGGTCGAGGCGGAGGCCACATGGGCCCAGGTAGAGGCGGCATGAAGAAGAAGCAATAGTTCTTCATTTCATAGATTTTTATACAATTGGGTAGCCATGGGGAAATTAGAAAATTTACATGAGCATATTTGAAAATGTGAGTGGTGAAATTAATGTTGTCATAAATTGCAAGTATGTAATTCTCATATGTGTATATTGTCATATACAGCAATGGTAAAAGTATTTCATTATTTTTCATGAGACTGGGTACAATTATGTAAATCTTCACTGTTTGCCTAAGGAAATTTAATTTTCATAAAATATTTAAAGAATTGGATGTTTTAACTTTGTGAAGTTATGTTATTATTTTGAATTTATTTTATGTTCTGGCCTTCCAAGCATATTATTTCATTACAGTAAATTACTGTTTCATGCAGAGGGTACAAATAATCCTTGCTTAAGTTATGGGAAAATAAAAGGCTTAACTCTTCATCATTTACCTACAGATGCAACAGGTGTGCGAGTTGGATATTTATTATGTTTTTCAGTTGTAATAAATTTTTTATAATGATTAATGTGTGTTTACTCCCAGATGTTTGATCAATTAGGATGATGTGAAGTTGTAACCTGTACCATTGCACATTTTATTTTATTTTATTTATTTATTTTTGTGTGTGTATTTTACTCAGTTGTATTATACAGGAAGAGGAGCTATGCTCTTGGTGACCCGTCTTTAGTATCTTTCAGCATCAAGTTTTTTCTTAAAATCTTGAATAGTGTTTGCACACAGTTTCCTTATCTAATTTATTCCAGGTATCCACCACTCTATGTGGGAAGCTATTTTTCTTCAAATATCTTCTATAGTTACCCTTTTTGAGTTTTTTTTCATGTCCTCTTGTTTTTCTGTTGCCCCATTTTAATAAATCATCTCTATCTAGGATTTCCATTCCTTTGATATGTGTGTATTTACCTAGTTGTATTATATGGGAAGGGAGCTGGCTCAGCGGGTTAGGGCATCGTTACTTGCAGCGAAGGTTGAGGTGAAGGTGGTTCGAATCCTGCCACCGGCAAAGTTGAACCAAGAGCATGGTTCATTAAATTCCACGCTACAAAGCCCTCTGTGAGGGGCACCGTCCTAGCCTCATGATAGGGGGGAGTGTGTGACGTTAAACCATATCATCATCATCTAAAATACTCTGCCCACCTTCCTCTCATTGCCTTCTCTTCTATTATCATCTCTCCATCTGCACCTTTTACCTTTTCTTCTCTATTTGATTCGTCTCCTCTTCCTCTTTTAATTTCTTTCCAAAACATCTTTTTATTACTTTCAAAATTTTCTGTCATACTCTTACCCTGTTTCACATCTGCTCTCCTCATTGCTTCCTTTATCTTATGCCAAAACATCTTTTTATTACTTTCAAAATTTTCTGTCATACTCTTACCCCATTTCACATCTGCTCTCCTCATTGCTTCCTTTATCTTATGCTTAACTTCCCTTCTCTTTACTTTGTACCTCTCATACAATTCCCTCCATATGTTTTCTCTTTTCATCTCTGCATATTTTTATATAATCATTTCTTAGTTTTATGTACATTAGCCATATGCTTGTTTTCTTGTCTTTTTTCCATTTCTTCCAAGCTTTATCTCTTATATCCTTAGCCTCACAAATTTTTTTGTTGTACCAGCTTTTTATATATGTTCTTTCCTTTTTTTGTTGTATGTATTTATTCACTCCCTCGTTATAAATTTCTTTTAGTATATTCCATTTCACTTTGTCCTTGTTTCTTCGTTTAGGAATTTTTCCCAGTTAGCGTTGCGAAAGAATTTTTTGAGTTTCTTAGAATTTGTTTTGTTGTACATTACTCTTCCTATTCTATGTTTATCATTTCTGCTTTGATCCATTTGCTCTTTCAACTCAAATTCTATTAGTACATGGTCACTTTCCTATTGGAGTTTTTGTAATAAATTTTGTCGACAATTTCAGGCTCTGTCTTAAGTATTAAATCCAGCCTCGATGGTTCTTCACGACCTCTGTATCTGGTATTTTCCATTATCCATTGAATCATTGTGTATTCGATGTTCATGTCGAGCAGGACGTTGCCCCAGAGTTCCTCTCCACCCTTCACTGTCATTTCCTCCCAACATATTTCTTTTGAATTAAAGTCACCCATAATTACTATATTTCCTCTGTCCTTCAGTATATTAGTTAATTTGTATTTTGTATCTTTTAATATTTTGGAATGGTCACTTTCTGTCCAGGACTGTGTTTTGGGGGGCACATACACCACTACAAATTTTCTACTCACCACATGTTTGTTTTCAACTTGTATCATAATTGATTCTACATTATTTTTCCCTTCAGTTATTTTTGTTACATTTAAATCTTTATTAGTCAAAATTAATACTCTGCCACCCTGTTTATCCTTTCTATTCTTTGTCCAACAATTGTATAAACCTTCTCCCACAGTGTTGGGTGGTAGGGTACACTTTAATTTAGTTTCCACTGTTCCCATTATGTCTGGTTTTTCAAAGGACAGATAATCATTGAATTCATTCATTACTGAAGTTATTCCATCTATATTGGTATGAGCTATTTTTTATTTCCTTTCTCGTCTTTTTCTGTCTGCTTTGTTTCCTTTTTCCTTATATGCCATTTTCTCAGCCTCGGGTCCACCACTCTCCAAAAAAATAATTCTTTTCAGTTTCAGTTCTTTCGTTTTTTTCATTCACTTCGTTTCTAAGTTCTTTTTCTTTTTCATCACTCATTTCTATTTTTATCAATATATTATTTTTTGTGTAAGTGTGAAGTGGGTCAGAACATTGCTATGTAGAGGTTGGGAATGGAGTGTGGTCAAATCTCTTTTTGCAAATGAGTTTGTAGAGAGGGCACACCACATTGAATTCCCAGTTTCAAAAATGCCCTTATAAGGGGGCACCATCTGGGCCTTCTCTAAGAGGGGTAATTTGATATATTAAACCATTGAAAACACAAGAAAATAATGGTGATGAGAAAGGAAAATGGAGAAATAAAAGGAGTTGCAAGTAGCTCTGAAAATTATGAGAACGGGCAAGGCACCTGGATTAGATGGGTGTCGTGCAGAGTCTGAAGAAAAGTGGTACAGTAATAGTGGACTGGCTAGTGAGGTTGTTTAATGTGTGTCTAAGGGAGGATAGAGCGCTGGAAGTGTGGAGGAGTGCCAGTATAATTCCACTTTACAAGGGAAAAGGGGACAATTGTGAGTAGTAGTTTCAGAGGGATCACTTTGTTGAGTGTAGTTGGGAAGGCTTATGGGAGGATTTCCATTGAGAGGATTAGGAGAGGTACAGAGGGAGTAATTGGTGAGTAACAGTGTGGGTTTAGGAAAGGTAAGGGTTGCATGAATTAGATTTTTGTGGTAAGGCAAATATGTGAGAGGTTTAGGAAAAGGTAAGGATGCTTGTAGGGCCTTTATGGATTTTGAAAAGGCTTATGACAGGATAAGTAGGAGAGCACTTTGGGAGGTTTTGCTGATTTATGGGATTGGAGGAAAGATGTTACGAGCAGTAGAGATGTTCATTTTCAAAAACCCATCAACCAGGAGATTTAGCTCTAAGAGTATGATGTTTGGTCTCAGGAATTGGCCCAAGATCTCTCACAATCTATTTTGGCAATATTCCTTGCACCTTTTCACATATGGAGAGCTGACAACTGCTTGCCTCTCCTTACTACTCCCTACGATTTGTTTATTTGTTTTTTTATCATTCGTCCATTTGTTTGATTCTCATTTATTATTAGTTATATGTCTATTATTATTTACTAATACCTGTTTGTTTATTATTTAACTATACCTATGCATTTATATATGTATTTTATTTATTATTTACATTATTATAGTTTTTATTTATTCGTTTATCGTTATGATGTTTTTTTTTTTTTTTTTTTAAATTTTTATTGTTTTTTTTTATTGTTTTATGGTTTTTTTTTTTTTTTTTTTTTTTTTTTTTTTTTTTTTTTTCATCCGACCTAGATATGGACCAAAAGGTCTCCTATTGGCATAGTCCACCTTTGTACTCTGAGCTGCTGACAAAGAAAGTCTCTTGCACTCACACAACACAGACAGTGGTCCAAAGTTTCACCCCAGAGAGATCATCTGTGGCTGCTGCAGCAGCATGTACTAAGGGCTTTCCACCTCCTGAAATTCGAAGTAAAATATATTGTTATTGAAATGGAACACAAAATTTCTTTGAGAAAAAATATGTATATTGTTGTCACTGCTGTGTTAATATTTGTTGTACGATTTGTGGGCAGGAGGCAGGGATGACCGTTCATCCACAAGGAGCTAAGAGGAGAGGGAGGAAAGGGTGGATGGGAGTGGGTACATGCTTTTGACTTGGCTACCCCCCTTACAAGAGGGAAAAAAGCCCTTAGTGTTTAGATAGACGAGATTTGTTCTCAGTCTCCAATGTAGCCAAAGATAGATGCCAGCACTAGATGCATACATACATACATAAACCAAGGCATTTTCCCCCTTACAAGGGAGGTAGCCAAAAAGAAAAGGCATAAAATCATTCCCATCCATTTCATTCCAAAATACACTCCACTCCCCTCCACCCTCCCTCTTATCTTAGCACCTCCTGGATGACAGGTCATCCCTGCACTAGATGCAGTCACAACAAATAAGACAGAACTTGTCCCTGTACATAAACCAGCGTTCACATTTATAGGCAACACAGCGTTTCTTACGATTCATAAGCCGACATATTGGCTCGTGCCAAATACATTAATGTTGCAGATTTGGTGTAAGAGAGAAGGCAACATTTTGGCTGTATGCATCTGGGCCATATCATTTATATATTTATTTATTTTTATTTTTTATGTTTTAATGGATGGCAGTGAATTGATGTTGTTGGATAAGTGGGAAATATTTCTTAAGTGACTGAGGAGTAAAAGTGAAAATGAAGACGAAACTGATTGCAATGAGCCAAGTCTGTCAACAGTGAAAGTGCAGTGAGAGGCTTACGGCAAGATTGTCTTCCTTAACTGAAATTATTAGATGAATTGCTGTTGAAAGGTAAGTTGTGTGAATTTTTTCTCTCTCTCCCTCTCCCTCTCTGTCTCTCCCTTCCTTCCCCTCTCTCTCCCTCCCCTTCCTCTCTCTCTCTCCCTTCATCCTCTCTTTCCCTTTCTCTCCCTCTTTTCGTCCCCCTCCCCATCTCTCTCCCTCTCTCCCTCCCTCCCTCTTCCTTCACTGTTTCTCTCTTTCACACTCCCTTTCTCTCTCTCTCTCTCTCACTCACTCACTCACTCACTCACTTTCACACTCCCTCTTTCTCCATCCCTCTCTCGCTCCATCTTTCTCCATCTCTCTCTTTCTCTCCCCCTCTTTTCTCTTTCTCCATCCCCTCTTTTCTCTTTCTCCATCCCTCCTCCCTCTCCTTCTCCCTCTATTTCCCTCCCCTCTCCCTCTCTTCTCTCTCCTCTCTCTCTCTCTCTCTCACTCACTCACTCTCCCTTTCTCCTCCTCTCTCCTCCCTCTCTCCCACCCTGTTCCCTTCTCTACTTTCTCTTTCTCCCTCCCCCTCTCTCTCTCCCCCTACCTCCCCTCCCTCTCTTCTCACTTTCTCCCTCCCCTATCTCTCTCACCCTCTCTCTCCCCTCTCTCTCTCACCCTCTTCTCTCCCCCTCTCCTTTCCTCTCTCTTCACTCCCAATCACCCCCTCCATTTCTCTTTCCCTCTCCCTCTCTCCTCTCGCTCACTCACTCTCTCCCCAACTCTCATACCCTCTCTCCCTTCCTTCTCTCTCTCCCTCCCTCTCTCTCTCCCTCTCTTCTCTCCCCCTCTCCTCTCCCTTCTCTCTCATTCACCCCCTCCTTTTCTCTCTCCCCCCCTGTTAGAAATAGTTAATTTATTTTGCATTTCATTGTGGTTAAAGATATGGTAATGTTTACTCTCAGCGTAATTAACAAGAGATTACAGTTTTGATAGTTACATCATATTTTTAGTGTTCAATTACACTCAAAGTCGACAAAATGTAAGTTATCCCCATTACTGCGAAGAATATGTCAGGTGGGCAAATGTTTCACCGCAAGGGATTCAAAAATTAATATTTTAAAGTAGAAACTTCACATGAAAAACATTAGAAATGTAACAGTTGAAATAAATAAATAAATTCCTTAATCATGGGAAATGCACCACTATTACACATCATTACCTATGAATTCATTGTTCTCATGACTTAGAAAGTCATTCTGATTGTAGCAACGCAACGAACAGGTTTGAATTCCATTACGTTACCACCATTTTCGTCTTATTTTCTTGTGCAATTTCAGTCGCAAAGGAATTCCAGAGAAATAAGAAATTGTGTGGAAAATATAAATATCGGTGATATAGTAGGGATAATCATAATGGTGATAAAAAATAGTGACTAATAAAATTGTAATAAATATTAAATGGTAATCACGATGATAAAGTAATGATTTATATTGAATTATACCCGCACAGTACGTTTAACTCCCATTGAAATTAACCTTTGTTCGTTTGAGGAATGAAGTGACGTCATGTCGCTTTAAAAACTGGAAACTTGGCGTGACTCGACTCCGAGCCTTTCAATACTGTTCCGTATGTGATATAAATATTAAAAGAGATGCAAACTTTTTTATTCACATGTAGTGTTAACTGCGGATGAGAAATACAATTTATTGAAACCTCGTTTTCTTGCGATTCTATCCTACCTATCTTAGATTGTCTGATGTCAACCAATGAGGCAGAAATATGTTAATTACGTTACCGTATTGAAGATGTTGAAGTGCAGCTCACGTCTCCAGTCGACTCGCGCTTTGTACCTCGCAATGAATGCTTGGGCACGTCAATGGTCTATTTCTTCAGATTGGCGATTAAAATGGAATCGTTCTTTTGTTTGAGTGTGTATATATATATATTGGCGACGGTCATGGATTGTATGATTGATGTCGCTGTCCACTAGCGAATTATTCACATATATATATATATAATATAGTATCATAGATGAAGATATGATATCAGGTCGCCTATATAGTTGGAGGAGTGCAGTATATTAAAATGATAATAGTAATTATGATCATTTTAAGAAATTGCTCTTCCAACTCGGCGACCTGATATTTTCTTGAAGAGTGGTTGTGTTGAAAGGATTTAGGTTAGACTTGTCACGCAGTTTTGCACAAGTACATGAGTTTGCACTACCAGCGTATTAGAAATGTATCCACACAAACCAGCTTGCTGATGTAGTAATATTGAGCTCGCCAGCTATCTCAGCGGTGAATAATATTGATAGATTTCCCCATTATAAACATATATAATATCAATTGATAAGTAATTTATAAAGGTACTACATCATGTCTTGTTTAGTATGTGATACTTTCCCCAGTCTTAGTAATTCTGCAATACTTCATATATTGTTTTTTTATGCTTTACTAATTTTTCGATATAGAGGTAAATGTTAACGGAAATAACTTGATTACTCAACTATGGTCTACGTCGTCGTTGAGAAACTGTCTAGTGCTGTTGTTACCTTCAGTTATTTCTCACTAGTATTCCCTATATAACTCTATTATTAGCCTACACGTTAACTCTTATGATTTTAGTAGTACCCCCCCACCCTAACCTAGCTAGCTTCTGTATTTTCTCCCTCAAAACTTATTCTACTCCCGCAGACCCCCTTTCCCTTGGAGTGTCTTCCTCTCATTGTCCTACGTGTGACGGTGTGACCATTGCTCCGTACTAAGGATGGCAAACCTCGCACATTAACACCCCCAAGATATAAGTTAAGTTTGTTTTATATACCGATTTCTTAACGGAAATATTTCAATCGTGACTATTTTTCCGGCACTAATTTTTTTTATAGAAATTTGAGTAGCATATGTAAAGAAACAATCACTAATTCCCTTCATACATGGAAGAAAAATTGCATATGATATATGACTCAAAAGAAGATGAACTGATTATTAACTTGACAAGTATCCGTTTGGTAAATCTTCGATGTTTTGAATGTCGATATTTTGCGCTCGGCTGGGCGGACCAGATGCGGCAGAGAAGGGGAGAAGGCGGGAAAATAATGTAAACAAACTTGACAATCGAGGGCTGGAAACCATCTAATCGGCAGATGGTCCGAGAGGGGAAAATTTTCTATTATAATCAGATGGGGCAACAAAAGTGTAATAGGATGTATGGTGTGTGTATCGGTTTTATCCGTGAAATAGGGAATTTTTTTTTTATTCAGTTTGTTTTCTTGTCGTTTTATTTATATTCTTTCCTTTTTATTGTATATTCTTTTTTCTCATTTTCTTTTTTCTTTGCTTAGTTGTCGACTAACAGAAAAGGAAACAACGGCTTCATTGACGAGTTGTCTTTGTTGATATGTAGGACAGCCTTTACCTTATATGGCGCTCGTACACAGTCGTGGTCGAAATCTCTGAGGCAAGTTTCTACTGGTATCCAGCTACAGTGTCGCCTAGCGATTTTATCCGGTACACACGCAAACACACAATAGGTAAGAAATCATGACGGATCGTTATAAATGAAAATTTCTGTATTTCTTCCTTTTCTTTTCCGTTGTTTTCTACGTCGTCGTCATTATTTTCTTCTTTTTCTTTTCTTGATTGTCGTTATAGTCTTTATTCTGAAAATTAAATTAAAGAAAATGTAGTCGTAGCGATGTCTACTTAGGCCTGACTTTAATATTAATTTTATTGTAGCTGTCGCCAGGTGATTTCATTCACTATAAAGACACATTCCTCCAGACTCGAGGTTCATCCTTGGGCGAGCTTCCAGGGAGACCCCGACCCCACTCACTCGTTACCTGACGGATGAGATGAAGGATTTCCTAGATTCCGAATTTTAGGTTTACAATAGAGAGAACAGTCCATATAAGTCATAAATTATTAAATAGCTGTCGATCACGAGTGCAGCACGTGATCCAAGCCCCATTGTGGACCCCCGCAAAAACACGAGCAATAGAAAACGTCTCATCTTACGATTGGTCAACTCTCCTTTGATGGGGTTGGTATGTCCCGTTCTTGGGCAAGCGTGCTGGCGTATGATCGATCACGGTGAGCGTGATTGATGGCCTTCATTTATTCGTTGACACTTTGATCGTGTGTAGCACAGTTGCGTGCAAAAGTCTTTCAACACGCTTATCATGTTCTGTCCATTTTCTATGCAAGAAAATACCCTATACCGCAAAGTACTGTATAGAGATACATAATATATAGAATATATATCAGTTGTATGAAAATATGTATACATGGAATATATAAAATATATATTAATTGTGTAGATGTAGAGATGTACAAACTTATGAAAGACATATTAATTGTGGAAATGTGTGACCATATGAAATATGTAGAGTATATATTGTGTGAATATGTGAATACATAAAACGTGATTCACACACTGTGTAAAAGATATGAATGTATGGAATATATGAAATATGTAGAATATAATACTAGGAAACATATATACTAAAGACCAGAGCTGGGCGCGTTCCTAAATGCGTTCCTCGGTCCGTTCTACTTTAGTTTGGCCGTGGTTAGCGCTTCCAAAATATGAAAAAAAATATATAGTATTGGTATAGTACGTATGTGGCCTACCGAACATTTATCTTTGGTATAGTATTATGTGGCCTACCGGACTTTTATTTCGGTAGGAACCTGTCTCTATTTTTTGTGTGGGAGCGCTAACCGCGGCCAAACCAAAGCTGAACGCACCGAGGAACGCGCCCAGCTCTGCTAAAGACACTGGAATTTTCAAAATACTTTTGCAACAGACTGCGTGGTGGTCATTGCTGGTAGTGCATAGACCCTGGTGCCCTTTAGCCAGAAAGAAATGACTAAAGTCAATCGTTATTTGGAGAGTGGGTACGAATGACGTCATCTTTGACTGGTGCAACACTGTGACGTCATAAAGGGGGAAATGTTTTGTGTGTGTGTGAGAGAGAGAGAGAAGTGGAATCGGAGGGAGAGAGTGAGGAAGGGAAGGAGGGAGGGAGGATAGAAAGTTGGAGAACATGGCAGGTGGTGGGGTATCAGTGGGCAGACAATCAGATGTTGTAAATTAATTGATAATAACAGGGAGGGGAAGGGGAGGAGGAGGTGGAATATTTTGTTTATTAATTTCTTTCTTCGTTTATCTGATATTCGTTTGGTTTTCACTTTCGTCTTGGGTCCTGTAACTTGTTTACTTCAAATTGTCTGGCCTTCACCAAAATAACATCTGTGGAGTGCCTTATAGAACACACACATTATACATACATACATATGTATATATATATATATATATATATGTATATATTATATATCTATAATATATATATGTGTGTGTTTGTGTATGTATATATATATATATATATATATATATATATATATATATATATACTGTTGAATGCTAAAGCACATGTGGTATCAACTATTTTTAGAGAACATTTCTCTAACTTTCTAAGTATAATTTTCTCTTCATGGTTCAAACTCTGGAGGAAAGTACTTAGAAAGTTAGAGAAATGTTCTCTAAAAATCATTCATGCCACATGTGCTTTAGCATTCCACAGTAATTGTTTAAGAGAAAGGCTTTGCCCAAAAGGTGTATATATATATATTCTGTTGAAGACGACAGCAAATTCATTAGAAATTAATTTCTTTCTTAAGCTTTCTAGCTTTCTGAAAGTAGATTTCTGGGGAAATGAGAGGGGAAGAAGCAAATTTCCAATTGACATTGGTAACTTATATTAACACAGAAGTCTATGTTATATACAAAATAAATGAAAATAAAGAAAACACAGTATAATAAACCCAAGACGTTTCGCAGATCGTTCTGCATCTTCAGTTGGAATGAAGGGAAGTGTGACCAAGACGAGTATAAATATGTATAAAGGCAAAACTTGGAGAGGTCACTTAATGACTCCTCTGTTTGGCTGGCGCTATTTGGTTGGTTCCTAAGCCAAATAGCAGAGGATAAAATGTCATGCCTTAGGCGATCGGCTAGGCTTAGGAACCAACCAAATAGCGCCAGCCAAACAGAGGAGAGTCATTAAGTGACCTCTCCAAGTTTTGCCTTTATACATATTTATACTCGTCTTGGTCACACTTCCCTTCATTCCAACTGAGATGCAGAACGATCTGCGAAACGTCTTGGGTTTATTATACTGTGTTTTGTTTATTTTCATTTATTTTGTATATAACATAGACTTCTGTGTTAATATAAGTTACCAATGTCAATTGGAAATTTGCTTCTTCCCCTCTCATTTCCCCAGAAATCTACTTTCCGAAAGCTTAAGAAAGAAATTAATTTCTAATGAATTTGCTGTCGTTTTCAACAGAATATGCTTAAAAGAGAATCTCCTGCCACGCTTCACGAATATATATATATACATATATGTGTGTATATATGTATATATATATATACATGTGTGTGTATATATGTATATATATACACATATATGTGTGTGTGTGTGTGTGTGTGTGTGTGTGTGTGTGTGTGTGTATGTATATATGCAATATATATATATATATATATATATATATATATATATATATGTATGGAAGAAAGTATACGCTGGACTCGACGTTTGACAATTATTTCCGACGTTTCGAACCCCGGACAGGGTTCGAAACGTCGGAATAAATTGACGAACGTCGAGTCCAGCGTATACTTTCTTCCATAAAATGGTTCCTGGACTCCAGCTATTTTCGAATATATATATATATATATATATATATATATATATATATATATATGTATACATATATATATATGTATATATATATATATGTATATATATATGCACTTCCCTCAACTTACCATATATATATATATATATATATATATATATATATATATATATATATATATATATATATATATATATAAAATATAACATATTAAGATACATACCTCCTCCTCCCTCTTCCTCCTCCTGTACCTCCTTCTCCTCCTCCTTGTATGTCACCACAGTAGTAGGTTGTAAGGGAACACCTCTCTCTCTCTCTCTCTCCTCCAGGTGTGACGCAACCTCGGATTTGTTTACAAGAGTGCTTACGTCACGGAGTCTCGCCTCTCTCTCTCTCTCTCTCTCTCTCTCTCTCTCTCTCTCTCTCTCTCTCTCTCTCTCTCTCTCACACACACACACACACACACACACACACACACATACGCACACACACAAAACTCCCCGCCCACGAGAGTTGGAGTAACAACTCGCAGCGCAGCGATAGTGAAATTATTTCAGCCCTGGGCGGGATTCGAAGACGGACCGCCGTAGTGGCAGCCGGTAACTCTACCAACTGCGCCATCGAGTCGTATTTGTGTGTGTGTGTGTATAACAAAGAACGGCCAAGACAAAAAGAGAGAGAGAGAGAAATGAAGCCGAGAGGGCGCAGCACAAAAGGCCCGCATAGCACCGCCCCTGGAAGGACAGGGAAAGGAACATTTAAGCCAATTAGCCCGTAGACGGCAGAGACCTTTTGTCTTATGTTGTTCTGTCTGCCGCCGCCGCCCGGACATT
The DNA here is from genome assembly GCF_046742065.1 of Oratosquilla oratoria. NCBI lineage: Eukaryota > Metazoa > Arthropoda > Malacostraca > Stomatopoda > Squillidae > Oratosquilla > Oratosquilla oratoria. The sequence goes on from NC_134805.1 coordinate 22,993,086, forward strand.
TCATTCAGCCGAGGGAAAATCCCCACCACCACCAATCGTTTATGGAGAAAACGTTTCCTTGGGGAGAAACGTCGAAAACGTTTAAACAATGACACTAATTAGCACTAGAGGACTTCAGTAGAACCCTTACGGACCCGAGTTACGCAACATTCTAGGGTGGTCAGAGACCCGTTTTCCAATCACACACCAAAAAAAAAAAAAAAAAAAAAAAAAAAAAAAAAAATTATATATATATATATATATATATATATATATATATATATATATATATATATATATATATATATATATATATAAATGCTGGTACATTGTGACAAGTTGATGAAGGTGGAAAAAGAAGTCACGGGTCTAGTTCCGAGTTCCTGAGTTTATTCCTGACCGGTTTAGCTCTATGCTTCTTCAGAGGAATGTGACTCTGGAGTGAAGCTGGCGGTATACATAGTCTGAGTAAGACCGCGTTCCCCACCTTCATCAACTTGTCACAATATACCAACATATATATATATATATATATATATATATATATATATATATATATATATATGTATATGCAATAAAAACACTAGGAGCGTGTGTTCACAAATGCGTAAATAACCACTAGGAAAAGTAAACTAACGAAGCAGAGCGCTTTCGTGTAATTACATCTGCACTGAAGATGTAATTACACGAAAGCGCTCTGCTTCGTTAGTTTACTTTTCCTAGTGGTTATTTACGCATATATATAAGTGTATATATATACATACATACATATATATATATATATATGTACATATATATGTATATATATATATATATATATATATATATATACATATATATTACAATTATTCCTTCCTGCTGATCTCCTCACGATGTATTTTAGCGGTTCTTAATCCCCCAGGGGTATCGTTTGGGGTTTCTTAGGGGGTCCCAAAGGATTCGGGAGAATAATATAATTTCATATCACTTAGACAAAATGTTGTAGCACATATGTAAATAATAATCACGAGGAACCCACAGTCGAAATAAAAGGAAGCATTAGAAGAAATTGTAACTTCTATTAGCCGAAATATAGAAGTTACACTTTCTTCTAAAGTTTCCTTATATTCCGACTGTGGGTCCTTCGTGATTATAATTTCATATGTTTGAAATCAGACACTTGGGTTTTCACCAGTTTGGTGAGTGTAACAAAGGTCACAAGTGCTTTGGCTTGCTACAGTAAGCATATCAACCACAATCAGTGTTTTATCTTGCCTTTTCACAAGGTTCACAGTTTCAAAATTTCTTAAAGAGATTAAGGTAAGAGTCTTGGTGGGTCATCATAGGATGGGAAAGGTCAATAATCTTTGGTCTATGCAGTAATGAGCACCGCTTTCATGAGTCCAACCTTTGGGAGGGATAGTGACCCCAAGTGTTGGTCATTGCTGACAATATAGAATACACAAACGCTATACAATCTGGTTCTTATAATTCACCACGACTTTCACTGAAATCAAAATGTGTATAGAGATGACGAGCATTGATTTACTAAAATAGTAATAACAATAATTGATAATTAAATGTTCCTGAGGTCACTACCCGTTGAACAGAATCGGCTGGCGACAGAATTAAAGATACAAGTCGGGTAAGTTAGTGAAGACGGATTAAGTGTTTCATTATGTACGGGTCTTGTTGGGCTACATCTCCTTCCCCCCCCCCACACACTCCCACCCCCCAAAAGGGGGAGACGGTGGGAGGGGTAGGGGGGGGAATGTGGTCTGTGGGAGTAGAGCTATGACTCAGAGGGAGGGAGGGAGTGGGGGGTTCCCTCTCCCCATGCGGGCTGGCACAGTCACGGAAAGATCTCCCGACTTCGTCGTCAGGTTCTTCGAGGTCCCCCAGACCTCGACCGCCGAACTCCGGGGTGTAGGTGTCGTTCTTAGTTCGTTTCGTTTGTCTTTGTGTTTTATGTATTCGTTTGTTTATTCGGTTATCGTTTATTTTTTTCTTTTTAGTCTTTATTTTGTTATTTGGTTTTCGTTCATTTGTTCGTTGTTTGTTTGTTCTTTCTCCGATCGTTCTCTTCTTTCTTCTTTTGTTTGTTATTTTGTTCCTCAGCAGACGGAGACACAAACATCTCGGGAGACAAAGTTTCCATTGT
>NC_134805.1:23000204-23007704 GCF_046742065.1 Oratosquilla oratoria
TGCACATGCACATCCGCACGTGCACATTCAGGGGGGGGGGAGGGACCAATACCACATGACACCCGGCATCTATATAGCTTCCTCCCCCTCCTCCCACTCCTCCTCCTCCTCCCCCTTCCTCCTCCACCCTTCCCCCCTCCCTTTCTCCTCCTCCCTTCCTCCTCCTCCTCCCTTCCTCCTCCTCCTCCCTTCCTCCTCCTCCTGTCATCTCCCCTCCTCCTCCTCCTGCTCCTGCTCCTTTTCCTTCCTTCCTCCTCCTCCTACTCCTCCCCTCCTCCCCACGTCCTCTTTTTTTCCTCCTCCTTCTCTTCCTTTTTCTTCTCTTATTTTCACCCTTATGTTTCTCCCCTTCTTATTCCTCCTCCTCCTGTTCCTCTTCCTCCTCTTACTCCTCCCCTGCCATTTCTTCCTCCATCTCTTCCTTCATCACTTTCTCCTCATCCTCCTCTCTTCCTCCTACACCTATCCATCTTTCCCTCCCCTATTCCTCCTCCTCCTATCTTCCTCCTCCTCCCCTTCTTCCTCCTCCTCCGCTTCCTCCTCCTCCTCCTCCTCCTCCTCTGTTCCTCTTCCTCCTCTTACTCCTCCCCTGCAATTTCTTCCTCCTCCATCTCTTCCTTCACCACTTTCTCCTCCTCCTCCTCTCTTCCTCCTCCACCTATCCATCTTTCCCTCCCTTATTCCTCCTCCTCCTATCTTCCTCCTCCTCCCCTTCTTCCCCCTCCTCCTTCTCTTCCTCATCCTCCTCCTCCTCCTCCCCTGTTCCTCTTCCTCCTCTTACTCCTCCCCTGCCATTTCTTCCTCCTCCATCTCTTCCTTCACCACTTTCTCCTCCTCCTCCTCTCTTCCTCCTCCACCTATCCATCTTTCCCTCCCCTATTCCTCCTCCTCCTCTCTTCCTCCTCCTCCCCTCGTCCTCCTCCTCCTCCTCCCCTTCTTCTTCCTCCTCCTCCTTCTCCTCCTCCTCCTCCCCATCTTCCTCCTCCTCTTCCTCCCCCCCACAGCCCACCCCTCCCCTCCCCGCCGTTTGCCCTTTGAACAGACAAGCTGAGAGGAGGAGGAGGAGGAAGGGACATTGCATCACCTCCTCCTCCTCCTCTTCATCCTCTTCATCCTCCGCCTGCTCCTTTTTCTCTTCCTCGTACTCCGCCCTTCTCCTCTTCTTCCTTCTCCTCTTCTTCCTTCTCCTCCCCTCTTCCTCCTCCTTCTCCTCTTCCTCCTCTTCTTCCTCCTCTTCCTCCTCCTCTTCCTCCTCTTCCTCCTCCTCCTTCTCCTCTTATTCCTCCTCTTCCTCCTCCTCCTTCTCCTCTTCTTCCTCATCTTCCTCCTCCACCTCCTCATCTTCCTCCTCTTCTTCCTCCTCCTCCTTCTCCTCTTCTTCCTCCTCCTCCTCATCTTCCTCATCTTCCTCCTTCTCTTCCTCCTCCTCCTCCTTCCCCTCTTCCTCCTCTTCTTCCTCCTCCTCCTCTTCTTCCTCCTCTTCCTCCTTTTCCTCCTCCTCCTCCTCCTCCTCCCCTCCTCATGACTAACCTCTTCATCCCCGTTCTTGATTCTTCCTCTCCTCATTTCCATAATTGCTTACTTCAGCCATGATCCTTCCTGCCCTCCTCCTCCTCCTCCTCCTCCTCCTCCTCCTCAGTCCCTCTCATTTATCTCCTCTCTCTTTCCCTTCATTAAAATTCTCTTTCATTATGTTGTGAGGTTCCTCTCTTCCCATAGATCTTCTCTCTCTTTCTCTCTCTCTCTCTCTCTCTCTCTCTCTCTCTATATATATATATATATATATATATATATATATATATATTCTTTTCTATATCTCTATCTCTATGTCTGTCTCTCACTCTCTCTCTCTCTCTCTCTCTCTCTCTCTCTCTCTCTCTCTCTCTCTCTCTCTCTCTCTCTCTCTCTCTCTCTCTCTCTCTCTCTCTCTCTCTCTCGCTGGCTCTCTATCTATCTCAATCTCTCTGTCGCCCATTTTCCCGCCCTCCTTTCCATTGTCTCATAAAGTGGAACACAAGTACCTTGGGCGACCACCCCTTCCACCCCATCCACTTCCTCCACCCTTTCCAACTCCTCCTCCTCCTCCAGCCCTTCCCCCTCGCTCTTCCTCCTCCTCCTCCTCAACCTCCACCCTCATCTCATTTTTACCTCTTTCTTTGCCTTTCCTTGTCTCTTACCCAGAGTGTGCTTACCTTCTTACCTATGTAAAGTTTACCTTCTTTCTTCCCTATGTAGTGTATTTACCTCAGTATTGTATTATTATTTTTATATATATTTTTTTCTATCTTTTTCGAAGCGGTCCCCAGTTTGAACTGCGACCTCAGTCGATCGTTACCCCCAACTTAGGACCAGGTTGGGAGGTCGCAGAATTGATGGGGTTGACACACAACCCCCCTTTCACCTCTAGACGACCCAATTCCAACATGTCCTCCTCCTCCTACTCCTCCTCCTCCTCCTCCTCCTCCTCCTCCTCCTCCTCCCTCTCTCCCTCCCTCCCTTCCACCGCCTTCGTGAATTCTTTCCTCTCCTCCTCCTCCTCCTCCTCTTCTTCCGTCTCTTCCTCCTCTTTCTCCTCCACCTCCTCTTCCTCCTCCTCTCCCTCCCCTCCACCGCCTTCGTGAATTCTCTTCTCTCCTCTCCTCCTCCTCCTCTTCCGTTTTCTCCCCTTCTTCTCCTCCACCTCCTCTTCCTCCCTCCCTCCCTCCCTCCCTCCCTCCCTTCCACCTCCTTCGTGAATTCTCTCCTCTCCTCCTCCTCTTCTTCCGTCTCCTCCTCCTGCTTCTCCTCCACCTCCTCTTCCTCCTCCTCCTCTTCCTCCTTCTGCTTCTCCTCCTCCTCCTCTTCTTTCTCCTGTTTTCCTCTTCCTTCTCTTCCTCCTCTTCCTCCTCCTCCACCACTTTCGTAGTCCTTTCCCAACGCCCCATTTTCTGTCAGAGATTGACTTGAATGAAACTCTCTCTCTCTCTCTCTCTCTCTCTCTCTCTCTCTCTCTCTCTCTCTCTCTCTCTCTCTCTCTCTCTCTCTCTCTCTCTCTCTCTCTCTCTCTCTCTCTCTCTCTCTCTCTCTCTCTCTCTCTCTCTCTCTCTCTCTCTCTCTCTCTGTGTGTGTCTGTCTTTCTCTCCCTTTCTTTCAGTCCATTTCGCCTCCGAGACACAGCAGCCACCTGTACATTTGTCATTATCATTATTATTGTTATTATCGTTATTATTATCATTATTATTGTTATTATCGTTATTATTATCATTATTATTATTATTATTACTATTATTATTATTATTATTATTATTATTATTATTATTATTATTATTATTTTATTATTATTATTATTATTATTATTATCATTATTATTATTATTATTACTATTATTATTATTATTATTATTATTATTATTATTATTATTATTATTATTTTATTATTATTATTACCATTATTGTTATTATCATTATTATTATTATCATTATCATTATTATTATCATTATTATTATCATTGCTATTATTATTATTATTGTTATCATTATTATTATTAATACTGTTATCATTAATATTATTGTTGTTGTTATTATTGTTATTTCTATTACTTTTATTAATCTTCTTCCTCTTATACTTCTACTTCTTTTTCTTCTTCAACGAGGCTGACATGAAGCGCATTTTGTAAATTGCCGTCACGGGAAACGAAGCATTCCATATCTTGAGAAATCGCCGCCTGTTCCCACTACGAGGAATTAATCTGTCAGATATGTGAGGATTTCCCCCAAGAAGAAAAAGGCGGGGGTGGTTGGGGGGGGGGGGGAATTCCTTCAAATGCCCGGCCGTCGCTTCAAGGGAAATAGCTGCCCCACACACTGATGTCTGTCTGTCTGTCTGTCTGTCTGTCTGTGGGTTTGAACATTTGTCCCACATTCCTCTTCTTCTTACTCCTCCTCTTCATTCCCTTCCTCCATCTCCTCTTTCTCTCGTACTCCGTCTCCTCATTCTCTTTTCCTCCTCCTCCTCCTCCTCTTCCTCTTCAATCTTACAAGTACAGGCGTCGTCAGTTTTGCCTGTCACCGTCGTTTCCCCCCTCTCTCTCTCTTTCTCTCTCTCTCTCTCTCTCTCTCTCTCTCTCTCTCTCTCTATATATATATATATATATATATATATATATATATATATATATATATATATATATATATATATATATATGTATATATATATAATATATATATATATATATATATATATATATATATATACCCTCTCTCTCTCTTTCTTTATCTTTCTTTTCCTAAGTTTTATTCAGCCGAGGGGGCGGGACGAGTTGGCGCCGAGAGGGGGTTGGGGAGGTGGGAGGTGGGGGTGGCACGCATCTACTGAATAAGAATAGATTGCCCAGTTTGACATGACTTTTGGAAGCGACTGTACCCAAAACTGCGCAGTTGATGTCCTGTTCTGTCCTGGTCTGCGCAGCGCATTTGTGAGTAGAGAGGGCCTGGGGAGGGGGGAAGGGGGGGAGGGAGAGGAGGATTTCTTTTTTTTTTTTTTTTTTTTTTCAATTCGGGAGTGAGGAATCACTCCCACGGGCTTTGTTTGAGGAGGAAGACGAAACTTGGGGTTGGCTGGGGGCGGAGAATGCTTGTAGGTCTGCATGGATCGTCATTATTCTGGATCACGTGTTAGACTCGTGGTAGATAACTATCAGAGCTGGGCGCGCTCCCCGGTGCGTTCCTCGGTGCGTTCCGCTTTAGTTTGGCCGCGGTTAGCGCTCCCAAACTATTAAAGCAATATAGGTGCCGGTATAGTATGTGGCCTACGAAAATTCCCTTTGGTATAGTATTATGTGGCCTCCTACCGGATTTTTATTTCGGTATGAACCTTCTGTCTCTTAATTTTCAGTAGTTTGGTAGCACTAACCACGGCCTAACTAAAGCGGAACGCACCTAGGAAAGCACCGAGGTACGCGCCCAGCTCTGATAGCTACTACCCTTTTGGAGGAGAGCTTGGAGGTGTGTGTGTGTGTGTGTGTGTGTGTGTTTGTGTGTGTGTGTTTACCTAGTTGTATTTTACGGGAAGGGGAGCTATGCTCGTGGTGTCCCGTCTCCATATCTCATTTTATCTAGTCTATTGTTTGTGTGTGTGTGTGCGTGTGTGTGTGTGTGTGTGTGTGTGTGTGTGTGTGTGTGTGTGTATGTGTGTGTGTCTGTAGACATTTAGTCCTGAAATCAATCATATTCCCACACAACTCAAGTTTTAGATACTTGGACTAGAAAAAATTCAAACTAGCCTAACCTGACCTAACCTACCCAAATTTACTCTTTTGCTTCTATGAATTTTCTCTGGGTACTTTTGATGATATCGCCCAGCCCTCCCCAGGCAGCCTTCTGGGGGCTCGTAACTCGATCCCAGAACCCGTGGTCGATAAACTTCTGACCGATAGGGACGTACAGATGCTGAGGACGCAGTTGAACGCGACATGACGTCACACTTCAACACGACTTACAATAAATAAACAAAAAAAAAATGAATCAATAAATAGATACAGAGATATATCAATACATAAATCAATAACTAAAATATATAGATATATTGATTTATTTATAGATAATTAAGTAAATAAATTAAACAACTTTTTCGCCCTCAAACTCGTTCTTTCTTTTCTTCCCTCTTCCTCCCTTCCCCTCACTTCGGGATGGTCCAGCTCCCCTGTCTTGCCTCTCTTAGGCATTCCCCTCTTTCTTTCTCTTCCTCCTCCTTCTCCTCGTCCTCCTCATCCTCCTCCCTCTCAGCCACACCTCCATCAGAAGACCTTGTAGCAATTTAGGCAATTAGTTCTTGTCCTTGTTGGCGTCGTCGTCGTCGTCGTCGTCGATCTCTTGGTTGTACTCTTGGACCAATTACTTCATGATTATCTATTCAAAATGCAGACCATGTGCCTAAATATATATATATATATATATATATATATATATATATATATATATATATATATATATATATATATATATATATATTATACGAGATATAGATATTGTATATATGTATACAATTTATATATATATGTATATATATATATATATATTCATATATATGTGTATACATTACAAATATGTACAAACAAATGTACATTCATGTTTAAATACATACATACATACATATTTACGTACTTTGCAAACATCCCATCCTTGAGAAGCGGAGAGTTGTTGGAAGAACTCAATAGATCCTATTTGAGTTGATTTCTCCATTAAGACGTAGAGAGGAACAAAAATCTTCTCCAGACAGTGATATCTATAACAGCTGTTCCTCGTGGAAGAGGTTGGTAGTTTCTTGAGCAATTGTGCCTTAATCCTGATTCGGATCTTATTAGGTTTAATCAGTCTGGGTGGAGTGGGTGGGGGCAGTTTAGCCCCAATGACAGTGGTGGTGGTGGTCAGCAGTTCCAATGTTGTCAGTTGAGTTTCGTTCTTCTTGTTTTTGCTGTTGTTGTCACCAGTGGCACTCTTACTCTCTCTCTCTCTCTCTCTCTCTCTCTCTCTCTCTCTCTCTCTCTCTCTCATAACATTACAATAGATAAAGAAAGATGAATGAAACTTATAGGGGGCAAGATATATATATATATATATATATATATATATATATATATATATATATATATATTCTAAAATACTTATCAATATATATATATATTTGTTTGTGTCAATTGACATTTGGAAATAAACTCATCTGCTGGGATTCGAACCCTCGCCTGAGCGGCTTGCGTCTTATAAGACGAAGATGGCGTGTTGGTACGATCTTCGTCTTATAAGACGCAAGCCGCTCAGGCGAGGGTTCGAATCCCAGCAGATGAGTTTATATATGTATTTGTTCTTTGGTAGAGTTTGGAAGTTTGAAAAGTTCCTCATCGTTATTCTGTCACATATTGGTACATGAAAAAAGATAAATAGATTAAGTAGATAAAGTTTCTTATAATTGAAAAAACCTCTTCTACCATTGGCATTTTTGGATTGAAAATAATAATAATAATAATAATAATAATAATAATAATAATAATAATAATAATAATAATAATAATAATAATAATAATAATAATAATAATAATATTAATAATAATAATAATAACAGTAATAATAATAATAATGGTAATAATAATAAAATAATAATAATAATAATAAACCCTCGTAGATAGACCAAAACACTGAGAACCCGCTGAAGATCTTTTCTCCCCAATTGTACATACGCACACTATGAGGTCGTCTGTTGTAACATTTCTGTTTCTTTTCTTTCTTCCCTTCTGATGAGAATGCCATCTCGCACCAGTGCCCCAAGTGTTTTGGTGGCAAGAGGCGTGGCCAGCAAAACCGAGCAGCCCTTGAACGCGTCGTCGTCGTCGTCGTCAGTTGTCGTCGATCCTGAAGACACGAGGATTTGGTGTTCTGAGAAACGGTGGTCTGTGTTTGCAAAGGAAAAAACAAATCAAGTGAATAGATAGATAATTGGATGAATAAAGAAATGAATAGATAAATAAAC
>NC_134805.1:23012704-23022704 GCF_046742065.1 Oratosquilla oratoria
CAACGAAGGGGAGAAGAGGGGAAAAGGGGGAAGTGGAAGGGAGAGGGTGAGCGGAAAGGGGTACCCAAGTGCCTCGGAATGGACAAGTAGGTCTAATTTGGTCCTCTACTCGGGGTTGGCTAACCACGTGATCGTGGACAACTAATTCTTGTTCATTCTGTAGTTGTTCTTTCTGTGTGTGACTCACCACTGTCTCGGATCACGTGTTAGACACGTGATCGACAGTTATTAACCTCCCGGATAAGAGCTCAGAGCTCAAATGTGGCCCGATCTATGGGTAATGCTGTCAAATAAAATAAAAAAAATAATAATAATAATCCGCTTTTGACATGAACAAAAATGTCTTCTGTGATAACTTGACCTACAGTTTGTGCAAATGAGATAATTTGATCATTAAGAAAATTCCCTCTCATAACAAGAAAGTGGTGTCTATTCAGGTCACGAGCAGACGTGGGACCCAAGAGCGGTATTACACTCTCCCCCCATCTCCCCCCTCCCTCCCCTCTCCCCTTCCCCTCCCCCTCCCCCTCCCAGGCTCCCACGACATCCTTTTCTTGTTTTTCTTTCCTGCGCGTAATATTTTTGTGCATTTGCGTCGCGTGTACCCTGAAGATGTCTCGACATACGAAACGTTAGGCATATACTGTTTCTTGTGCTTATATTCACACACACACATATATATGATATACATATACATGCATATATATATGTGTATATATATATATATATGTATATATATATATATGTATATATATATATATATGTGTGTGTGTGTATGTGTGTATATATAGTTGGTAGAGTTCTCGACTGCCACTACGGAGGGCCGGGTTCGAATCCCACCCAGGGCTGAAATAATTTCAGTATCGCTGCGCTGCGAGTCGTTACTTCAACTCTCGTGGGCGGGGAGTTGGGTGTGTGTGTGCGTGTAAGGTCACAACATTACCCATAGATCGGTCATATATGAGCTCTGAGCTCTCTTCCGGGAGGGAAATAGCTGTCCAACACGTGATCCAAGACCATGGTGAATCACACACACACACACACACACACACACACACACACACACACACACACACACACACACACACACACACACACACACACACACACACACACACACACACACACACACACACACACACACACACACACACACACACACACACACACATATATATATATATATATATATATACAATATATATACAGTATATATATAAGCCGCAAACCACAAGATGAGTAGTACCAACCGCAGCTGTGACGAAGTAAAACGTCGAAAAACGAATGAACTAAATCCTGCGCCATCATAAGATTCTCCCCACGGAGGAGGAGGAGGAGGAGTAGGATGGGGGAGCAATGACCTCCCCACCTGAGGCAGCACCTCCTCCTCTTCCCCTCCCCTCCTTGGCCGCGATGGCCATCCCTTCAGCTGAATAAAATCCTCCGGAGGACGATCATGTCCCCTAAGGCTTCTACAACATCTCCCGTTATCAAGCCTTCCCATTTGGTTCCAAGCGATTTTATTCACTCGCTGGCAACCCCACACTACTCAGAACTGCCTACTAGCGGTCGAATAAAATCGTCTTACGCCTGCAGGAATAAACCCTCTGCAGCGAAAGGCGTAAATCCTTCTTCCTGTTCATTAACATAGGTTGAGCTCCGGTGACGTCACACTCTGGTGGGCGGAGCCTGGAGGGTCGGGGTGGGGGATGGGGAGGCGGTGTCGTCCTGAAGCATTTGCTTTGAAACGCGCATTTGGTAGAGGTTCATTAAACGCGAGGGTGGTCGTCTGATGGAATTCGACAAGAATTCTGGATCCAGAGTTGTCGAGAATGACCGTACAGTCGCTTACCAAAGCCCTGTAACCATTTTTTTCTGTTATATATATTTTCTCCTCAGTGCACGAATATGGCGTTTGTTGTCAAGTGTTTATGTAGTAACGGCTGATTTTTTTTACGTCTATCAAGAATATGTTTTATATGATTAATATGAATATTTTTCATCCGTTTATCTTACGATACTATTCGTATGAAAATAGGACTAACATTGTTGAACTAAAAAAGAAAAAAAGATTAACAAGTGTAAAATGCCTTAATCTAAGAAGGGTGACAGGGGTCCCCCCCTCCCCCCTAGACCTATTCCAGGCCCCCCCTTTCGCAGCGCAGGCCTCCGTCCGCCCTCCCTCGATGACCCAAATCGCCGCCCAACCGCGGGTTTGGAGAGAATCGAGTGCGGAGCGGATCCGCAAGCGGGTTGACCCGCGCGACCTTTCCTCGTGTATTGTAAGTCGCCCCGGGAGCGAGCCGGAGCGAGCTGGAGCGAGCCACGTCCCCCCTCCCCCATCCCCTCCCCTCCCACCTCCACCTCCTTCTCCCACCACCCGCTCCAGCGCCTGACCCACAGCGAGGGCCACTGACCTCTGAGAGAGACAGAGCGAGAGAGAGAGAGAGAGAGAGAGAGAGAGAGAGAGAGAGAGAGAGAGAGAGAGAGAGAGAGAGAGAGAGAGAGAGAGAGAGGAAGAAAGAGAGACAGAGAGAGCAATAGGGATGGGGTGGGGGAGAGAGTATGGGGTGAGAGAGAGAGAGAGAGAGAGAGAGAGAGGGGGGGGAAGAGAGAGAAACAGAGAGAGCAATAGGGATGGGGTGGGGGAGAGAGTATGGGGTGAGAGAGAGAGAGAAGGTGGGTGCGGGAGAGAGAGTGGAGTGGGGGATAGAAAGAGAATGGGGTGCGAGAGAGAAAGAGAGGGGGGAGAGAGAGAGAGCGAGGGAGAATAGGGTGGAAGAGAGAGAAAGAGAGAGAGAGGGGGGTGAGGGCGGAAGGAGAGAGGCGTAGGCCAAAGAGAAAGTGATACAGAGAGAGAGAGAAACAAAGAGAGACGGGCAGCAGCAACACAAAGACTGAGAGAGGTAAAGAGAGAAGATACGAAGAGAGATATACGACACAGGGAAATAGAGAGATGAAGCTCACCGGAGTCTCCTTCACTCCCTCGGTACCTAAACACAAGTGACATCACTGTATGTTACACACACACACACACACACAGACACACCCGCGCGCGCGCACGCGCGCACATACACAGATACACTCATACACACATTCACATGCATACTCACACACACACACATATACTCATACTCACATCACACACACACACACACACACACACACACACACACACACACATATATATATATATATATATATATATATATATATATATATATATATATGTGTGTGTGTTGTGTGTGTATATGTGTGTATATATATGTGTATATATATATATATATATACATACAAACACACAAACACACACACACACACACATACACACAAACACACACATACACACACACACTCCTTGGAAATCTGCCTCGTTCTAGTGATCCAATTTTCACGTCAACATCCACTTTCTTCTCATTGATTCAACAGCTTCTCTCTCTCTCTCTCTCTCTCTCTCTCTCTGCCTCTCTCTCTCTATGTGTGTGTTTTAAGGGTCCTTAGTTCTGATGTTCCTTAGTACTCTGCCGTTTTACTAAGTCTTTATTCCTTTTTTGCTAAGCTTTTACTAGGAACCATTTTCTGTGGTTGCCTTCTGTCGTCATTTCATTTCCTAATTAGATGACTGGTTAATCAATTCACTAGTTTATTTACTTATTTATTTGTTCTTTTGTCTATTGACATATGAATTTCTTTTTCAATTATTTATTTGTCTATTTTTATCTATTTCTTGATTAGTCTAATTATATATTTATCTATTTGTCTATTCATCTATTTATTTATGTACATATTTTTTGTTAGTTGATTCATTGCTTTGTCTTTCTATTCGCACATTTATTTGTCTTTTTTAATCCATTTCTTTATGTATTTAATTATTAATTGATCAATTAATTAAGTTATTTATTTGTTCGTTTAAGTGAGTTGACCTCTTTCCTACGGCGACGGCCTCGGGTCACTGGCTTCCTTTGTTAATTTCATTCAGACGAAGGGTGGTGGCCTTCGTAACGAGGGATGACGTAACCTTTATGACAAAGGCCGCTCGACCAAAATTGATTTTTATCCTAAGTTTAAAAAAAAAAAAAAAAAAAAAAAAAAAAAAAAATTGCCCAAACCCTCACCTCCCCTTTCTCCCTCCCTCCCACCCTTACCCGCATTCCCCCCCCCCCACCAATGGGACCGAGATGACATTCCCTCCCCCCAACTCCCCCCCCCCCGCCCTCCAACGTACCCTCAGCCACCCCTCACGGCCACCATCATATAGTTAATCTCCCAGAAGAAACGGTCTCTCTATGCCCCCTTCTCCCCTTCCCCTCTCTCTCTCTATCTATCTATCTATCTGTCTATCTTCCCCCTCCTCCTTTCCTTTCTATCCCTCCCCCTCCTCCTTCTCATTCCACTTCTACCCCTCCTCCTCCCCCTTCTACTTCCCCCTCCTCCTTCTCTCTCTCCTTCTCTCCCTATCGCCCTCCCCCTACTCCTCCTCCTCCCAGTTCCCTTCCCTTTCCTTTTCCTACATTTCTCTTTTCCTTTCCTTATTCTCTTTCCTTCCTTCCTCAGTCTTCAAGTATGTCTCTTTACTCTCTCCCGATATCTCTCTTTCTATTCTCTCTTCTCCCTTCTCGCCCCCCCCCCTTTTCTCTACTCTTCTGGTGGCGTAATGCCAAGCGTGCTGGTCTCACGTTCGCTTAGAATCATGAACGGATAAACGTCTAAATAAAAAAATAATGGATTAATAGATAAATAACTGAATAAAAACGAATAAACAAATAAATAATCAAAAACAGAATGAAAAACAATGACAAACATATAAATAAACAAAATTAAAGCATATTGAAATAAAACAAAATTAAATTAAATTAAACACCAAAACAGACGTAAGATTGTTGTTCCTGCGTTCTCCATATATATCATTACATAATTGCGGTGGCCGCACGCCTTTAACAATCGCCTTTCGCCATCGCCTTGCCTGTATATGAGCGTCTGTTGACATTCACTGTCGGCTCAGGATTGGCGCCCACGGCCCGTTTTCTGTTGCACATCTGTTTGCGCATAATTGGTGTCATTTGCATCCGAATGGTTTAGACATTAGAGTCACTGGCATTCTTTTGTTGATCTATCCTTCTTTTTTGTTTGCATTCGATTTGGTTTGGTTTTTTAAGAGGAAAAAATGTAATATATACAAAGCACGTTTATGTTGAATTAGATATATATCAGGAGATTAGAAAATATAAACACTTGTTTCTTTCTTCAGTCTTTATTTTTTTCTTGCTTGATCGTCGTTTTGTCTACATCGTTGTCGTTTCCTCCCATGCAACATATATATTTACACACTCGGTTTTACTTGAATGTATTGTGAATTTAAGCTAACTTCATCGCAACACCATGATTCATTTCTGTCATAATCATGTTTACATTTTGTGACATTTTATCTCCGATAAACAAACCCCATGTCTGTTTGGATTTTGCATAAAACCCAATGTATACTTCCAGCCATCTTGTTCCCATTTTCTGTTCCCATTTTCTATGTTTACATTTTCTGTTTACCCATTTGTTTACCTTTACCATCTGCCTACTGTTACCGCCGCCTGCTCTTGTTTACATTCTCCAATCTCCGTTTGCTTAGTCACCCCCTTGTCTGTTTACAGGACTTGTTTGTTTATCCTGACTTCGTAGAGGTTTTGCCTCCTCCGAGATAATTACAAGTTCACTCTTTCAACCTTTTATATTCAGTCCACCTAAAGTCTTCATTTATCTAATACTACTACTACTACTGCTACTATTACTACATTTACTGCAACCAGGAAAGTCGACCTCTGTACAACTTCTACCATCAATATTCTCATTACTACCACTTCTACTCCTATTACTACTTCTTATATTACTACTACTACTACTACTACTACTACTACTACTATTACTACTACTACTACTACAGTGTTCAGCCTTTGCAATGTTTCAACTATCAGTTCTAATACTGTAACCATTGTTACTGCTACTACAACTACTAATACTAACGCTATTACTTATATTGGTGGTAATACTAATGCTAGTATGAATAACATTACTATTACCAATATCGATAATAATGATACCAATACTAAGTTGTGTGTGTGTGTGTTTATTAATACCATTACTATTACCAATACTTATATCAATTATAATACCAATACCAATTCTAAAATATAACAATATCATCGCTAATACTAACACTAGCAATAATACTAACGCTAATATCTATACTAGTACTAACTCTAACACTAATACTAAGACAAATGCTAATACTAATAATAATACTAAGACTAATACTAATACTAATGCTAATATTAATACTAAGACTAATACTAGTACTAATGCTGTCAATAACACCGTAGCGTCGTCCTAGTGGTGCATCTACCTCCTTCTCCTCGTGAGCAGCTGTTCGCCTCTTCATGACAGCTTGTATTACTACAACTACCGCTACTTCAACATATTGTATTACCGGAACGCGATACGCAGACTCGTAAACAACGTGACAATGCATACTCAGGCGGCGTGAGAGAGAGAGAAAGAGAGAAAGAGAGAGAGAGAGAGAGAGAGAGAGAGAGAGAGAAATTGTGTCACTATGTGAACAAGTTGGTATGCATGTCTGAATGTGATTGTTTATTGTTTGGGTTCATATGCGTACATTCATTAGAGCTTTGGACTTCACATGTATGTCTGTGTGTGTGTGTGTGTGTGTGTGTGTGTGTGTGTGTGTGTGTGTGTGTGTGTGTGTGTGTGTGTGTGTGTGTGTGTGTGTGTGTGTGTGTGTGTGTGTGTGTGTGTGTGTGTGTGTGTGTGTGTGTGTGTGTGTGTGTGTGTGTGTGAGTGCGTGCGTGTGTAGGGGAGCAGAACTCCACCTTTCATATCCAGTTACCGAGTAGTGTGCTTCACCCGCGCATGGGTGACTGCCTTCATGTGCAATCACACTTGTCGATCATCGATCACAAAAACACGTCGAGGAATTGATCCAGACTGAAACATGCTATGTATCGAAATGCAACAATAGAGGGGTGTTGGGGGTGTTGGGGGGTTGGGGGAGGGTGTTGTCTCGCAATGTGTCGCGTGCTATATCACACCTAGCGATGTGCTGTGCTAAGAAATGTGACGCCCTGTTACGCTAAGTCTCCCTTGTCGAGCTACGTACGATCAATACCTGGACTGTGACGTGATGAAAGGTGGGAGGAAGGGGGGAAGGCGGGAGGAAGAGGAGGGCTAAGGGGGGGAGGGTGTGGGTATGGGTATGAATGGGGAGGGAGGGAAGGGGGTGGAGGTGAGGGGAGGGGAGGTGAGGGTAGGAATAGAGGCTGGACGGGTTTTGGGGGGAGGGCGAGGGTAGGGGGAAACTGGAGGCAATGGGTGGGGGGGGAGTGAATGATTGGGAGAACGATGGGGGCTGGGGGTGAGGTTAAACGGTGATTTAGAGCTGAGAAAGTAAAGGAGAGGAAAGGGAGAGGGGGAGTAAGGGGGGGAGAGAGGGAGAGGGAGAAGGAGGAGTGGGTGAGGAGGGATGGGAGGAAACAGAGGTGATAGGAGGTGAGGAAGAGAGAAGGGAGACAGGGATTACAGGTAACTGAGGAAGCACATTGACAAAGGAAAGGAGGGAGGCAGAGGGAAAGGGAAGGGAAAGGAAGGGAAGGCTGGGAGGGAAATACGAAAAATGAGAAAATGAAGAGAACGGGGAAATGGAGATATGAGAATGTTGTGTATGTGTGTGTGTGTGTGTGTGTGTGTGTGTGTGTATGTGTGTGTGTGTATGTGTGTGTGTGTATGTGTGTGTGTGTGTATGTGTGTGTGTGTATGTGTGTGTATGTGTGTGTGTATGTATGTGTGTGTGTGTGTGTGTGTATGTGTGTATATGTGTGTATATGTGTGTATGTATGTGTGTGTGTATGTGTATGTGTGTTTGTATATATATATATATATATATATATATATATATATGCATATGTATATATATATATATATAGTTTGTGTGTGTGTGTGTGTGTGTGTGTGTGTGTGTGTGTGTGTGTGTGTGTGTGTGTGTGTGTGTGTGTGTGTGTGTGTGTGTGTGTGTGTGTGTGTGTGTGTGTGTGTGTGTGTATGTGTATGTGTCACGCTGTACACCCGTATATATAACGCCTAAGTAAGTTTTGACCACCAGAACTAAATAGATCTATTTACAAGCCAAATCAGTCTTTAGAGTAAAAGAAATTTACTATCTTTGCCATTATATACTCGTATGATAAATGCGAGTGTTGGTTTTGGGGAGCGAGTTGCCATGGCTGCCCGTTCCCACGACCGGGAAGGCAAAAATCAATGGCGGGCAGGCTGTGTATTGATTCGAATTAAGATAAACCATAAGCGTTCTTCTTCGTTGTTCAATATTGTATAGGTTACTTGAGGTCACTATAATATGAAAAATGTGTAGCGTTCGCCTTTCATAATAAGAGGAAACATTGATGTGTTCAAATTCAGAGAAATGGTGTTGATGGGGGAGAATTTTCGGTTGGTTTCGAATGCTGTCCACAAAAAGAAAACAAAACATGATACAGTAGATATTTTTTTTCCATTTACATAAATTCTGAACTAAAATCGGTATGTACATTCTCTTTATGATTTTGTTATTTTTATTATGATTACCAAATTGCAAATGTTATTACATCAGTGTTGTCATAATGAAACCATAAAGATGTGATTATGATGTGGTTGTAGCGTTTTTGTTTTCCCAAGAATGTCTATATGCAATTTCCACTGACGCGGAGTTATATATTCTAATTTAGATTGATGGCAAATCTATCAACTACATTGCATATCGCCCTATTTGTTTTTAATTGTAATTTAATGATAATCGTATTTAATCATTTAATGGTTGAATAAAAAAGTATATGATAAATTGCTGCTTAGAGTGTACAGACAAGTGCTATTATAGGTCATTTAGAGAAGGTAGAGAGGGACCATAGGGCATATGGCCAAACCTCGTCAGCGTCACGGGGGGGGGCGAGTTAACGGGGTTAGGGCTTTGGTCAGTGGCATCGGGGTTAGTGACAGGGTTAGAGGGGATAAGGACACTTTTTTTTTTAAGAGTAACTTACACGAAAGAACATTAGAATGGAGGAGACTGTAAGAGACCATAAGGCCTACACTAGGCAGTTCCATGTCCCTTAACACCCGTCATTCCCATCCACAAAGTTATCTAACCGTTCCTTAACAATCAATTGTTTCAATGTTCACTACTTGGTTGCTAAGTCTAGTCCATTCGTTAACCTCTCTTTGGGTAAACCAGTTCTTCCCTATTCCCTACTTAAACCTAAATTTGTCCAATTTAAACCCATTACTACGAATCCTGCCCTGCTGTCTTAATATGATGACAGCGACGAACAAAAACCTCGTTTCAAGCTCTGGGGTGACCTTGAAACTCCTCCATAAAGTTTCCCAATTGACCTTGAGTGGCCCCCATACAACGCCTCCCCACCCCCCACCCCTTCGCCCCCATCCTCCTCCTCCTCCTCCTCCTCCTCCTCCTGGAATCTTCCCATTCCCAGTTCCTCATTATTCCCATTTACCTTCATTTCCCTCCCCCGTTTATCCTCACCCATTCTCTTCCTCTTGGGTGATCGCTCTTTCGCTTCCTCCTCCTCCTCCTCCTCTTCCTCCTACTCCTTCTCCTTTTTCTCCTCTTCCTCCTACTCCTCCTCCTCCTCCTCCTCCTCTTCCTCCTACTCCTCCTCTTTCTCCTCCTCCTCCTCTTCCTCCTCCTCTTTCTCCTCTTCCTCCTCTTTCTCCTCTTCCTCCTACTCCTCCTCCTCCTCTTCCTCCTCTTCCTCCTCCTCCTCTTCCTCCTACTCCTCCTCCTCCTCTTCCTCCTACTCCTCCTCTTTCTCCTCTTCCTCCTCCTCCTCCTCTTTCTCCTCTTCCTCCTACTCCTCTTACGCCTCCTACTCATCCTCCTTCTTCTCCTCTTTCTTCTTTTCCTTCAACTCCTCTTCCTCCTCCTACTCAT
>NC_134805.1:23025204-23027704 GCF_046742065.1 Oratosquilla oratoria
CACACCACGTCAGAGGTATAGTGGGCCGAGAACTAGAGTGCTCAGCTCGAGTCTCTCCCGTGAGGTAAAAGCGAAAAGCCTCCTGCAGGACCCCCGTGCTAACCCCTTGGAGACGAGACATCCCCACCAGGATAGTGCACTTTAGTTTTTTTTATTCTGACTGCCGGCGCGCGATTTTATTCATATGTCTCTTCGGCGTCGCCATGGACCAAAAGGTCTCAGGTCCTCCACCCACGGCCTTACATACATACTCACACATACACACACACACGCGCGCGCGCACGCATCCATACATTCATACATACATGCATACATACATAATACATACATTCACACATACATACAT
This sequence comes from Oratosquilla oratoria, assembly GCF_046742065.1. Classification (NCBI taxonomy): domain Eukaryota; kingdom Metazoa; phylum Arthropoda; class Malacostraca; order Stomatopoda; family Squillidae; genus Oratosquilla; species Oratosquilla oratoria. The sequence continues at coordinate 23,025,551 of NC_134805.1, forward strand.
ACATACATATATATACTACACACATACAAGCATATATACATACATATATACTATATACATACATACATATATACTACATACATATATACACACATACATACATACATACATACATACATACATACATACATACATACACACACATACATACATACATACACACATACATATATACATACACACACACATACACACACACATACATACATACATACATACATACATACATACATACATACATACATACATACATACATACATACATACATACATAAGCTCCGAGTTCTCCAACTTCACGCTGATGCACTTGGTGTGAACAACCGCCCCGCTGCGTGTCCTTCAGCCTTCTTCAGGAAGATCACGGGTCCTCCCAGAGGGCGTTGGCCTTTCTCCTCCTCCTGCAGCAGAGGGATCCCGACGAAGGAGGTCTGTCTGGGGCGGTCCTACGCTCCCCAGGAAGCCTAAAAGTGGGGGCACACTAGGCTGCTAGCATGCTACTTGCTTTTCGTTTGAGTAGGAACGACTTCGGTTGCGGTATTCTAGACTTCCGTGAGAATGTCTCAGCAATGTTTGTCTAACATTCGTATTCTAGGTTTGACTTCTCTTAATTCCTCATTCGGCTTCTCACTGTAACATGACGCAAGAGTAATTTGACATTTGGGAATTTGAAGAAAAAAAAAATCGTAACCGAAGTCGTTTGTACTCAGACGAAATAGCAAAAACAAGTAGCATGCTAGAGAGATATGCCTAGTGTGCCGCCACCGCTGTTTCACACGCTGATTCAGCGATTTGAGTTCGAGTCCCGCTCAGCGATGAAAAAAATTTAGCATTGTTGCACTGCAAACCGGCATTCTAACTCTGGTGGGCAAGGAGTTTTGTGTGTGTGTGTGTGTATGTGTGTGTTTGTGTGTGTGTGTGTGTGTGTGTGTGTGTGTGTGTGTGTGTGTGTGTGTGTGTGTGTGTGTGTGTGTGTGTGTGTGTGTGTGTGTGTAATGTCACATTATTACCCATAGATAGGGCCATATATGAGCTCTAAGCACTCATCCGGAGGGTAATAGCTATCGATCACGAGTCCAACACGGGATCCAAAGCGACCCATACACGATCAATTATATTGCGCAATTTCATTGTCAATACTCTGAACTGTCAATTTAATTGTCAATTCAGAGTATTGACAATTAAATTGCGCAATATAATTGATCGTGTATGGCCCGCTTAAGACCAAAGTGAATCACACTGTACATGTTTTCGTCAACTTGTGAATCTGAATAGCAGGGAGAATACTGAAGAATACTTTGCCTTCCGTATTCTAGACTTCCCTAACAACGTTTCAACAGTCTAACATTCGTATTCTAGGTTCAATTTCTCTTAGTTCGTCGTTCAATTTCTCACTCAATGACGCAAGAGTAATTTGACATTTGGAGATTCGAAAAACAAAAAACCGAAGCCGAAGTCATTTCTACTCAAACGAACGCACAATATACTGACGAAATTTTTGCCCAGTGTGAAGGGGCCAACAACCATCGCTCTGGCATATACTGGACCCCCCGTTTTTTTTGTTTTTTTTTTTTTCACAGGAGTACAGTCACTCTTAAAAGTTCATAGGGGAATGTTGAGGGTACAGGAGACGCCTTTCCACCCCTTACTGGACGACGAGTAGCGTGGCTGTTCTCACAAGCCTCTCCCCTTGTCCTACAAAGTACTCAAAAAGTTTATGAGTCTTTGAGCGCATATACGCCCCTTTCTAGACAACAAGTTTTTCATCCACACCACCCCACCCAACGCCCTGAGGAGATGACATAAAGGTCACGACGATGTGGCTACATACGGACACGTCGTTCAGAAAGGGTGAATGTCGAATAATCAGTGCACAACGCAAGCCTCCATACAAAGACATTGTAGCCACAAACAAATAAATATAAGAATAATCATGAACAAATAAGAAAATAAATAGATGAATAGATAAACATAAAAACAAGCTTATGTAGAAAAATAAATAAATAAAAAATGTAGAAATCAATACAAATACATAAATGAATAAAAGCAAAAATTCTAAATAAATATAAAAATTAATATGAATCATATATGAAACAATCAATCAATAAATATGAGAATATTAGATGAGGTGTTGAGAGGCTTACACCAGGAGGCCCT
>NC_134805.1:23032704-23035204 GCF_046742065.1 Oratosquilla oratoria
TGAACTGACCTATTTGCTGACTACTCGCCTGACCTGCCTGGCTGACTTGACGTGACCTCTGTCAGCCACTTGGATTGACCTGAGCTTCCTGACCTGCATATGTCTATGGTAGGTAACTCAATTGTTGACTGGTCAGAGTTCTGTCTTGCTGACTTTGATTCTGCTGAATTCAGCTGAATTCGCCCGTGCTGATGAACTGGCATCCCAACTCTCATTTTTCTTATTAATTTATCTTCAAACTTATTTCTGCATTCATTTATTTATTCATTTGCATGTAATTGTCTTTGTTTATTTTTCTTTTTATTCTGATTTATTTTTATGGTTTTGTTTATTTTTCGTTTTATTCTTATCTATTTTTATGGTTTTATTTATTTACTCGTTCATTTGTTGTTTTATTATTGTATTTGTCATTGTATCTGTTATGTTAGAATTGTCACACTCGTTGTTCGCTCCAGATGGCGCCAGGCGATTTTATTCAGGGTCACGGGGACCAAGATAGATGACCCCTTATTTGGCTGAATAAAATCACGAGTTGATATCCAGGACAATAATTCGTAAATTGGATCATTTGTCCTACTTCGTGTCACATGCTAAGGCTCTGTTCACACGAGTGGTTTGAACCGCGCGGAAACCGCGGCGGTACCGTTCAAAAAAAAAAAAGTGCGGTTGTGTGTGTACACCTTCACTGACTTGCATTGTAATTGAACCGCGGCGGTTGAAACCGCTAGTGTGAACAGGGCCTTGTGTTGACATTTTGACGAGTACTTTTCCCGTTGAACGAAATCGCTTGGCAACAGAGGAAGGGCTGTTGTTGGTTCTTCGTCTGAACTGAAGGATTCGAACTCATGGTACTCTGCACGCGAGCCGGGCACGTTAACTAGTGAGCCACCACAATCCCCCCCACCCTCCTTTCTCCTTTTCAGGACTGGCTTCTGTAGATGAACCTAACTTAACCTAGATTGACATGACCTATCTTAACCTAACTTAACCTACTTACCATAGCGTACCTCAATCTCGCGTAAGTTAAATTCACGTGACAACCTACTTTGACCTACTTTCACCTCACCATAAGTTACCCATACTTAGCCGAACTTAACCCAACATAACCAACCTAAACATACCTTAAGTTAACCAAATATAACCTCCCTTAAGTTAACCAAACTTAACCTACCTAAACCTACCCTAAGTTAACTAAATATAACCTCCCTTGACCTAACCTAACTAAACCTATTGTGACCCTAATATAAAGAAATTCAATATCCAAGGCTATGTTTACGTCTTTCTAATGCAACATGGGACAGTTTCGATTGTCCCCTTTGGAACGAGGCGGGGGGGGGGCTTTTTTTTTTTTTTTTTTTTTTTTTTTTTTTTTTTTTTTTTTTTTTTTTTTTTTTTTTTTTTTTTTTTTTTTTTTGACCGGTGGTTAGTGTCCTCAGTCCCTGTCTTGCAGGCTCGGAGTCGAATCCCTCTCAGCGGACTTAGATACCTGGAAAATGAATAAATTATTAATCAAAATGAATGAATGAATGAATGTATGGATAGAATTATGATAGCCTAATAAAAACATAATAATAATAGAATACATTTAATGGCCTTCGACCTCTTCAAAATAAATATATGAAGACATAATAAAATAGAATTGTAGTAATAAAATAGATAAATAGAAAGGATCTAACAAACAACCTAGAAGCTAATCAACCAATTTAGAAACTGAGCTTAGGCCACATACATGAATAAAATCACCTGGCGGCAACCAGACTGAGAGGCTAAAGACCACCCAGCACGGAAGGAGCTGTTGGTGCCGTGACGAAACACAAGTGCACCGTTCACACGATCGTTGGCAGAGCTGCGGTCGCAATGGCGGGGCGAAGGAGTTGAAAAACGCGCGGTAACGAGCTCGAGGCTGGATAGAATCTACAACTTGTCAGCTACAACCTGCCAGCTACAACCTGCCAGCTACAACCTGTCAGCTACAACCTGTCAGCCACAACCTCTCAACAAGCCCGTGGGACGATAGCCTTTCTGGGAAGCTACAGTTCCCGAACAACCCATCAACAACTCCGAGGGATGATGGGATCGCTGGGAAACTACAGTTCTTAAGAACCCATCAACAAACAACCAGTCTGTAACAGTCAATCCACCGATCAACAAGCTCGCAAAAGGATAGGATCGACGCTAATAAACTACAGTCCCTAACAACCAATTTACGTACCAATAGGCCAGAACAACCCACTAACAACTCCGTGGACGGATAGACGCGCTGGTGAACTACCATCCGTAACAACCCAACTCCGTGGACATTCTCTAACAACGAACGTGGGAAAGTTGCAGTCTGTGCAGCGGTGCCGCCGCATTCTCTCCTCCGAGATGCGCGTGGCAGGTCACCGACCTCGACGGTTATTATTCCGACGGTCATGCGGTCGTTACAGCGCGATGACCGTTGATCTCGACGGTTTCGGTCATTCCCCTCGACCGTGACGGTTATTTTCGGTCGACGTAA
>NC_134805.1:23040204-23057704 GCF_046742065.1 Oratosquilla oratoria
GAGGTTATCCCGTCGCCTTTCATACCACCTTACATCAGGAGCCCCTAAAAACCACCTAAGAGCTGAACATGGCATAGCTTTGACAAGAAACCTGCTAGACGAAGATACATATATTTTGGATGTATGTACAGACGATAAACGCCTTTCAATCTTAGAGGCATTATACATCAGAGTTGAGCCCAAACTTAAACATACAGACAGGGGATCTCAAGGAATTCCCAAGCCAAGCACTCAACAAATCGCCACAAACCCAAGTATGGAACAAAACACCATAAACCCAAGTATGGGACAAAACACCACAAAACCAAGCACGCGACATTTCGTCATAACCCGAAGCCGGAGGTTCTCCCAAGCATACACCAATAGCCCACCACTACCCGAGGTACCAGGTTACCTCTCCCAGTTATCCGGTAACCTCCCCCAGTGAAGACCAAGTATGTACACAAACATATAAAATGAATTATCACCACTCCATTCATTGTTTCCAAATCCGATCAGCCTGCTGGAACGTTAAGCGTAAATAAACTAACTCCATTCATTGGAATATTCTTCCCTAACCACAGACTAAGAATATCTCAAAGCTACTGAAGAAGGATCTAGCCTTAATGACCACCTACAGTGAAGTCATAAGCCTCCTTTCAAAGGGGAACAAGTCCATAGTAAGGCATATGGAAAATAGTCTTAAGAAAATAACAAGTGCACAACTAGCCATCACTTTCAATGAGCTACGCAAAAGAGAAAATATCTTGCCAATATACATATATATATATATATATATAAAATATACATATATAATATAAATATATTATATTTATATATATATATATATATATATATGTATATTATATATTTATTTATATAAATTTATATACATATATATACATATATATATATATATATATATATATATATATATATATATATATATATACACACACCCATACGTATGTATGTACAGTAAGTGAAGACTGCCATCAGTCTAATTCACATATTTGTTCCCCTCAATGAATCGCCCTGTTCTTATTTCGACCTTGGTATAACTTTTTGAGGTTGCTCGCTGATGGCCGAGGCAGTGACAACAAGAAGGCGGCGCCTGGGTTGGTTGGCAGGGTCCTTGTTACCTAACCTGGCAACGGGAAGCCATACAAGCTGCCAACTCTGCTCCGTGAAAAGCGGATTGTTGTCAAATGACACCAATATTTTCGTACATGTATAATTTCTATTTATTAATATATATTTAATTATCTTTCGTTTGTTTTCTTTTTTTTGTTTTTTCTTTTTTTGTTTTAGTTTCTTTTGTTTTCGTTTTTTCTTCTTGTTCCGTTTTTTCTTTTTCTTTTAATTTTGTTCCATATTTGTGTCCTATTTTCTTTCTCTTCATTATACGACAGAATACGACACAATGCGCTCATCATTGCCAGACACCACTTTTTTAATCAATTACCAAGACTCTCGTGGAAAGATGACTCGTAAATGATGGAGAATGGAACCCGGGAATCAGAACTTAAGACGCGGGAAATCTGTTTAGTGTGACACAAGCTATAACCATTTTCTGGTCCTTACTGCTGACAGAAGCACACACACGCACGCATACACACACGCACACACACTCCAAATACTATGTTTTTTTTTTGTTTTTTGTTTTTTAATGCATCGCGAGGTCTTATGCTATTCTGTTCATGATACCGCTGTTCATCTGAACTTCGGAATTTGATTTAACGCCCAGACTGGCGGTAAATTGACTTTGACCATTCCGACTTTGATCCGAGATGGCGACAACAGAACGACCGGCCGAGTATACTATGTGGGTCTTGCTATTTTGATTGTCGTTTTATCATATTTTTTTATTTGGTTATTTAGTTATTGTTTTTGTAAAGGATCCCAGTGCTTTATTTTAGTATTATCATCATTATCATTATTATTATCATTATTATTATTATTATTATTATTATTATTATTATTATTATTATTATTATTATTATTACTATTAATATTATTATTACTATTAATATTAGTACTATTATTATTATTTTCAAAAATTGCTATTTTCAGTCTTGCCTTTTTTTTCAGTAAGGCTATATAAAATTGCCTGCCCGTAGCATTCATTCATATATATATATATATATATATATATATATATATATATATGTATGTATATATACATATATATATGTATATATGTACATATACATATATATATGTATATATATATATAATATATATTTATGTATATATATATATGTATATATATATTTATGTATATATATATATATATATATATATATTTATGTTGTATATATATGTATATATATATATATATATATTTATGTGTATATATTTATATATATATATATATGTATATATATATATGTGTATATATATATGTATATATGTATTTATATGTATATATATGTATATCTATATATATGTATATATGTATACATGTGTGTATATATATGTATACATATGTGTGTATATATATATATATATAATATATATATGTATATATATGTATATATATTTATATATTTTTATATATATATATATATATATATATATATATATATATATATATATGTATATGTATGTATGTACGAGTATGTATTGCTACCGGGGGAAGGGCAGCCTTAGATTCCAGCTTGAGAGCGAGTAATCCTGATGTATGACTTTGTAGGCCCATTTCCCGCCATCTCTCATGACCTACCGGAGGGATGCGCAGAACGTCCCTTAGTTCCCCAAGGCTGATGTCTGAAGTGGAATCTGATTTTACAATAATAATAGATAAAAAATGCCAGAGAATACACTCAATTTGACTGGCGAAAGAAATCGGTGTTAGTTCATGTCTTTACAGTCAGGAGTTTGGTCACGAGTAGCCTTCTCTCTCTCTCTCTCTCTCTCTCTCTCTCTCTCTCTCTCTCTCTCTCTCTCTCTCTCTCTCTCTCTCTCTCTCTCTCTCTCTCTCTCTCTCTCTCACGCACACACATACACACGACTCGGTGGCGTAGTTGGTAGAGCACTGAGCTGCCACAATAGTGGCCCGCAGCTCATGGTTCGAATCCTGCCCAGGGCCGAAATTATTTCGGTACCGCTGCGCTTCGGGTCGTTACTCTGACTCTCGTGGGCGGGGAGTTGGGTGTGTGTGTGTGTGCAAGGTCATAGCATTACCCATAGATCGGACCTACGAGCTCTGAGCTCTCTTCCAGGAGGGAAATAGCTGTCGATCACGAGTCCAACACGTGATCCAAAGACCAAGTGAATACACACACACACACACACACACACACACACACACACGGTTGGTGGAGTCCTCGACTGTCGCTACGTCGGTCCGGGTTCGAATCCTGCCCAGGGCTGAAAATAATTTCAGTATCACTGCGCTTCGAGTCGTTACTCTAACTCTCGTGGGCGGGAGTTGGGTGTGTGTGTGGGTGTAAGGTCAAAGTATTACCCATAAATCGGTCATACGAGCTCTGAGCTCTCTTACGGGAGGGAAATGGCTGTCGATCACGATTCCAACACTTGATCCAAAGACCAGAGACCATGGTGAAAGACGATGGTGAATCACACATACACACACTAAACACATATCAAATAATATAGGGAAGAGAGAGAGAGAGGAGAGAGAGAGAGAGAGAGAGGGAGAGAGAGAGAGAGAGAGAGAGAGAGAGAGGCCCATTCCTGGGCGAAATCGCCCACATGCCGTTGACACCTTCCATGCATCTGTTTCGACTGCTGCTGCTGCTGCCGTCGCCTCCGGTCCATTTTCAATCTGGCGAAACTCATCCTCGAACCCCCGAACCACCTTAGGTGTAGCAGGATTAGGGAACCTGCACACCTTCATTGCTACTTGTTCTGTCCAAACGATTCTCTTCAGCGCGAACGAACAGGCAACCCTGCCTCCCTCCCCCCGCTGTGCATAACGAAAAGGTGGAGGTGATTTCATTCAGCGGAGGAACACTTTGTGTATGTTTTACATTGTACGTGTGTGTGTGTGTGTGTGTGTGTGTGTGTGTGTGTGTGTGTGTGTGTGTGTGTGTGTGTGTGTGTGTGTGTGTGTGTGTGTGTGTGTGTGTGTGTGTGTTTGTGTGCGTGTAGTCGACCAGGCGATGCCTCAAATCTCACTGCAGCTGTGCTTTGCTTATGAATGAGTGGTGGACGGGTGGGCGGATGTATTTGTGTACATGTGTGTATTTGTGTGTACATGTGTGTGCATTTGTTTGTGCGTGTGTCAGTGTGCCGGTGAATGTGTGTGTGTGTGTGTGTGTGTGTGTGTGTGTGTGTGTGTGTGTGTGTGTGTGTGTGTGTGTGTGTGTGTGTGTGTGTTACAAAGGTGTTAAGAATGTATGCATGTATAGACATAGACGTCAACGTAGTACATAAACACACAGTGGTCCTCGAAAGTTATCATCATGGCCTCAAATTCTTTACGCTCGTGGGTTCTACCAATCCGAATGAAACCGTCTGGCGATAGACAGAACAAAGTATATAAAGTCGGTCGTGGTGGCGAAAATGATTAACGAGGTGGTAATACGTGGACCATCCAGAGGTTGAAGTGGGAAATTCATCTCGAAACTGAGGATGAAATGAGATATTGCTCACAAATCCATGGATAAAAATGGACGTTCCTCTCGGATCCATGGATGAAAAGGGAAGTTCATTGTGGAACCGCGGATGAAAATGGAAATTCCTCGCGCAAGTGAGGATAAAAAAAAAAGAGGAAATTCCTTTCGGATACGCGGATTAAAGGAATAACTTCCTCAAGAAACCGTGGATAAAAAAAAAAGTTGAAGGTAGGGCGTAGGAGAGAAAAAAAAAACAGCCCAGTATGATAGCCCACTTTTTGAGGGTGCTACTTTCATCAACATAGTGACTCACCTAACCCGATCCCCCCACCCCCCTTTCGTGTCCTGAGTCCTCCCCCACCTTCCTCGGGCTGAATAAAATCGCCTGAAATAATTCACCAGAATAAACTATGTGAAGTACGGGTGAAGGGGTCTGATTCGGGACGCTGAAAAAACAAACAAACTTGGCAGCGGTTTAGAAGAGTATCTTGACTTTGGGGAATGAGATTAACCCTTCGACGTTTACTGTGGTTTCTCTGACACCCTGCGCACTTTGGGCAAAGGTGAGAGAGAGAGAAAGAGAGAGAGAGAGTGGCAGGCAGGGGGAGAAGGAAAGAACCGTTGCTCTCAAGGCATTGCTGTAAGAAAATCATTATATGTAAATATTCTGAATCCAGTGAGGATATGGCAAGAGTTTTACCAATGTACTTGTTCAGTCATCCATTTAATCATTCATTAATGTGTTTCATTATTTATTTGTTGATTTCTTGTTCGTTTACTTGGCCATGGCCGAGGGTGAAACTAACGGTGGCCGGAGGAGGAACGCCACCGCGCACGGTGATCGGGGTTGGTGGGTCGGTCAAGTCCTCTGCATCAATGGTCGGTCAAGTCAATGGTCGGTCAAGTCCTCTGCATCAATAAGAATCGCCTGACGGCACCGTCCCAGTGATGGAAGGCTGGCTCGAGGGAGGCGAAACGAAGAAGGAAAGTCGTTTTGGGGTGGAGGAGGACTACTTGTCACTCCTCGAGACGCCTGGCAATTTCATTTACTTGAGGCGAGAGGCACAAGAACGCCCTGTGACGTGCGGGGGCCGAAGAAGACGGTCGCTGACTGTCGCCAGAATAAAGTGTAGGATGTGTTCTCTGTGTCCAAGGAGGACAGACGAGGAGGAGGAGGAGGAGAAGGAGGAAGAGGAGGAGTGGGGGGGAAGAGTAGAAGTAGGAGAAGTGGGAAGAGTAAAAGGAGGAGGAGGAGGAGGAGGAGGTTCTAATCTTGTTATTTCTCATGGCGGCGGCGGCGGTCGTCGAAAGGTTTCCTGCCTCTGAATCGATCACCAGGCGGTCGGCACCCCACGTCACACACATATCACTTCACAAGCAATTCACGTCACACGCGTACCTCGTCACATGACGTTACACGCGTCACATTTACCACGTCACTGATGTCACACACCTCACGTCACACAACGTTGCATACACCACGTGACGTAACCCGTGTCACACAACACGCGCCATACACACCCATGTTACGTACCCTGCGTCATACACGTACACCCCACGTCACGCACCTGATATCACCACCCTCCTTGTATGACCCACGCCACATAGGCTACCTAGCGTCACACACACACACACACACACACACACACACACACACACACACACACACACACACACACACACACACACACACACACACACACACACACACACACAAACGGCCCCTTGTTTAACCCCGAGATGTTTAGGAAATGACCCAAAGCATGATGGATCAACACCTTCAATGCGGTGTTTGGCATTATTACTTTTGTTCTGGCTGAAGACGGACGGTTTTATTCAATTGGGGCGTGGGGGATCGTGGCCCCCTGGGAAGGTCCTTCAACTGAGCAAAATCACTTGTCAGTGGCCAGAATAGAATATGTGAGGGGTGCCACCGTGTTGAAGTGAGGAAATAGGGAGGAAATGATTAATTTTGGGGCGTTTCGCCTCGCAAGTGTGGGGAACACGCTTGTTAAAACACGCTGCGGCGCTGTTGCATGACCCTTTCCAGTACGTTCACAAGAACGAAGTCTTCTGTCATTAGCCAGGAAAATTATATAAAGGATAACACTGTGTGTGTGGGGGGTTGGGGAGGGAGAAAGTAGTGGTTTTGGTGAGATGGGGTGGAGGTGAAGTGATGTGTGGTGTCGCCGTTGTTGTTCAGTGTGTCCCTTGGGCAAACCATCCCCTTCGCCTCCTCGATCTACAGTATATATATGTATATATAGTTTTTTTTAAGTGTTTGCTGTTGTCTTGGTCCTTTAGAATGTTGTTTACCACAAACTCGGGTTATTTTCTTCACTAAGGTCTCAACGTTGGAATGACAAAACAGTCTCAGTCGATCAGGACTTCCTTTCGTCACGAGCTCGATCTTCTGGCAAATGGAATCGCTTTACATTAACCAGGATAAAATCAATAAAGCACATCACCCTTTTTGAAGGGTTATGTATCACCTGGAGAGAGAGAGAGAGAGAGAGAGAGAGAGAGAGAGAGAGAGAGAGAGAGAGAGGGAGAGAGAGAAGTGACCGGGGAAATCCACAGGAATGATACATTTGAGAATCCAGGTGTGAGTGTGATCTTTATAATTGGATTTATAATTACAGGTAATTACCCCTAATGGGTGTAGCCGAGACTCGATACCTTGGGTTTAGTGGGTAATATTGAGTGTCGTCATAACTGCCAAAGTTATCGATTGGAAAATGCTCATCTTTCCTGGGTTACTTGTATCGAACGGGTTTTGTATGAAAAACGAGACAGATATCAGCTCCTAACCCATTGCTGACACGTAAAAAAACTATACATATACACACACATATATATATATATATATATATATATATATATATATATGTGTGTGTGTGTGTGTGTGTGTGTGTGTGTGTGTGTGTGTGTGTGTGTGTGTGTGTGTGTGTGTGTGTGTGATTTGAATGATGGAGAACATAAACACAGGGGAAGGCACGGAACCCTAAACACTCTAACGTTTCATTGGCGTAGAACTTCTTCAGAGTTCTACGCGAACGAAACGTCAGTGTTTAGGGTTCCGTGCCTTCCCCTGTGTTTAAGTTCTCCATCATCTAAATCATTTGTCTAAAATACTTATCAATATATATATATATATATATATATATATATAATAGTATATATTGGTGGCATGGATCACTGGGTACCCTATATATAGTTGACAATCAATGTCAAATCCCAGCTATGAGTACGGATGTGAAATTTTAAAACTGACAAAAGCAATGGTCAGGTCATGTAGACACGATTCGCGCGCCTGGTGAAAGTCAGCAAAGTGAATCGTCGCAAATGTTTCGTTGTTGAGAGGACGTTAAATGAAGCCTTGTATATGTTGTCATTTTTTCTCAGTTGCACGGTCGACTTTTTGACACAATAATCCTGTAGTGTGACCTCTTCAGCTGTACAAAACATCAAATATTGATAAGGATGTATAGGATTTCTTCGATGATTATTAATTAATCTATTTATTTGTTGATTTTATGTTCTTATCAAGTTGTCAAGTTGTCTTTATTTATTTATTTGTTTAATTATTTGCTTGTTTATTGTCACATGGAAAATGGAAAACGTGTATCTTATGAAAATAGTGTAGAGATGAGGGTAGAAAGGGTTGAGGGCGTGGACTGGCTAAGGAAAAATAAAAGTTGACTGAATGGGTGGATGGATGGATGGAGGATGGTGGGGGAGAGGATGTTTGGCAACAAAGTGAGGGCGTGTCGTGTTCAGATTTATGTGGACCTGTGACGGGATGTGTAGTTATGCACGTGTCTGTGTGTGCGTATGTGTGTGTATGAGAGAGAGGGAGAGAGAGAGAGAGAGAGAGAGAGAGAGAGAGAGAGAGAGAGAGAGAGAGAGAGAGAGAGAGAGAGAGAGAGAGAGAGAGAGAGAGAGAGAGAGAGAGAGAGAGAGAGAGAGAGAGACTGACGGTTCAAAGCCACCGCAGTCGTGCTGGGCACATTTCTTCTGCGGCGGCCATTGTGGATTCGTGTGAGATTCAGAGGGACTACGGTTGTAAAACTGTACTCGTTGGACAATGCAGTAGTCCCTTTTTTATAAAACACACACACACACACACACACACACACACACACACACACACACACACACACACACACACACACACACACACACACACACACACACACACACACACACATACACACACTCGTGGCGCAGTGGTCAAATACCCGAACCGCCACTACAGCGGCCCGGGTTCGAATCCCGCCCAGGACTGAAATAATTTCAGTATCGCTGCTCTGCGAGTCGTTATTCCGGGGAGTTTGGTGTATGTGTGTGTGTGTGTGTACGTGTGCGTGTATGGTCACAGCATTACCCATAGATCGGTCAAATATGAGCTCTGAGCTCTCTTCCGGGAGGGAAAATAGCTGTCGATCACAAGTCCAACACGTGATCCAAGACCATGGTGAATCACACACACACACACACACACACACACACACACACACACACACACACACACACACACACACACACACACACACACAGTCCACCACTAACCTAAATCAAGTCGCCCTTTACTGTATTATCTGAAAAAACGGTGGGGGGGGGGAGGTTTAGGTAGAGAGGATTATGCACCAGTCGTCTATGGAGACGATCAATAGTGTTGGTGCTACTGGTAGTGGTGGTGGTGGAAGTACTGTTAGTGATGGTAATCATGGTGGTTAGTGTTTTTTAATGATATGGTACTGGTGTTCTTAGAGGTATTGTTAGTGGGGGAGTAGCTTAGTGGTGCTGGGGATACTTTTAGTGATGACAATGACGGAAAAATCACTAACATCATCATCATCATCACATCATCATCACATCACCATTATTTGAAACTGTTGTCACTTGTTATGATGCCAACGACTAATGATGATGATGGTGATGATGATGATAATGATGGTGATGATGATGATGACAATACCAGAGCTGTGGGCCAGTCTGCTCCGCCTAGAGTGTGCATGTGCGTACGTTCGTGCATGTGTGCGTACGTACGTATGTGCGTGCGTGCGTGCGTACGTACGTATGTGCTTGTGTGTACGTGCGTGCGTATGTACATACGTGTATGTTCCCATACATACGCCTGTACGTATGTTATTATCATTATTGTTGTTATAATTTTGTAGTTGTTGATCATTATTATCAAAATTATTAATAATATTATCATTATTGTTGATTTCTTTTGTTGTTGGTAGTAGTAAGGGTAATAGTGATAGTAATAGTAGTAATAGCCTGTGACAAATACGAAACGTTTATGGAATGCTGTATCACACGACTTCCATTATTATAAACATAAGTACAATGTGTCCCAATAGTTCAATCATTAGAATGAAAAATTATATTTCGAAGCACTATTACAAACCAGACCTTATGCTCGAGGTGCCCCACCCAGGACATAAGCCCACAACCCCGGAAAGTCTTTGTTACATAGTACAATGCAAATGGTACTAAATCTCGAAAAGCCTCGTGCACAAGCGAGTAAAAAGTGTGTGTGTGTGTGTGTGTGTGTGTGAGAGAGAGAGAGAGAGAGAGAGAGAGATAGAGAGAGAGTATATACTCTACACTTGTTATACACGGACACACCCAATCCATTCATTGCGTATAAACACGCATCCCTATTTGTTCTCCGTGTGTGTGTGTGTGTGTGTGTGTGTGTGTGTGTGTGTGTGTGTGTGTGTGTGTGTGTGTGTGTGTGTGTGTGTGTATTCACTTGGTCTTTGGATCACGTGTTGGACTCGTGATCGACAGCTATTTCCCTCCTGGAAGAGAGCTCAGAGCTCGTAGGTCCGATCTATGGGTAATGCTATGACCTTGCACACACACACACACCCAACTCCCCGCCCACGAGAGTTGGAGTAACACCCCTCAGCGCTGCGATACTGATATTATTTCAGCCCCGGGCGAGAGTCGAACCCGGACCTCCGTAGTGGTAGGCCAGAGCTCTAACCACAGCGCCATGAGAGGTGTGTGTGTGTGTGTGCGTGCGCGCACATGTACTTGTCTAACACCATATTCTTAGTGTTAAAGAATGTCATCCCCTTTGAATGACACCCTTGAGCAAATAAAAGCTTTTCACTTCCCTTGTACGTGGAGATGACGCTCTGCCTCCTGCCCACCTCAGCGAACTTGGGGCGAAAGAAGCCACGCCCATTTCACCCCTGACCAATCACGCTCGATGCGGAATGACGCGTACTGGAGGATAGAGCGGTTGTGATTGGCCGGGAGATGAAAAAGGGGTGTGGCTTATTACGCCCATAGTGAATAAATGGGAAAGGAAGGCATTAGCACCCAGTCCAGATCCTCGTTAAATGAATGAAATCGCTTGGCGAGGAGTTGGCTGCAGGGAAGGAGAGGGCCCACAGCTAACAAAGGTCGTGTGTGGCATTTAAGGGCGGTTTTGTAACCCCGTGTAATTCTACGAAAGGGTGTTGACATTTAGGGTAAGGTGTCGTCTGTGGTTGGTATGTGCGTGTGGGTGAAGAGGGTGAGCGGTTGGTATGACAAGCCACCTCTTCAGAAGCGCTTTCAGAGTTGTCGCGCTGAAGGACCCGTGTGGGGGGGGGGGGGCTCCTGAAGAAGCGGAGTGAAGTTTTGGTGGATGGGAAGTGACGATTGTCAAATTGTACGCGGAATGAATCAGTCAAATTTCATTCGAATTAGCGCAGAAAACTTACAATCAAAATAACAAAAATGACAACAACAGCATCAACAACAACAACAAAGACAGCAACAACAATAAGAACAACAAACGAGATGGCAAGGGCGTATCATTACAATGTCCATTGTTGAGAGGGGTTGAAGGGGAGGAGGGGATGTGCGTGGGTAAGAGCGTGGGCGGGAGATTGGTTCTAGGAAGACAAAAAAAAAAAAAAAAAAAAAAAAAAAAAAAAAAGAAAGACAAAAAAAAAAAAAAAAAAAAAAAAAAGGAAGAAAAAAAAAAAAAAAAAAACGGAGAGGCGCTTAACCGATCCACTTCCTATCCCTAGGGATAGTCATGGAGGTGACAGAGAGGAGGATAGTCTCAAGTTGTAAAATAATACTGCGTGACAGTGGTCCTTAGGGGTGTCACAGAGTCCATAAAGCGTTGATTATACATGTACTTTAAGCATTCAGCACTGTAGTTTACCATCACTTCTATCCTAATTGTCCATCTTGCACTTCGTGTTGACAATGATTTACAAAAAAGAAAGAAAAAAAAAATCGAAAAAGTCATGGAATTCCAGCACCTGGAGGCCACTCTTCAGGTGGTAAAAATTCTGTAAATGCGTGTCCTGGATCCAAAAGTCGCAGACAAGTCGTCGACGTGTACCTCGTTGTGTTGTGAACATGGTGCTAGCTCAAGCTTGGTAACAGACGTGGACACGCGCGGTTGAAGACAGCGGTTAACTTGCGGTTGCATTGTTACAGAGAGCAAAGAGAGTGCGTGGACTCTTGAACAGACACCTGCACCAACACCTGTGTTTGACGTTGTAAACACAGTCAAATCAAATGAGCGGATTTTGTGTAAACTTACGAACGCGTACGTAGCGCAGAGAAAGAAGACACACACACACACACACACACACACACACACACACACACACACACACAGAGAGAGAGAGAGAGAGAGAGAGAGAGAGAGAGAATGTGGAACAATGTTAACATAAGCTAGTTAATGTATCCCTGTAGCCCCTTCAACGCGTTGGGGATTTTCCCATCAGCTTAATGAAATTGCCAGGCGTCTGTCAGACCAAAAGTGATCACCTCCCATCATAACGTATCTTATGAAAGGGAATACGAATGGTGTGAAGCGTGACACTTGTCTGGACATTTGTGCGCAAATGAACGCGTGTACGCTACCACTTGATGTATCAACTCCTGTTTACCTAACCATATCAGCTTACAGTCGCTCATTCATGTTCTGTAACCACTGAAGTCGTGTGTGTGCGTGTGTGCGCGAGCGCCGCCTGGTCCTCATACTGAGGTGTTTGTTTACTAAACTTGCGGAATTAGACTTTCCTAAGTCTGCCCCAAGCGCGTCATTAACGAATTGTTTTCCTCTGTTATCGGTTCGTGTATACAAACAGAAGAGCACAGGACAAGGTTTAGCATAAATCTCTCTCTCTCTCTCTCTCTCTCTCTCTCTCTCTCTCTCTCTCTCTCTCTCTCTCTCTCTCTCTCTCTCTCTCTCTCTCTCTCTCTCTCTCTCTCTCTCTCATGGGAATCTAAAATTTGGAAATTCCAGTATTCGGATTTTTTCGTTCAAAATAAATTGGATATTATCAATTTAATTTCATGTATTTCTTGCTTCATTTATCTAGTCTATTTATGATTTCTTAGGTTCTGGAAATATTTCTGTAACAAGATAGTGAAGATTTTCAGTTTAGCTTTGACTGTGGGGCCTTGTAGAGTACCTGGGTGCACACACACACGCACGCGCGCACACACACATACACACACACACACACACACACACACACACACACACACACACACACACACACACACACACACACACACACACACACACACACACACAGACACACACAGGCCCCGTAATATACGTACATGTGGTGCCATGTAGAGTACCTGGGTACCGGGCCAGGTCTCTCCAGTACCAGCAGTTATCTTTGACTTAGACTCTGGTTCGAAGTGCAGGACTCGAACCTTCGTCCCAAAGACCCCCACACTCGTCAGCGCCTCGTAGTGTCTCCCCATAGAGTAGAACACTTCCTCCTCCTCCTACTCCTACTCCTCTTCTTCCTCCTACTACACCTCTTTTTTCCAATTCTTCCTCCTCCTTCTCTTCCTCCCCCTCTTCCTCTTCCTCCTCCTCCTCTTACCCTTGTTCTTCCTCTTCCTCCTCTCCCTCCTCCTCTTACCCCTGTTCTTCCTCTTCCTTCCCTCTCCCGTCTCTTTTTCCTCTTCCCCCTCTCCCTCCTCCTCCTCCTCTTACCCCTGTTCTTCCTCTTCCTCCCCTTTCCCTCCTCTTTTTCCTCTTCCTCTTCTCCCGCCTCTTTTTCCTCTTCCTCCCCTGTCCCTCCTCCTCCTCCTCCATCCTCTCCCTATTTCTTCTCCGCATTTTCCTCTTACCATCGGGGTCGTAGCGCCATCCCCTCCCCCCCTTCCCCCCACCGCCCCGCGCGCTCGATCCCGCACATTCTTGTGTCAAGTCTTACTTCGGTCGGTCGGTCGGTCTCACCCCTTCCCACCACGGGCTGGCTGCCTTCCTTCGACGCCCCAGTTCGCGCTCGCCGTCTCCGTTCGTAGACCAAACGCCAACCCACCTAACCTACCTACCTACCTACCTACCTTCCTACTGCCTACCTACTGCCTACCCTCCCTCCCTCCCTCCCTCCCTCCCTCCCTCCCTCCTATCCTTTTCTCCATCCTCTTTTTGTTTTAATTCCCTCTTTTGTCCTCTTCTTCTCTTTTTCATCTGTGTTATCTTCTTTTTACCCTTTTTCTAACCTTGTTGTCTTTCCTCCTTCTCCTCTTCCTCCTCCTCCTCCTTTTCTGTTCCTTTCTGGCTCCTTTTTCCTCCCTCTTCGTTTCTGCCTTTTCCTTTTGGCCCCAGCAGTCACTCTTTTTCCCTCCCTCCCTCCCTCTCTCCCTCCCTCCCTCCTTTTCCCTCCCTCCCATCTTCATTTCTCCCTTCCTTCTCCCCTACCCTTGCTCCCCCTCCTTCCTCCCTCCCTTCCCCCCTCGCTTCCCTCTCCTTCCCATCCCTCCCTCCCTCCGTCATTCCCTCTTTTCCCTCCTTTCCCTCCCTCTCTCCCTCCCCCCCTCCCTCCCATCTTCATTTCTCCCTCCTCCCTCACCTCTCCCTCCTACCCCGGTCCTCCCTCCCATCCCGTCCCTCCCTGTCTTCCCTCTCCCTCCTTTCCCTCCCTCCCTCCCATCCCATTCCTCCCTTCCCTCTCCTCCCATCCCTTCCCTCCCTCCCTCCCTCCCTCCCTCCCTCCCTCCCTCCCCGCACTTTTAGAAGAGAAGGGCCAGGTAACATTTACCTCTCAATTGTCTTTCGCCCCATCCCCCCCATCCCCTCATCCCCTTCTCCCCCCCACTTCCGCCCCCCTTCCCCCCCACACCGCCGCTTTCTTTGGCCACTCTTTCCTCCCCTCCTCTCTTTTTTGCTGCCCTCCTCATTTGCCTCCTCTTCTTCCATCCCCACCCCACACACCTCGTCTCTTTTTTTTCCGTTTCTTGTCATGCTCTCTCTTCGCTCTCTTCCCTCTCTTCGCTCTCTTCCTCCTCCTCTTACTCCTCTTCCTCGTTCTCCTTTTCCTCCTTTTCCTTTTCCCTCTCTATCTTCTCCTCCTCGTCCTCGTCACCCTCCTCTTAGTCACCCTCCACCCCCTCCTGGACCACCTCCTCCTCCTCCTCCTCCTCCTCCTCCTCCTCCTGGACCTCCTCATCGTCCTCCTCTCCTGTCTTCCTCATTGTCCTCATCCCCTTCCACATTGTCCTTCCTCTGGATTTCCTCCTTATTCTCTTCCTCCTCATCATCATGATCATCTTCTTTATCATCTACCTGTAATCGGTATACCATTCTTGAGTCCTCTGTCGTCTTCATGGTCTCTCTCTCTCTCTCTCTCTCTCTCTCTCTCTCTCTCTCTCTCTCTCTCTCTCTCTCTCTCTCTCTCTCTCTCTATCTCTCTCTCTCTCTCTCTCCCCCTCTCTCTCTCCCCCTCTCTCTCTCTCCCCCTCTCTCTCTCTCTCCTCTCTCTCTCTCTCTCTCTCTCTCTCTCTCTCTCTCTCTCTCTCTCTCTCTCTCTCTCTCTCTCTCTCTCTCTCTGTTTCTATCTCTCTCTCTATCTCTCTCTCTCTCCCCTCTCTCTCTCAACCTCTCTCTCAACCTCTCAACTTCTATAGTGTCATCGTCCCCTGTGATCCTCTCTCTCTCCCTCTTTCTCCCTCTCCCTCTCTTCTTTTTCTTGTCCTCTGATGTCATGTCGCCGCCCGATCCCCCCATCTGGCATCCATTTGCGCCCCGACAGACCCTCCTTTCCCCTCTTTCTCTCTCTCTCTCTCTCTCTCCCCCCCCTCTCTCTCTCTCTCTCTCTCTCTCTCTCTCTCTCTCTCTCTCTCTCTCTCTCTCTCTCTCTCTCTCTCTCTCTCTCTCTTTCTTTCTCTCTCTTCCTTTTCTGATTGTGGTTCCTCCTCCTCCTCCTCCTGCCTCTTCCTTTCCTCCTGTCTCTTCTTTTTCTTCTTCTTCTTCTTCTGCTTCTCCTTCAAGATTTCTAATTTTTCTCTTCTTCCTCCTCTTCTCTCTTTCCACACTATTACCACCACCATCACCACCGCCGCCACCCACCCTCCTCCTCCTCCTCCTCTTCCTCTTCCTCTTCCTCCTCCTCCTCCTCAGCTTTCCCTCTTCCCTTTTGCCGTCTTTCTTTCTTCCCCTTCCTCCTCCCCTCCTCCTCTTCCTCCTTCTCCTTCTTTCTCTCTTCCCCTTCCTCCTCCTCCTCCTTCTCCTCTTTTCCCTCTTCACCTTCCTCCTCCTCCTCGTCCTCCTCCTCCTCCTCCTGCTGTTTCTCTTCCACCTCGTAATATTCCTCCTCCTCTTTTTTCCTCTTCTCTTCATTCTACTCCTCTTCCTCCTCCTCCTCTACTTCCTCCTCCTCTTCCTCCTCTTTCCCCTCCATTCCTCTCCCTCTCTCACTTCCTCCTCGATAACCCCTTCTTTGCTCTTCTTAAGAGCTCCCCCCCATCTCTCCATGGTCGGGGTGGGGGTGGGGGGGAGCTGATAGTGGGGGGCACCGCCAGCACCTCTCGTGAGGACCTATTTATCCTCCTCCCCCCCTTCCTTCCCCTCTTCCTTCCCCCCTCCCTTCCCCCTCCCTTCCCCCTTCCCCCCTCCCTTCCCCCTTCCTTCCTTCCTTCCTTCCTTCTCTCCTCTACCCTTTCCTTCCTCCTCGTATTTGCATACTAAACACGCGCACACACACACACACACACACACACACACACACACACACACACACACACACACACACACACACACACACACACTCATGTATGTACACATACACACGCATATATGGACAAATGCACGCGCGTACGCACACAAATTCATAGTTACATGGATACATATAATATATATTTATGTATGTGCAAACATTCACACATACGTATATACATACTGTACATACATTCATACTCATACAATCACATACATTTGTACATACACGTATCCATGCATGCTCGTACATTCTCACATACACATATAGGCATACATACACACACACACACACACACACACACACACACACACACACACACACACACACACACACACACACACACACGGCTCGGTGGGGGATTGGTAAAGCACTGGCCTCACAAGCCAGAGAACCGGGGTTCGATTCCCCGGCCGGGCGGAGATAAGTTGGGTTTGTCTCTTTACACGTGTAACCCCTGTTCACCTAGAAGTGAGTATGTACGGGACGTTAGTCAAGGAGTTGTGACCTTGCTGTCCCGGTGTGTGGTGTGTGAGTGGTCTCAGACCTACCCAGAGATCGGCAAATAATGAGCTCTGAGCTGACTGCCGTAGGGTGGTGTCTGGCTGTCTCGACAGAGACTGCAGCAGATCCGAGGTCAATACACACACGACTGAATCAACCTCTGCCACCCCACTCCTGCAAGCTTCACTATTGCGTCTGTCCACTTCATCTGGTCTCCCTCCTCCACGCTTCCCATCTCGTGGCGTTCAGTCTGCAAAGCGCTTGCTCTCTCCAGCTTAATTTCGTCGTCTTTGTCGTCTCCAAAATATATTTAATTTCACTTTAAGATACTAGTCACAATGTGGTTAGAACCTATAGATGGCGTGTGTGTGTGTGTGTGTTCACCTTGGTCTTTGGATCACATGCTGGACTCGTGATCGACAGCTATTTCCCTCC
>NC_134805.1:23062704-23085204 GCF_046742065.1 Oratosquilla oratoria
ATGCATATGCATGTGTGAATGTATGCGTATGTGTGTTCGTATGCATGTGTGTGTGTGTGTGAGAGAGAGAGAGAGAGAGAGAGGGGGGGGGTGAAGGAGAGAGAGAGAGCACCCATACTCCCCCCCCCCAACGACCAGCTCTTGGGGGGGTGGGGAGGGGGGTTAACAATGGTCTCTGCATCTGCAGAAGGTCGCAGTGAAATGATACGAGGATGACAACAATGGACTTGGCAGGAGGAGAGTGGACAAATGGGAAGGTGCTTGTGTGTGTGTGTGTGTGTGTGTGTGTGTGTGTGTGTGTGTGTGTGTGTGTGTGTGTGTGCGTGCGTGTATACCAGCGATTCTAAGATATATGTGTATATTTTATTTTATGTTTTACCCCCTTCCTCTTGACAGTGTGATGTACATTCACGAGCAAAAGTTTTGACCCACTTTAGAGCTTTTCATGATATAAGATTAAAAGTCTTTGATTCTTTTCTGACCCATTCAAGAAAAATACCCAACAGCAAGCTAAAATACTACGTAGGAGAATATATCACTTATAAAAAAAATACTTTGAGATCTGTAGCTTGAGCCAAAGCTTTTGCTCGTGACTGTATGTAACCCAAAAGGAAATTCCCCTAACCCCCCCCCGATTGTTTTTTTTTTTTTTTTTAAGTTCTGTTACCTAGGTAGCCCTATGGAGTTCAGGTCAGGTCAAGTCAGTTCAGCGCCTCCGGGTGGAGGGTGCCTTCCCGGGAGAGGCTGGCTGGGAGCAGCGCCGGATGTGAGGGGAGGGAGGGGGGAAGGGAGGGCAAGGGGGGCCAAAGACCTATGGGGAGGGTAGGTGGGTGGATATTGGGGAGATGAGGGTTGGTGGAGAGGGATACTCTTCCAAGACGCCTCTTCTTCCGCCTCCTCCTCCTCTTCCTCTTCCGCCTCCTCCTTCCCCCTCCTCCTCCTCCGTTTGGGAACCCGCCCCGGTCGGTCTCCTACTTCTTTGTTTCTTGGTGGCTCCACCACGTGAGACCTCACGCCCCTTATACTCTCTTCTTACCCCTTTCCTCCTCCTCCTCCTCCTCCTCTTTCTCTCCCTTCCTCCTCCTCCTCATTCTCATTCTCTCCTCCCCCCCTCGCTTTTCTCTCACCTGTTCCTCTTCCTCTTCTTCCCTCCTTGAACACCTCTTAAGAACAGAAGAGCATAAGACGAGGAGGAAACCGCATTTGACGCGCTGCACGCGGTCCCTAAGTGTCTGTCTGTCTGTTTAACTCCTTCAATTCGGTGACGCCCCCCTCCCCCCCTGCTGTCGCCAGCCTTCATCAAATCACTCAAGGGTGTCACCTTGCCCATGGGGTCCGTGGAGACGATCGGGAGAATTCCCTTGGGTCCGTCTGGGCTAGAAGGGTCTGGAAGAAGCCTCTGGAAGGAGATTTTCCAGAGATGATACTGTGGCAGAAGGTAAGCATACAGTACAAACGCACAATCCGCCTAGCCCTCCTCTTCCCTCCTCCTCCTCCCTCCCACTGTCGACCATCTCCTCCTCCCACCCCATGTCCCTTTTCGTCCTCTTCCCCCCAAATTTAGGGGAGAAACCCTTCCATCCCTCACCCTTACCCCACAAACACGCCTTCCCCCCATCCCCTTCTTCCTTCTTTCCTTCCTTCCTTCTTCTTTTTCTTCGTTTCTTTCTTTCGTCATTCTTGTGATTTTTTTTTTTTTTTCGTTTCACTGATTCCATTGTCCGCTCTCAAGTCATTTTGTCTTCGGCCTCTGGGCGCCCCGGATTGTCCAAAACAGTCTATACATACTCCATGACGGACGCACGCACGCACTCACAAACGAATACACACACGCACGAACGAATACACACACGCACGAACGAACACACGCACGAACGAACACACGCATGTACGCACGCATGGACGCACACACGCATGAACGCGCACGGTTACACATGCTCACACAAATACATGCTCACACACGCATGGATACGCTCGATTACACACTCACACAAATACCTTCACTCACGCATTCTCTCTCTCTCTCACACACACACACATACACACGGATAGAGAGAGAGAGAGAGAGAGAGAGAAAGAAGAGCTGGCGCCCCCTCCCCCCTGCTGACTGAAATCGTCTGGCGTCAACCCCTCAGGAAGGCCGTGCCTGCCTGCCTGCTTGCCGCCGACTGATGATTTCGTTCGGCCGCTATCGACGAGGGAGCCTCTGCGGCTCACTTGATATCTTTGTTCTGGCTGTCGGCAGTGCTCCATTCAAGTGAGACCAATTCCTTGAACGCACCGTCGCTCTTCCCACCCTCCTCCTCCTCCTCCCTGAACGCCTTCTACTTCCTTCCCTCCTCCTCCTCTTCCCCATTCCCTCTCCCCTCGCAGTTTTCTTCCCTTGCCCTTCTTCCGAAGAATCACCCCCACCCCCTCTTTCACGGGGCTCACCCCCCTCCTCCTCCTCCTCTCCCTCCTCATTCTCTTCCACCTCTTCGCCCAGCCACTCCTCTTTATCTTCCCTACGCTTCTTCTTCCTTTTCTCTCCCGAATTCTCCTTTTTTTTATTATTTCTTTCTTCACATCTTCCTCCACCTCTTCCCCTATCCTTCCTTCTCTTCCTCTTCCCTTCTCCTCCTCCTCCTCCTCTTCCGTCTTCCCACCTCGGCTTCTCTTTCCGCCACGCGCACACCGAACAGTTGTAGCCTCCTCCTCCTCCTCCCCGTCCTCTGCTTTCTCCTCTTCCTTATTTTCCTCAAAATTTCCTTATATATATTCTACCCATGTATTCATTGCTTGTTCGATAACATCTCCACCCAACCCTCCTCCTCCTTCATCCACTATTTTTTTTTTTTTGTCACATACAAACACCACGTGGAGAAAACCACGTGGTCGTGTCACGTACCACGTGGTGGATGTCGGTCCCGGGGCTGGCCGTCGCACAGAGCCCTTACTGGGGGGGGGGGGCGTTTTATTTGTGACAAGTGCTCAGAGTTGACGACGCCATGCTATTGGCAATTATAAATGGCTCTCCTTAAGCATATTATCAAGGTCTTTATTATTGTTATTATTTTTATCGTTGTTATCATTATCATTTTTATATTATTTAGCCAATAATCATGTAGGGAACAGTTAAGAGCTTTAGAACGTTATATACGCAAATTGGCCCAGCCTATCGCGTGGTCATTGCACGTAAATGACGTAACGGTGGCTTGTTTCATGAATCGGCGTTTTCTATCACTTGTTTCCACAACTTTCGGGTCCCGTGTTACGTGATACTACGCAGACCACGTGATGCTACCTTCCTTCGTCCTACTACCATCTGCTAAGCGATGACGCTTCATAGCTGCTTTGTTTACATTTCAAGTATCAGCATTCGAGTCGAAATGAAATAATGCAACAAATAGTAAGTATATCGCTTATTTGCAAGTGAATATATGTCCAAGGTGTCGTTGAACTTTGGATTTTGAAGGTGCATGCAAAATAGCGTTAATGTAGAATAAATATAACTGGAAGAATTGTTACATTCACTCCAACATTTATATAAACTTGTTTTGCGTCTTATTTCACGACCAACGTATTTTCTGTTTTTATCTTGGGTAAACCATTGTTTAATAATAATAATGAATAAATGTTTTGTTACAGCATAAACGTATATACTGTATATATATATATATATATATATATATATATATATATATATATATGTATACATATATATATATATATACATACGTATATATATGTATACATATATATATATATACATATATATATATACATATGTATACATATATATATATATATATATATATACATATATATATGTATACATATATATATATATATATATATATATATATATACATATATATATATATATATATATATACGGGGTTACTGAAAAATATAATCTGTGGGAAAAGTTCAGATACTGTTTTGGGGGTAGTGCGCGTAATTCATACAAGAAAACTGTGCTGCGTCCTACTGAACTTTTAACAACTGCTTGAGTTCGCGTATACGTCGGTCAGACTTCATCACCCTGGGCCCAGCATTTGTGGAGAGCGCAGCAGTATAATTCATTCACATCGGGTCCTTTTCCAACTTCGAATCTGATCTACGGACTTCCTAACCACTGCCTAAATATAACCTAACCTTTCTTTGACATGGTTTCAAAATCCATTTTGGCATCAATGTCAAAATATTTCAGGGACTCGAAGCATGAAAAACCAAGGGGGTCGTCAGAAAATAATAATGATTACTATTATTTATTCATTTTATTTTGTTTACTTTTTTTTTTTTTTTTTTTTTTTTTTTTTTCCTTTGGAACATTTCTTGGTATTCCAAGCGTCGTCGAAACTAGACACTGCTCCGCTTTCCCCGAGTTTGATTTTTAGGTCGCCGACGCAGCATTTCATACAAAAAAGGAGCGAAATTTTTGCCATGTCGCTCTCACCTTCTCACGCGTAAGAAGAAACTGCTGTAATATTTGCTGAGTCGTTGCACGAATTGAGTGCATTCTTATGACGTGGCAAAATTCTTAATGGAACCGCCTCTACAGAACAACATGGAGGGTCACTCTTCTGTCCGAACATTCGATCGCGTACTTGACATTCGAGTAGAAAAATAGTTTCACTGAAAACTAATTTCGCGCCGAGCTCTATTTCAACATCAAGTTTAACTTTGAATGTAGTAAATATCTTAACTGTGTTTATGTTTTTACTTTGATCATTGTAGGATTCATAGGTAGAGCATTCCTCCACCGCTGCTAAGTCAAGATTAGAATGTCAGGCGGGTGAATAAACGCTTGTGTAAAGGCGGGAACAGGTGTAGCGGATGGAGAGGATAGGGTGTGAGGGAGTGGTGAGTTAACAGGGGGAGGCTAGGAGAGGCTAGTGAGGAGGCAAGGAAGAAGTTTAGGGGATTGAGGGAGGGACAAGGTGGGAGTGAAGGGGGATAAAGGTGGGAGTATAGTGGGATTGGGGGAAGGATAATGTGGGAGTGTCGGGAGAGGTTAACTTTGAACTGGGCGGGACGGTGAAGGTAGGGCGGTCAGTTACGGCGGGCTGGAAAGGACCCTTGGTATTTGGGGAGGCCTTCCAGGGCTGTTGTCAGAGGCGGTGGCGGTGGATGGTAAGTGTGTGGAATCCGCAGTTATTTGAGGCCCTTCGGCTGTTGTAGAAATAACGGATGGACAAGAAAAAATTGTAGGAATATGCAAATGCACTGTTATTTAGAGAATAAATACCTGTGGTTTCAAGAAAAGTAGAATAGCAACACGTAGGAATGTCAACAAGTTGCAGGAATTATGGAAAGGGCAAAAAATATCGTAGGAAGAGTTGAGCCATCTATAGTCACAGTGGTTGTAGAAATAGCGGGGACGTATGTACTGCCCAGGAAAAAAAATAGAATTCTTTCTCGAGCCCCATCCCCGACCTCTGATCCCTTCTGGTGACGTCTTCCTTTTTATGTTGTGGTTCTTGCATTCCACGTTTCATAATGAATAATCTTAGTTGATTGCAGTGGTTTCGGGTTATTCGGAGAACGGATTCAAAGTCAGGATTCGAAGGTGAAGAAGAGAACCGTTGATAAAGAAAGCTGTTCCTGCAGTCATCGGTGTGTAAGCGCGCGTACACTTTAGCCTCTGATTTATGCTAATGTGTGGTCAAGAAAGAGGTATCAGAGCGCGATAGGTCACTGAAAGCTTGGGTGGGGGGGGGGGCCATGTTGAGAGTCGGTTTGGTCGGCCACGTTCGGTAATGGACAAGTTGTGTCGTGTAGGGGGAGAGATGGGCCATTAATTTTGTCATTTGTTTGTATTTTCATTTTCGTATATCATTTATACACGAGTATATATTTATTAATTAAGTTTTATTTACTTATTTTTGTTTATTTGTATACGTATTTGGTTGGTAGTTTTTTGTTCAATTGTTTGTTTTTACATTTTCTTTGTTTTGTTTACAATTACATAAGCTAAACAATATAGTTAAGAAGAATGTGCAGCTAAAGGCATTTGACTGCGGTCGGAACCGTTGTATTTGGTCTAGAATTGTACAAAAAACAATCTGAATATGCATCAGCATTCGGGCATACCAAGGTTGAGCGGGAACGCTGGCCCCAAAATCAAGATGGCAGCCACAGTAACCATGCCCAAAAGTCGACATTCGCTTTGTATAATTATGTGTGTGTGTATGTGTGTATTTGTACATTTATATATTTATTTATTAAATCATATTCAAAATTAGTTGTCTTTCCTTTATTTGATTTATTTGATTATATTTTTATTGTTGTATAGTCTATGAGAGGGTTGACACTCCCTTGTAGTACAGAATCTTTCCTGCATTTGCCCTGAAAGAAATGAAGTTTGAGATAATTCTTTTAAGATTTGCGCGGGAAGCGAAATGAGTAGATTATTTTCATCGACTCTGGTTCAATATCTAGTTATCATTTTCATCTCTCTTTGAAAGAGTGGACAACTTTAAAACTGTATAAACAAAAACGACTACAATAGAAAATGCCCATAGATGGATGTTGCCATATACGATTAATATTACTATGATAATTATTATCATTGTTATCATCATTTATGTATCTTTAATATTAATATTTATTTCCGCCAAAATAAGACCCATAGTAATGATAAAGCAATAATAATTATAAAACTAAACATTGAATGAAATCCTTGTCGTTTCAGTGTGTGTGTAAGTGTGTGTCGCCAGGTTGAGCAGGTCAATACATACAGTGTGGGGGGGGGGCTTATCACGATCGTGTGATCTGATTGGTTGGTCGCATCGCTACGGTCCTCCTCCTCCTCCTCCATTCTCCACCTCCTCCTCCTCCATTCTCCTCCACCTCCACTTTTCTCGTCCTTCATCCTCTCCCCTCTCATCTTCCTCCCCCTTCTCCTCTTCCTTTTCCCTTTCATCTTCTCCTGTACCCTCTCATCTTCTCTTCCTCCTCTTCCTCTTCCTCCACCTCGTCCATTCTCCTTCTCTTTCCTTCACCTTCATCGTTCTGTCTCTCTCCCTTGTCCTCCCCCTCTCTCTCACTTCCTTTCCGCATTCTTCCTTTCCATCTTCTCCCCATTTCCTCCTCTTCCTCTTCTCCTCTTCATCCCCCTCATTTTCTCCTACCCCACTTCTCCTCCCCTCCACTCCTCACCTGCTCCCCTCACCTCCTCTTCCTCCTCCCCCTCCCCCCCGAACTGCATAGAGCCTACCATAAAGCAACAGTCGGTGTTGGCAACAGCCCCGACAGGCCACACTCACGGTCAAGCTCCCAGGCAGACTCCTACTCCATCTCCGATTATTTGAATGCAAGGAAGAAATATATTGAATTATAATGTTGATGTTAAAGTTCAATGTGCAGACGCGTTTGTTTGAAATGAATCTGATGGAATCATACACAGGTAAAGTAATTTTGAGATATGGACAATTGAGATGCAACGATATACTAACCCAGTTATTATCATAAGAAATCCGTCAGATTGACCTAGGTCAGGTCAGATAATGTCAGGCCTAGAGTGAGAAGGTGGGTTAAGAGCACCTCCCCAGTCATATGACCCTCTTGCACAACAAACCTTCGTGTGTTTGCATAACCACAACACGTGTATGCATTATATATATATATATATTATATATATATATATGTGTGTGTGTGTGTGTGTGTGTGTGTGTGTGTGTGTGTGTGTGTGTGTGTGTGTGCTAATAAGAACACGAGTACGTGTGTTCACTTATGCAAAGTAGACCACTTGGAAAAAGAAACTAAGGAAGCAGAGCGCTTTCGTATATTACATATTCAGTGCAAAAAGGAGCTTATAGTTATATACCCAACAGGAGCATGAGGTATTATGAGCATATGCTGCACTGAAGATGTAATAAACGAAAGCGCTCTGCTTCGTTAGTTTCTTTTTCCAAGTGGTCTACTTTGCACACACACACACACACACACACACACACACACACACACACACACACACACATATATATATATATATATATATATATATATATATATATATATATATATATGTATGTATGTATGTTTGTAAAAGAAGGGAGCAGGCTTTCATTGATACAAGTGGTATTGGAAACTACAACTTTTTTGTAGTCATTCAGTTTATTATTGTTTTGTTTTTTTATTACTATTATCATCATTTAGTTATTTACTTTTTATTAATGGTTTTGGTTTGGATCGGGTGAGCGTAAATAAGGTCTCCATATTCTTCCATTTATTTTTCAACGGTTCGTCTTTGGTACGACACCC
This sequence comes from Oratosquilla oratoria, assembly GCF_046742065.1. Taxonomy (NCBI): domain Eukaryota; kingdom Metazoa; phylum Arthropoda; class Malacostraca; order Stomatopoda; family Squillidae; genus Oratosquilla; species Oratosquilla oratoria. Next base: position 23,070,952 of record NC_134805.1, read on the forward strand.
TCAGGAATATAACCGAAACATGACTATAATTACAAAAAATAAGATAATTACAAATCATAAAATGACGCACAGGATTGTTATAGATCAAGGTTGGAAGTTACCTCTAAACATGAAAATGGGTCTCTTGACAAAATGCACACTGTACGTGTGACCTTTTGGTCTAAAAGTCGGTCAGAACGCTCGACATAGAAAATGGGGGGAGGGGGGCTGTCTGGGGGTAGAAACTGGCGGGGGGGTGAGGTGTGGGGGAGTGAGTAGCATGGGGGAAAGCCGGGTGTGTGTGTGTGTGTATATATATATAATATATATATATATACATATATATATATATATATATATATATATATATATGTATATTGTGTGTGTATGTGTTTTGCGCTTGCTTATCAGTATGAGCATACACGCGCTATATACTCAACAGAACCATAGACAGTGAGCATACACTGGCATTATACTCAATGGGAGAATGAAGGAATTGTGAACATATATTTTTCAAATACGCAAAGGAGCATAGGGCAATGTGAGCTTATAGTTATCATACCATGAGGTATTATGAGCATATGCTGAAAAGGAGCATATAATGCAGCAAGAGCATGGTGGCTGTGTGAGCATACCCCTGATTCATGCTCAATAGGAGCATGTGAGCAAAGAACGGCGAGGGAAGAGAAAAAAAAGGACAAAAAGAAAAGAAAGAAAAATGGCCGAACTGGCAACCGAGAGAAAGGAATTTTAACGAATAAGATTATAATTCGTGTGAGATGCGCTCCTTTGAGCCCCGAGGCGAGACGCACCTTACCTATTTTATTATGGCGAAGCGCAGGAGACGATGGGGATTGCATTGTGTGTGTGTGTGTGTGTGTGTATGTGTGTATATGTATATTGTCTTCCCGCCAGGCGATTTGATTCACCTGAAGAGGGACCTAACCAACCCTGTCTGTCGGATGTAGGAAATATCGAATATTTGTAATGTCATCACAGTAAAAGAACTAAAGAAAAAAAATTGGAGGGGTGAGGAATGTGGAGGGGCTATGGGGTACCTAGGGGAGGTGGAGGAGGAGGAAGAGGAGGAGGTATGGTCGTAGCAACGAACACGATCATCTTACCTGGTGTATATGTGTGCGTGCGTGCGTGTATGTGTGTGCGCCTGTGTGTGTGTGTTGAAGTGGGTGTGGATACTTGTGTGCACGCGCAAATGTACATTCTCATCTTAAACATTTGGAGAAATAATATCTTCGACATTTGGTTAGATTGTTTTCGCATATAAAGTATTTCTATTCACTTAAGAAAGAAAAAATACATCTATTCGTATCAAAATTGTTTAGAATAATTTATGTTTAAAAAAGTGAATTTATTGGTATAAAAATGTTCAATTCCTTTAAGATCGACATGACGTCATAGTCTGATCATTCTTGACGAATCACAAAGCCACAATTTTCTTCTACGACAATGTTACCAGATACCACCAGGGGATGCAACTCCGTACGTGCCAAAGACTTGTTTTCATCGTTGTACAGTATTGGACACAAGGCCGGGTGCAAATATAAATTTACCTTGAGTTATAGAGGGCGCTCTCCACGTGGTTCTCCCGCCAAAATGGAGACCATTTCTTGAAAAGACGCAAGCGACGACACTGCAATTCAAGCGGTTCTCCAAACATGGAGACCCTTGCCATCTACACTGATTTTTGTAAATATATACTGAAGAATGATAATTTACATATCTTGTATGCGCAAAGGCTCTCAAATAAATATTAAGGTGATAAACAGAATTATACAAATACATATATTTCCTTGATTAAATCAATACAAATGAGTTGCTGGAAAATTCACTTTGACTGTCATGGAATTGATGTACACAGAAATATATTAAATGTTCATGAAAATGTATATTCATATAGCTGTATCATATTACGTCGAGTACCTGCAAAAATTTATATGTTACACATCTACGTTTACAAAACAAACTAGAACTGAAGAGTAAAAACTGGCAATTCTATTCATCTGAGAGAACATTCTAGAAACACTGTGTGTGTGCGTGCGTGCACAGCTCACGGTCTTTCTTAAAAAAAAAAAAAAAAAAAAAACGAAATACCGAGGTTCCCCCCCTTCTCCCCCTTCCCCCCAAAAAACGAAAGTTGTAGAAAGCGTATCGTGTGTGTGTTCATCTAGTTGTTGACATAACGAAGTGTTTGTGTTTTTTATTCCCTTATTTATTTAACCCTTTTCGTTTATTCAATTCCCCATACGTTAGTTTTATCGTAATTTTTTATGTTTATGTTTATTTGCGTATTTGTCTATATTTAATCTCAACTCCATTGCGTGTTGAAAAACATGTCGGACATTTGCTTTGTCACTAAATCATTAATACCCCCATTATTAAAAAAAGGGGGGGAGAAGTCAAATCAGAGTTAATGGGGAAATTATTTTTTCTAGATGGGGGCAAATTTCCAAATGGGGAGATTAAATGGATGGAGGGTCTAAAGCGTTACTTCCCCCCTCCCCCTCTCCCCCCCTCCACCTTTCCTGTTCAGGTGTGGTGACAGCAGGTGTTGGTTCTGTTCCCGGTGTACATCGCGTGCAACCTCAGGTGTGTGTGGGAACAGGTGTTCTTGAATGTGTTTTGTTTGTTGTCAGTGTTGTTTACAGGCTGAGCAGCCTTGGATGTCGAGGAAAGATTATCGTGTTTCTTGGCTTTTCCTTGGCCAACACTGATAAGATTTTTCCGACATGGTAGGTCAATAAACAATTAAAAATAATAATAGTAGAATAAAAATAAAATTTATAGGATTGTCATTTTTTTTCCTACGTTAAAATACTGAGAATCGTTACGATAAATTAAGAGTAATATATGATCATTTTATTATAAATTATACATCGATTATATGTGGCATTTGTTAGATAAAAATGATTAAGTGAGATGGAGGGAAACAGCCATTCTAGAAAAATAGTATACTACAACTAGTAGTTATTCAAGATAACAGCAACACAGCTCCACAAAATAATTGGCTAACAAATACACATTAGAAATTTGCAAAAGCATAACAGAAAATACAAATATGCTATATGCTACATACAACACATTCTAATATTTCAAGTTCCATTCTTTTGCATATTCTGCAAATAATTTACCTCAAATTCATAGTTTGTGTCTTAGGCAAGGGCTGTTTTTGTTTGTTTACATTTTGCCCCAAGGCGGCATCGGTAGGCGGGAAATGAGGTGTGTCGTCTGCACTACTTGAAGACTGCGCGCGCATCAGCTGATTGGGAATATAATCGATTGGGCTTCGTTATCAGAGGCAAATCAGGTTATGAATGAGTCTTATCAGTGTACACCCCCACCAACACCACCACCACCACGTACCTTCAGTGATAAGGAAGATTACTGCGGCGAGTGGTGCTCTTGGTTGGCGCTGGACGCCTGCATTTGGAGCCGAGATCCATCCCTCACTTTCGTTCCACATTCGAATCCAAAATCCCTCCGAGGACCCGAAGGATTTCGTGCAGAAATCGAATTCTTTCCCTGTGGAGCCCTTCCCTGTCTCAGAACTACTGCACTAATGTAAAACAACGTAACGTACCTTCATTGACAGACCTCAAAGAGCAGACACATGGATACACCGTCAGAACATCAACAAATGAATAAATAAATAAACATATTAAATAAATAAATGTATAAGTTAACAGATAAAAAGGGAAATATTGAATGACCTAAATTAGATGCAGCACAGCCTACGATAAGAGCAAAATTACAAATCAGATAAAGTTCAAATGCGTTTCAGGATGGGTTGGCGACGCCTCCCATGGCTCACGAAGCCACAGGATCACCCTGAAGGACGCCCCTACGGACCAGAGACCCTCAGACTTTAAAAATCAATGCTGATCTCTGGCATCCACCTGTGGTGTTACTCTCACGGAAAGAAGCGCAGGTGAAGAGCAACGACAAGATACAAATGCATGCCACTGGTCATGTCACACCTCATATCAGCTGTCGCCGCACCCGCGTGACACGTATCAATGTCGATAACGATATGACATGTGTTGACACAGTTTGTGGTGGTGATAGTGAGTGTGTCATATTCCATGCATCACACACTAGTAGTACTACCTTGTCCTGCACTCGTCCCTAATGTTCAGATAGCACGCAAGGCACAGCACAGGGAGAACACGAACGTTCGTTGTCACCTGAAGACAGCGGTTATGAAACTCCCAGACACGAATTTGGGAGTCCGGGGTGGGGGTGGGGGGGACTCCACTAGGTCGCCCACGTGGGCGGAAGCGGAGGGCGTGCCAAAATATTCGCGTACACAGAACCCTCAGTCCCTCGCCGCGCCTCGGATGACGTGCTGGACTCGTGATCGACAGCTATTACCCTCCCGGATACGAGCTCAGAGATTATATATGACCTGGTGCATGGGTATGATATGAGAACAATTATCTGTGTGTGTGTGTGTGTGTGTGTGCGTGTGTGTTTTCCTGATTGCAGAAGACAGGAAGGGAGGTACACACGTGGCTTCCTGTCTCGTATTTATTCTGCAATTATCATGACAGATATATGTATTCCTGTATAGTTCCATTTTGCGGTTTCAAAAGTTAACCTCCATCACTTCTTCCCCCAATCATTGTAACCTCATCTTAACTTCATTATAGCCTCATCATAATTTCCTATAACCTCATTTTGAATTCATACATGGCTGTAGCGTGTGCTATAACATCATCTAGGGGCTAGGCTATTCCATGAATTTATACATCTGTGTGTGTGTGTTTATCTGTGTCTGTCACCAAGGTATTGGATCACGTGTTGGACTCATGATCGACATCAATTACCCTCCCAGGTAAGAGCTCAGCGTGAATGTGCACGTGTGTATACGTGTATGTGCGTGTATTTGGTGTGCGTGCGTGCGTGCGTGGACTTCTGTAACCCCGTCACTACCAAAGGTTTCCACAGAATTAATAAAATCGCCCGACGGCAGACAGAAAGAAACGAAGAGGACCCCACGGAAGGGAAGGGTCTATTGGTTGTAGGTGGGGGGGAGAGAGAGGAGTGGGGGGGGTGTAGGAAGAGGAGGCGGTAGAGGGTAGAAAGTGTCCTCATGTTTGTTTAGTTTCTCGACATATACGGTCCGGGGGACATTAGTCCCACCCTCCTCCTCCTCCTCCTCCTCTTCCTCCTTCACTTCTTCATCCTCCTCTTTAGGTTTCGGAAGACTTGATGACCTGCCAGTGATGCGTAGGAAGGTAACACTTCTCATACTTCATACAAAATCGCGCGCGCACACACACACACACACACACACACACACACACACACACACGCACACACACACACACACGTGTACACACACACGCACATACACAAACACACACGCACACACATGTACACACACACAAACACACATGCGCGCGCGCACACACACACACACACACACACACACACACACACACACATAAAAACTGCAAATTAAACAGTCACATGGAAACATGTCCATGGACTGCAGTGGTCAACTACAGTGGTCAAGTGGTTAGCCCACTGACTCGATAACTAAGCGGTTATGCTAAACCGGGTTCAGAAGGAGCTTAGAAGGGTTTTGCGGTTAGCCTACTGACGCAATGGTCACGTGACTTCTTGCTCAAATTGTACTCATTATTTGTCTATTCGACCTTATATCAGAATATTCAGTTCTTATAATATTTTTCGTTTATTCATTTATTTATTTAACTATTTATTATTCATCTTTATTCATCTTGTGTATTTATTCATTCATTCATTTTTCTATATATGTATTTATTTACTCTTTATAGTAATACTTGTTTATTTTCATTTCAGATTTGGCTATGACTCCTCTTCAGGTGCTGAAGCAGATCAAGAGATGAAGGAGAGGAAAGCAAGCGCAGGAGGACAAGACCACCGTCGACAAGTTCCCCCCCGAGTGATCAGCGGCATAAGAAATCGTCATTGAGAGATCGACCGACCTGACGTCACGGCGTCGATCTACGAAGTTCTTCCTCCGTCTTGATGCCAAAACATCTCCGATCTCCCGAGTGCCAAGGTTTCTTCGTCGTGACCTTCTTCGGGTGGCACCGCTCGCCTCGTTAGGCACCCGACCCCCGACCTCGGGCATTATGGTCCTCAACCTCGACATGGAGTTCAGGGCGAGCAGTGCCGGCATGTCCACCATCTCAGCCTCGCCCTTCCACGAGTACCCGATGGATCAGAGCGAGTTTCAGTACATCGAAGATTCTCTTGGAGACAACTACTTCGATGTCGTCATGGCAGAGAACACCCGTCCGGTGACAGCGAATGGTGAAGGAGGAGGGGGAGGAGGAGGAAGAGGAGGAGGAGGTGGTGGTGGCGGCGGCGAGGTGGGCATGGTCGGTGGAGAAGAGGATTTGAACAGCTACTTCGTTTCCACCCCCAACGCCGCGTCGAGGCAGACCGGGAATTACTTCGTCTCGGACGTTGGCCTCAACGGTGGTCCCCAGAACGGGCCTCACCATCACCACCAACAGCGACTGAGGCCGGGAGGCGGCGATGTCATGATGGGGAACCTGGATCAGACCGAAAACGTGACCCGGTTAGGTCGCGGGCTGTCGGTGGCGAGCGAAGAGTCCAGCAACCTCGGTGGGGACAGCAACAGCAGCAGCATGGGTGGAGAGATGGTGGAGGACGTCATGATGGGAGCCATGACGATGCAGTACATGCTGGAGGAGGGAGGAGACACATTTCAGTCGGTGGAGGAGGAGGAGGAGGTCGAGGACCACACGGAGGCGCACACGCCCTGTGACGTTAGATTTAGTACCGAGGGTGAGTTGTGAGTGACGGACTCTCGACTGGTCAGTGTGTGTGTGTGTGTGTGTGTGTGTGTGTGTGTGTGTGTGTGCGCGCGCGCCAAATGAGACTTAAAGGTCACACCTGGGGGATTGGGATCACCTGAGGTGAAGGAGGAGGAGGAGGAGGAGGAGAAAGTCTTGTGGAGAGAAAACGACCATGATTTGCCTTCGCTGTCGGTCACGCGTCGCGTTGAAAGTAAATCTGAAAGTCTTCAACTCCGGACTTTCAAAAATCCGGAATTTAAAAAATTCGGACTTTCAATAAAACGGACGACACAAACGTCCACATTCCGGCCTGTCCCGTCTCTGAATGTTTTCTATATTACTTTCCTCCCTTCAGGAACTAAATAACTGTTTCCATGCAGAAACTACATAAGTATGCAAATCCAACTAATTTTATATTTTCGTCTCGTTCCATGGATTGCCTCTTGTGGAATATGAATATCAAAATACACTCATGACTTTTCATAAGTGTTTTTAAATGGACGATAGGGTCAGGGGAAAATAAATAGAAATAAATAATAATAATGATTATAATGATTTAGTTCTTTTTCTTGCTCAGGCCTCAAGGGGTTTATAATGTGGGAAGTCATATTGAAAAGAGACCTTTAGGTCCGTAAGGAATCCGGATGCAGAAAACGGAGTAAAATAGATGTGAGACAATTGCTCAGTCTTTTGTCTAACTAAAAAAAAATCACTGGGATCGCCTGTCGGGAATTTCATTAACTACGCGTTTAACGAAGTTGGTGCTACTTTGTGCTCAACCCCTCGACTCTTTTCCGGGTTAAGTACACTGTAGAAATATATTTCCATCTCTATGGTCACCAACACATCTTTTGAAATTCACCTCTTGCTTGTAAAGACCCACAGAGACTTTTTTTACAAGAGGTTTTCTGTATTGTTTCTGTTCACCTGTATGAGAATAAGTGGTTCGTCGCAGAATCTTGCCAAGACCAATAGGAAAATACATATTCCACATTTTGAAGTCTAGTGTTTGGACGAACCAAAGATGCATTTTGGCTCCTGTTAATAGTTTAACTTTTGAAGTCAGAGATCCCGACTTTAATCCAGATAGGTTGTTCCCCATCTGAAGCAGAAATATAGTTCCTAATAGTTGTAATGAGGCCCTCTTCGCTTCTGTTACCAAAAAATTCTTCTTTTACCTATACCTGTAAGGACTTGTTTGATCAACCTCTTTCCAGATCTGTAAACCATCTTGAATATACAGCTAGTTTGAGTGACAATTTGCTTCATTAGTACATTTGATTAGCCCCACCCCCTTCCCTTCCCCGCCAAGGGCTCAAGGATGGAATTCTCAAACATTGTGTCTCCCCGCAGGTGTCAACAAGAACAAAATCTCGCCCTTGCAGAGGAAGACCCTGGACGCTATCTTCGAGATCACAGACAAGCCTTCCCGGGGGATGATCAACCACATCGCGTTGACCTTGACCCTCGCCGACATCACGGTCAAGAACTTCTTCTCGAACGCGAGGCGGCGGCGGCGGAGAGCCGAGGCGCGGTTGCAGGACCCCGACCGCGCGCGGCGGGAGAACGAGAGACGGAAGGAGAAGCGGCGCTTGGCCGCCGAGGCGCGACTCCACTCCTCCTCCTCCTCCTCCATCGCGGAGAAGACCACCACGGGCCTCAGCAATAACAACACCACGACCATAAATAACAATGACACTAGTGTGAATCACAACAAGAAATCGTCGTCTAGTCCTAGTTTAAGTTCCAACGGGTCCCCGAGCGAGCGCGGGGTTGGGTTGCAAGAGGAGAAGGCGGAGGTCAAGGAGATGGCCGTCCTCTCCCCGGAGAGGAAGGTGCTGATGGAGAAGCTGGCCGACAAGGTCCAGCGCAACGCCCTCAAGAACCTCACGGCCGAACTCAACAACGTGGCCACCGAGGACCACAACCAGAACCTCAAGAATCTCATGTCCTCCGTGGACGACGACTACCACCTGCTGCCCGATTTTAACCAGAACCTTAGGTCTCTGGAGATGCCGGAGGACACCACGGGGCCCCTGCCCGGCTTCCATGCCGACCCCGGAACCGTCGTCCTCCCGCCCTTCCCGGACTATTCCGACCCTTCCGGCTGCTGGCAGTCGCTGGACGCCTTCATCAACTGAGCGAAGGTCCTCGCCCCTGATGGAGGATGTGTGGGCCGTCTTCGTCTTCGTCTTCTTCCCCGAACTGGAGTCGACGCCGCGCGCGCGACGGACCCGGTTGAACCTAACTACCTCTTGAGAACGACCCCGAGTCTTTAGCTTGAAGCACAAATTCATGCACAAGTGTGGGTCGTGTGGGTTTGCTTGGCAGTTCGTACGAGTGCATGACATCTCTCGAGATGACTTAAGTTTGACTCGCGTATTCACATCAGTGTTGATGTTTATGCTCTGCCCAGGTGCCAGCTGATAACAGATAGCCTTATCGAGCAGCTTTACACACAAAACCTATTTTTATGCCTACGAGAGAAGAAGAGAAACAACAATATCCCTCTTTAAGCATTTTGAATTGTAAACATATTTTGATATTTCGACATGGTACGTGCCAGTGCCAGTGATGTCTCGGTTGTTAACTTGTTGTGTTGGTTAAATTGGAAAGGTCCCTCCAATGACCGAGTGCCTTATGTAATTACCTGTGCCGAAGCAGTGACACCACGCCCCCTCCTACACCCCCCTCCCCCCACCCCGTGAAGCTGCGGCAGTAAATAGTCCTGTATATCAAAGTGCCGATCAACCGTGATGCCTTTCCCGGAGTCACACTGGACAGATACACTGAGCTTCCGATGTCAGTTTGTGAAAATGTTGTGAAAGGAAAATGTTCAAAATAGTAAGGGGTAATTGTTTACTTTGGGATGGTCGTCAGATTCACCTATCTTTTTTCTTTCTTTTTCGCTTCCAAGAACGTTCTATAAAATTAATAAATCAGTTAATTGAGTAATTCATTGATTGAAAATAGTTAGAAAAGATGATTGAATTTCGAAAATAATAAAGTTGATACACGAGTCGTTGGAGAAAACGCCAATTTTGTCGCCTGTTGTTGGACATGTACGACAGTTAATCAAACCCTCGACATCATGTTTTCAAGGGTCGTCGACATGTTCTTCCTAGCTCTCACCATTTCCGTAAAGGATATCTCCCCGGCGAATTACATACCAATTTCATTATTTTAGGAATTCAGTAATTAATATTAAAAAAGAATCCGACCGTCATATTGACGGGCAAGCTTCTTGAAAAAAAAAAATATGTCAAGGAAAAGAGTGTAAAACTGATTATTGTCTGAAAATATACAAATGGTTTATCAACGTTATCAGTTAAAAGAATTTAGTTACACTTCTGTTGTTTCCGAGAAGACTTTATCGAGATATAGTCACTATATCCAATTACACTATAATAGTGTAATTGGAAGTCTAGAAAAAGCAAAATTGGAAAAAAGTATAACTGATTACTATCCGAAAATAGACAAATACCGCGAGTGTAATATTTCTGTGTGTTACGATGCAAGACTTTCCAAGTGTGAAGTGGAGAAGAACAACTTAATTCTTACTAATCGTACATCCTACAGTTCACCTTTGTTAATTGGATGACCCATTCAGTTCAACTTAATGTCTTACTGCCAGAGTCCAGACGAACTGGCAATTAAGTCCCCAGGTCTAATGATAGTTATCACCAGCTTTGCCTAATTCGAGAACCCCAGAAATTTCCCATTTCTCATTTCCACCCTACGTTCTTACTACGAGATGCAGTCAGCCACAGAATCCAGGATTTGTTTACATTTCGGCTGCACGCAAGCATTCGAGTCGCATCGAAAATGCTTGTAAGCATCTTAGTGTCCTGTAAATTAAATCATCTGCAGTATTACTGGTTCATATTCGACGACCTAAATAAAGCGTCATACCTAATTGTGCTGTCCTTCAGTTTTATTTTGTATCTATACGCATGTAGTGTGTTAAGGAACAACAACAACGAGGCTACTATTTATTTATTTTTCTTTATAATTTATTACCATCCCTTTTCATGACTCTTGACTCCTCCCTATGATTTTCTAAACCACAGTGTTTGGATTTTAAAGAGTGATTTTTTCTTTCTGCCAACCATTAAATATAAAAAATTACACCTGTGTTTCTTTTACAACCTGCTGTGTGGAATTCTTCGGTGGAATTTTTTCGTATCAGAGTTGAGCCAAAACAACCGATAGTGATCGAAAAACTACCACGATGCCTTTGTTCTCTTCAGACTGCCACCGGGGGATTTTATTGAGCTAGGAGAGACCTCCCTCAGTCACTGTTGATAATATAGTTGATATATACATAATTAATTAGTAACATTTCTGATAAACTTGATTTTATTCTCGGTATAAATAAGATCATTCGAGTAAATGGGTTTAGAACATATAAATCAAATCAAATCTCACAGACCTTTTGTTCAATAGAGGTAATGATATCCTAGTTTTAATTTGATGTGCATGTATACAGTTAACTCCTTTTTGTTCTTCACATTTATGCCGTGAGCATTGACTTTTGGCACGCTGACAGTTGGCCAGCCTGAGTCGTCGACATGTCCCGCACCAGTTACTTGGCCGTTCATCGAAGCAAAACAACAACAACCTATGGAACCTAATTGGACTCAGGCTTGCCAACTGGCATGCCAATCATGTTACCTTTGACGTGCACAATCCTAAGAGAAAAGAGGGACAAGACTTTTGTCCTGTATTGTACAAATGTCTTTCATCCTCATAAGGGTGGTGACAGTCAAGCCCTAGTTTTCGCCCTGACTGTTCTTGTAAAATGAAAAAAAAGCCAAATAAATTAATAAATAAATAAAAAGGAAGACTGGCTAAGAACGATCACTTGGGCAGAAGAAGAAATATCAAGAAAAATTATCAAGCTTGACCAATGGAAACAAATTATTATTTTTATTTTTATTTTATTTTTATTGCCTTTTCTTTTTTACAAAAACTCGTAGAAGAAATATGGGATGAATGTAAAAACAAATCAATCTTGTATCAAGTCCAGATTTATTTATAATGAGGGAGAAATTTAATAGAAAAAAAATGTGAGAGCAAGTAAGCGAAAGATGATTGATTCTCAACGGAGTTCAGACTATATAAACAAACAAAACAAATAAACAATAATAAACAAACAAACAAATACAATAATAAAAACGAACGAACAAATGAATAAATAAGAACCTATTTGAGGACTGTAGCCATTTATTTCAAACCAGAGCATTGTGGGAACGAGTCCGTTGCTCAAATATTTTGAGAGAAAACGGAAAGGCATCGTTTCGTTTTCTCAAAAGGAGGGCGGGGGGGGGGGCGATAAAACGAGGCTGTGCACAGAGGCTCGTGAGTGAGGGAAAGTGAGGCTAAGCCTCAACAAGAGAATCGGTGATCCGGAAGTAAGATTAATCCCAGAGGACAAAAGTAGGGTTTTTTTTTTCTTCTTTTTCTAAGTGATTATCGATTATCCACTGCATCATCACAGAGAACGCCGTGGTAACTAGATAGATAGGTGGAAATGTAGGTGGATAGACAGAAATATAGATACGTAGATAGATAAATAGGTAGGTTGATGGATGAATAGGTAGGTAGATAGAGGAAGAGAGAGAGAGAGAGAGAAATAAACGAGAAAGCTAAAGATGTTTGTATTGAGATGTTACAGAAATACGTGGTGTACACCTTCAGAACATGCTTACACGCACACACACGCACACACGTGCACTAATGTGTACATGCGTATACGTACTTCCCCGCGATCTGTGTACTTAAGTGTCTGTAGAAGAAGAAATGAAAATGTTTTGTAACGATTGTACATTTGTTGAGTTTGGTCAAATGGATTACTTGTTTAGTAGTGTAAGTATTCCCTCCCTGAAAAAAGCATTTATACACACACACACACACACACACACACACACACACACACACACACACACATATATATATATATACATATATATATATATATATATATATATATATATATATATTATCTCAAAGCCCTCGCTATTTTTTTTTTTTTTTTTTTTTTTTTTGCGTAGACAGTTATTCCTTGTTTCAAATCTTTTTTATATATATTCTAAAGAACGAACTGATATTTCTACGGCAATTTGATTTCTACTATTTAACGGAACGTTCATCCACGTTTTCATTTTTTCTTCTATATTTCTTAGTGTTATAGGTATGTGTGTGTGTGTGTGTGTGTGTGTGTGTGTGTGTGTGTGTGTGTGTGTGTGTGTGTGTGTGTGTGTGTGTGTGTGTGTGTGTGTGTGTGTGTTTACCTAGTTGTATTTTACGGGAAGGGGAGCTACGCTCGTGATGTCCCACCTTTGTATACTCCAGTATCTAGTTTGCTCTTAAATTCGCTAATGGTTTTTGCACATACTATTTTTTCGTCCAGTTTGTGTGTGTGTGTGTGTGTGTGTCTGTGTGCGTGCGCGCATGTGTGTGTGCGTGTACGTGCGCGTATGTGTGTGTGTGTGTGTGTGCGTGTGTGTGTGCGTGCGCGCATGTGTGTTTATTTACCTAATTGTAGTATACAGGAAAGGGGCAACACTCGTTGGGTCCCGTCTCCTATTCTCTAATTTTCAAACATACCTAGACTCAAAATCATGTGTGCATGTGTGTATGTGTATGTGTGAACGCACGCGCGTGAGAGCGCACATGTACGTGTGCGTCTGAGGCGGTAACCAGTTGGCACTGCCAAGGTGTTTTGGCACTTTGCGAGAGAAGGAGGGGGGAAGGGGGGGCTAGCAGCCCCCTTGGCGTTCGTCCACGGCACCCTTTTGCTTATTTGCCCTTTTCCACATCGACTTAACATCTGCCATGCATAAATCTACCCCTTGGGAACTTTTGTTTTATTTAGCAAAACCCCATTTCGACGTGGGAAAATAATCCACCCGTTCTTGCAACACACAAACGCGCTTGATAAAGTATATCCTTTAGGAACGTTTGTCTTATTTAGATAAACCTCATTCCGACGTGAAAAAATAACAATAATTTTGATCAGTATTTCCATCACAGAATCACGTTTGATAAATAAATAAACAAGTTTATTTTGAAACGTACTTGAATGCATTCCGACCTAGATCAAACATTCAAGTAAGATTGCGTGTCTAAACATTTATCATTTTTTGTGGTATCGACCAACGAGTAAATATTTCAAATCATAAAATAGAATAAGAAAAATCTGGAGCAACAAATGGATAATTGACGGGAAAGGTGTTAAAATGTTAAGATGGATACAATCGACGTTGGCCAAGAAGTCTTCTTCTTGTGGTCCTGGGCTCTCCGTTGGGCACCGTGCCAGGACCTGCCTGCTGGGTCTCCCAAAACCACCAAGGGTTAGCTACCACCACCATCATACCACAACCACCTACCATTATGAATAAATGCATTAAAATTCAAATTGTCTTCACTAACGCCTTCT